>NC_091988.1:91603050-91912525 GCF_044704955.1 Pristiophorus japonicus
TGGCCATATAAGCAAGTTTTTAGACAGCGAAAAGTTACTCCAAAACTAACTTTAGGCCAGCGTATGTGTCCACTTTTGTACACTCAGAAAAACCTTGCGGAGACTTAAGAAATGAGCGCAGGTAGCCAGAGATAGGGAGGGGGCAAGGGAAGTTCGAGGATTTTCCAAAGCACTAAACACCTTCACAACAACATTAAAGAAGCATAAGTACATTTAAAGCACCAAGATCTACAAAGCACTAAACAAAGCACTAAACAAAGAGAGAGGAGGAGGGGGGGGGAGAGAGAGAGAGAAGGGGGAGGAGAGAGAGAGGAGGGGGAGGAGGAGGAGGAGGGGGAAAGGAGGAGGAGGAGGGGGAAAGGAGGAGGAGGAGAGAGAAAGGAGGAGAGAGGGAGGGGGAGGAGAGAGGGAGGGGGGAGGAGAGAGAGGAGGAGGGAGGGGAGGAGAGAGAGGAGGAGGGAGGGGGTGGAGAGAGGGGAGGAGGGAGGGGAGGAGAGAGAGGAGGGGGGGAGAGAGAGGAGAGAGAGGAGCGGGGGGAGAGAGAGGAGCGAGAGGAGGGGGAGAGAGAGAGGAGGAGGGGTAGAGAGAGGAGGAGGAGGGGGAGGGAGAGAGAGGAGGAGGAGGGGGGGAGAGAGAGGAGGAGGAGGGGGGGAGAGAGAGGAGGAGGAGGGGGGGAGAGAGAGGAGGAGGAGGGGGGGAGAGAGAGGAGGAGGAGGGGGGGAGAGGGAGGAGGAGGGGGGAGAGAGAGAGAGGAGGAGGAGGGGGGAAGAGAGAGAGAGAGGAGGAGGAAGGGGGAGAGAGAGGAGGAGGAGGGGGGAGAGAGAGAGGGGGGGAGAGAGAGGAGGAGGAGGAGGGGGGAAGAGAAGGAGGAGGAGGGGGAAGAGAGAGGAGGAGGGAGGGAGAGAGAGGAGGAGGAGGGGGGAGAGGAGGAGGAGGAGGGGGGGAGAGAGAGGAGGAGGAGGAGGGGGGGAGAGAGAGGAGGAGGAGGAGGGGGGGAGAGAGAGGAGAGGAGGGGGAGAAGAGGAGGGGGGAGAGAAGGAGGAGGAGGAGGGGGGGAGAGGAGGAGGAGGGGGAGAGAGAGAGGAGGAGGAGGGGGGAGAGAGGAAGAGGAGGAGGAGGGGGAGAGAGGAGGAGGAGGAGGAGGGGAGGAGAGAGAGGAGGAGGAGGAGGGTGGGGGGAGAGAGGAGGAGGAGGAGGGGGAGGAGAGAGAGGAGGAGGAGGGTGGGGGGAGAGAGGAGGAGGAGGAGGAGGGGGAGGAGAAGAGAGGAGGAGGAGGAGGGGGGGGGGGGGAGAGGGAGGAGGAGAGGGGGGGAGGGAGGAGAGGAGGGGGTGGGTGGGGCAGCGTTAAACAGACGAGCCTGCCCAGGTCCCAGCCTACTCAAGTCTTGACCTTTTGTCAAGTTAGTGGAAGGTGCCTGGCACTGTGGAACAGTATCCATTATAACTCACTGTTTTCAGAAGAGTAGCAAGAGGAGAAAATCAGAAGGATATAGGCTAGCCATCACTTCCTTTATTGAAAGGGCTATTTTCCCCATCACTATTAAGACATGAACTGCAAGAATATCCAAGTTTTTACTCATCTTTCCTGTTTGTTGACTTATCACGCTAGATTCATTGAAAACAGTAATAAACACAACACAGAGGGGCCAAGTTCCCTCGTAGGTCACGGCGGGGAGCCCATTCGGCCAGGGCTAGGGACTGCGTGCTTTGAACCCCTCCCACACAGCCTGCAGCATACGTACATGTAATCTGGGGGCGAGAGCTTACTGCACATGCACGCACACTCTAGCGCGCATGTGCAGAGATCCCGGCACTGAAAACACGGGATCAGTGGTGTTCTGTTGCGCTCTGCCGAGTCCGAAGGAAGCCTGATGAGCGTGGAAAATATCACATTAAGGATTAGGCGGGCTCTTTGTTCCAGATAAGCGAGTGAGCAAAAATTCAGCAGATGGAATATAATGTGGGAAAATGTGAGGTTATCCACTTTGGCAGAAAAAATAGAAAAGCAAATTATAATTTAAACGGAGAAAAATTGGAAAGTGCTGCAGTACAGGGAGACCTGGGGGTCCTTGTGCATGAAACACAAAAAGTTTGTATGCAGGTACAGCAAGTAATCAGGAAGACAAATGGAATGCTGGCCTTTATTGCATGGGGCGTGGAGTATAAAAACAGAGAAGTCCTGCTACAACTGTACAGGGAATTGGTAAGGCCAAACCTGGAGTACAGCGTACAGTTTTGGTCTCCATATTTAAGGAAGGTTATACTTGCATTGGAGGCTGTTCAGAGAAGGTTCACTAGGTTGATTCCGGATACGAGGGGATTGACTTATAAGGAAAGGTTGAGTAGGTTGGGCCTGTACACATTGGAGTTCAGAAGCATGAGAGATGGTCTTATTGAAACTTATAAGACAATGAGGGAGCTCAACAAGGTGGATGCAGAGAGGATATTTCCACTCATTGGGGAAACTAAAACGAGGAGACATAGTCTCAGAATAAGGGGCCGCCCATTTAAAACTGAGATGAGGAGGAATTTCTTCTCTCAGAAGGTTGTAAATCTATGGAATTCTCTGCCCCAGAGAGCTGTGGAGGCTGGCTCATTGAATATATTTAAGGTGGAGATAGACAGAATTTTGAGCGATAAGGGAATAAAGGGTTATGGGGAGCGGGCAGGGAAGGAGCTGAGTCCATGATCAGATCAGCCATGATCTTATTAAATGGTGGAGCAGGCTCGAGGGGCCAGGTAGCCTACTCCTGCTCCTATTTCTTATGTTCTTATAACAGGGCACTTAGAAAATGGAAATCCCGGCCTCCCCGGTTCCGTACGGAGTGTGTGCGGACCGTGGAAGGCATCATAAAAGCCGGTTTTCAACGTACAATGCACATGCGCTGAAAACCGGCTTTTCCGATCTGTCAAGCTGGAGCTTGACAGCTCTTCCGCATCTCGGGAGCGAGGACATTTGCTTGGGTAAGATTGCGGTATTTACCCATATCTTGCCCAGCAAATGTCCTCAAAACTCCTGTGCCCGATAAAAGCAGGCGCATAGCCTACTTTTACAGGTGTAAGAGTTTTAAAACATACAAAAACAAAATTAAATTAAATTTTAAAAACACATTTTATTGTTAAAAATCCTGCCCACTACGGTAAGTTTATTTTAAACCATAATTTTAAAAACTCTTTTAAAAATTGGAATTTTTTTTTCTAAGACATTTATTAACTTTAATTTCAATTAATTTTAATTATGTGAGGTGTGTTTTTTATTTTTTATTCTGGTGTTTAGTATGTTTGTTTTTTTTTCTCATTATTAGCAATGAGAACTCGTAGATACGGAGTTCTCATTGCTATTAATGAGAAAGCTGTGGAATACTGTACCTGATTGGTTGTATAGTCACACGTGACTGCACTTTCTGCGTGAGAACCTGGAGGGGAGTGCGCTGCACAACGTGGGAAGAGAAGGCCCTCCTCGCTCCTCCAGGACCACCAGGTAATTTCGTAAAAATTCTCCGGTCGGAGGCATTCATCCGAAAGAAGCCTCCGAGCGGAATTTCAGAGCCAATGTGATTACGCAGTGTCAACATGATTTTATGAAAGCAAAATCGCATTTTACAAATCGGTTAGAGCTTTTTGAAGATGTAACTAGTAGGATGGATAAGCGGGAACCAGTGGATGTGGTGTATTAGGATTTTCAAAAAGCATTCGGTAAGATGTCACACAAGAAATTATTACAAAAAATTAGGACTCATGGAATTGGAGGTAATATATTAGCATGGATTGAAGATTGGTTAATGAGCAGAAAACAGTGAGTAGGAATAAATGGGACTTTGTCAGGTTGGCAGGCTGTAACTAGTGGGGTACTGCATGGATCAGCGCTTGGGCCTCAGCTATTTACAATCTATATTCATGACTTGGATCAAGGAATTGAGTGTAACATATCCAAGTTTGTTGATACAAAGTTAGATGGGAAAGGAAGCAGTGAGGAGGACGCAAAGAGGCTGCAGAGAGATATAGACAGGTTGACTGGGCAAGAACATGGCAAATGGAATACAATGTGGGGAAGTGTGAAGTTATCCACATTGGTAGGAAAATCAAAAATTCAGAATATTTTTTGAATGTCGAGAGACTGGGAAATGTTTGCATTCAGAAGGACCTAAGTGTCCTTGTACATGAATCACAGAAAGTTAACATGCAGGTACAGCAAGCAAATTAGGAAAGCAAATGGTATGTTAGCTTTTGTTACAAAGGGATTAGAGTATAAAAGTAAAGAAGTCTGACTGCAATTACACAGGGCATTGTTGAGGCCACACCTCTGTACAGTTCTGGTCTTCTTACCTAAGGAAAGACATACTTGCCTTAGAGGGAGTGCAACGAAGGTTCACTAGACTGACTGGGATGAAGGGATTGCCCTATGAGGAAAGATTGAGTAGACTAGGCCTATATAAAATTCCTCACAGGCTTGATTGACAGTGTTCATGCTGAGAAAATGTTTCCCCTGGCTGAGGAATCTAGAACACGGGATCACAGTCTCAGAATAAGTGGTCGGCCATTTAGGACTGAGATGAGGAGAAATTTCTTCGCTTAAAGGGCTCTGAATCTTTGGAATTCTCTACCCCAGAGAGCTGTGGATGCTCAGTCATTGAGTATATTCAAGAGATCGATGAATTTGGGGGAATTAATGGATATGGGGAAAGTGCGGGAAGGTGGAGTTGAGGTAGAAGATCAACCAAGATCTTGTTGAATGGTGGAGCAGGCTCAAAGGGCCAAATGGCCTACTCCAGCTCCTATTTCTCATGTTCTTATGTACCCTATCAACTTATTTCGGCATTTTAAGCACCTCAGTTGGATCACTCCTCCACCTTCTATACTCAAGGGAAAGAAACTACATTTTTGCCACCTGACCCCATAATTTAATCCTCTAAACCCCAGTTAGGGAGGAGAAAGTCCACCTGATTATTATCCATCAAATGGAAATACATAGCATAGCCTTGGCCTCTCTGAGTTGAAGAGGAGATGGATTGGCCTGGTTTCCAACTCTTCAGCGCTACCTACAAATCTCCCTGCTGTAAGTGTAGGTGGAGGTCAGCTGAGGATAGCTTGGAGATCGGCTGTCGTACTTCCTTGATCAAGTAGCCTGCCAACGTTCAATGTTGAAACTCTCACGTGCAGAAAGGCTATTTGGGTGGGTTAGCAGAGAGGAGCCCAGCACCTGTGGAACTGTACCCCAGCGAGAAGTTAATTCCTCGAGGAAAAGAGAAGAAGAGACAATTGATGGGAAAAGGAAGTAAAAAGAGAAGTATCACTTTTAGTGTGTAGTATCGGCATCGTCAGGCTGAAACTACAGGAACATTTATGGCTGTTTGTTCATCTTTTTGTAACATTCTCTTCATATTGAGTCTGTACAATGGGATGGGGGTGGGGAATGCCCTGTCAGTCTAACGGGTTCATATTAATATGTCTTCTGAGAGTTAAAAGGAGACCTCAAACACTTCTATCAGTGAAGTATAGCAATGATATCTTATCCTCGCTGATTGTTAAGTCAGCCGAGGCTCCCGCTACAGTCAGGCAGGAGCCAACTGAACATTCAAAGGTCACGGCCCGATTACATCTTGGTGTTGTGGTGTAATCTTAACTTAAAGTTCGAGGTAGTCCCACAATGTCTGCCGCCCGTCAACAGTACCACGATGGGAGACACTGACTGACCAGAAGGAGCCACGGTAAGTTTTAAACCATTTTGCTGTGTTCGGACAAGCAGGATTACCCCCCCCCGCGACCCTCAAGAGGTCCTTGGGCCACCCCAGCACCGGCTTCCGGCCGATCGCGGTGGTGGATCTGGCCGGGTGTCGCGTGCGACTCCAGGAACTTTTATGTTAATGAGGCCCCGCAACCCTCTTAAAATCAGGGCCCTAATGTCATGTTGCAAGATTTTCAACCATTTGTCCACAGAATGACTTGGGCCGGTGGGAGGGAGGGAAATAGAGTTTTAATGCTACGCATTTAGATAATAGGTAATTATTATGTTAAATGGAAGTTGTCTTCTAATGAATGGGCAATTCATGAGCTTGCCTAGGTAATTGGAAAATATTTCATCAGTTGTGTTGGAAAGTGCTTCTGAACAGGAGGAGATAAAAGAGACAATAACACGGGTAGTTAGGAAGAATGAGGGTAGTCAGGTTTGAAAAAGTGTTACTTTAAAATTGGGTTTCTAAGCATCTACAAAAGGTGCTTAATATGCTAAATGAAAGCTATTTTCCCTAGAGACCATACAATGGTCAATTAAAGGGGAGAGACCGGAACACATGACGAGTCAGGAAGGCTGTGAGGGCAGTTGGGTTTGTGAAAGGAAAAGCTTTTGCTCAGGCAAAAAGGTTAGAAATGCTCGTTGAAATTTAGAAGCCATCTTGTTAACGTCATGTAAGATGATCCAGAGATATGGGCTCTTGTCATGTGTTCTTCATTTTTTATTATTATGCAATGGTAAATTGTGCAGATTGAATTAAGTACATCCGGTCATAATGGATGTTCTGTATGTTCACTTTACTGTGATATAAATCAGCTTAATGTTTATCTCTGGCCTTGTCTCACCAATTGTTTTAAAAACAGAAAATGCTGGAAATATCCAGCAGGTCAGGTAGCATCTGTGGAGAGAGAAACATTTAGGTCGATGATCCTTCGTCAGAACTGGAAAAAGTTAGAGATGGAACAGGGAAAGGAGGGAGGGGAGGGGAGGAAAGAACAAAAGGGAAGGTCTGTGATAGGATGGAAGGTAAAAGGGATGATGGTGCAAGGCAAAAGGAGATGGTAATGGGACAAGTTAAGAAACAAAAGATGAGTCTAGATAGGGTGTAAATGGAGATGGCAGAATGATCAACAGCTACCATGTGGGAAAGAGAAAAGAACAAAAAAAATATAGGGGCAGAGGTTATGGTTTGAAATTGTTGAACTCGATGTTGAGTCCAGAAGGCTGTAAACGAAAGACGAGGTGCTGTTCCTTGAGCTTGCGTTGAGCGTCATTGGAACAGTGTAAGAGGCCGAGGACGGAGAATTAAAGTGACAGGCCACCGGAAGCTCGGGGTTACGCTTACAGACTGAAAGGAGGTGTTCTGCAAAGTGGTCACCCAATCTGCGTTGGGTATCCCCAGTGTAGAGGAGACCACATCGTGAGCAGCAAATACAGTATACTAAATTGAAAGACGTACAAGTAAATCGCTGTTTCACCTAGAAGGAGTGTTTAGGGTCCTGGACAGTGGGAAGGGAGGAGGTAAAAGGGCAGGTGTTGCATCTCCTGCGCTTGCAAGGGAAGGTGTCGCATCTCCTGCGCTTGCGAGGGAAGGTGTCATGGGAATGGGTGCTGGGGTGATTGAGAATTGGACCCGAGTGTCGCAGAGGGAGAGGTCTCTTCGGAAAGCTGGGAGGGGAAGATATGATTGGTGGTGGGATCACGCTTGAGGTGGTGGAAATGGCGGAGGATGATCCGTTGAATGTGGAGGCTGTGGGGTGAAAGACGAGGACAAGGGGAACCCTATTGTGGTTCTGGGAGGGGGAGGGGAAGGGGTGAGAGCAGAACTGCGGGAAATAGAATGGACACGGTCGAGGGCCATGGCGGACACGGTCGAGGGCCATGGCAACCACGGTAGAGGGAAATCCTCGGTTGAGGAAAAAGGAAGACATATCAGAAGCACTAGTATGGAAGGTGCGTCGTCAGAACAAATGCGACGGAGACAGAGAAATTGGGAGAATGAAATGGAGTCCGTACAGGAAGTGGGGTGGGAGGAAATGTAGTCCAAGTAGCTGTGGGCATCAGTGGGCTTGTAGCCTCTCCCCAGAAATGCAGACAAAGAAGTTGAGGAAGGGAAGGCAAGAGACGGAGATGGACCACGTGAAGGTGAGAAAAGTTTGGAAATTGGGTGCAAAGTGAATGAAATTTTCTAGTTCAGGGCGAGAGCAGGAAACGGCCCCGATACATGCATCAATGTACCGGAAAAAGAGGTGAGGGAGGCGACCCGAGTAGGACTGGAACAAAGAATGTTCCACATAGCCCACAATAAGGTTGGCATAGTTAGGACCCATGCGGGTTCCCATAGCAACATCTTTAATTTGGAGAAGGTGAGTGGAGTTAAAGGAGAAGTTGTTCAATGTGATGAACAAGTTCAGCCAGGCGGAGGAGAGTGGTGGTGGATGGACTGGTTGGGCCTCTATTCAAGGAAGATGCGGAGCGCCCTCAGGCCATCCTGGTGGGGATGAAAGTGTAGAGAGATTGGACGTCCATGGTGAAAAGGAGATGGTTATAGTCTGGAAACTGTTAAAGTGGTGGAGGGCAGAGGAAGAGTCGCGGATGTAGATGGGAAGAGACTGGATAAGGGGAGAAAAAATAGAGTCGAGATAGGAAGAAATCAGTTCTGTGGGGCAAGAAAAGGCTGAAATGATGGGTCTATCGGGGCAGTCCTGTTTGTGGATCTTGGGAAGAGATAGAAGCGGGCTGAATGGAGTTGGGAAACTATGAGGTTTGGCGGCTGTAGAGGGAAGCTCTCCAGAGGATTTGAGGTCAGTGACCATCTTGGAAATGATGGCTTGATGTTCAGTAGTGGGGCCATGGTCCAGGGGGAGGTAGGAAGAGGTGTCGAAGAGTTGGTATTCAGCCTTCCCAAGGTAGAGGCTGGTTCGCCAAACAACAACAGCGCCACCCTTGTCAGCAGGTTTAAAGACAATATTGGGGTTGGATCTGAAAGAGTGAAGTGTTGCAAGTTCAGAGGAGGATAGGTTCGAGTGAGTGAGGGGAGCAGAGAAATTGAGACGGCTGATGTCCCACTGGTAGTTCGCAATGAAAAGATCTAGGGAGGGTAAAAGGCCAGAGGGAGGGGTCCAGGTAGAATTTGTAATAAGATAGATGAGTTGACGGCACAAATAGATATAAATGAGTTTGATCTGATAGCCATTACAGAGATGTGGTTGCAAGGTGACCAAGGCTGGGAACTGAATATTCAGGGATATCCGACAATTCGGAAGGATTGGCAGCAAAGAAAAGGAGATGGGGTAGCCCTGTTAATTAAGGATGAGATCAGTGCAGTCATGAGAAATGATATTAGCTCTGAAGATCAAGATGTAGAATCAGTTTGGTTGGAGATAAGAAATAATAAGGGGAAGAAGGCACTGGTGGGCGTAGTCTACAAGCTCCCTAACAGTAGCTACACTGTTACTATGAATTCTACGTAGAGAGAGGTCCTGTGGGAAGGAGGAAGGAAGGAAGACAGTAGGAGTATGTTTGAGTTTGTGTGTATGTATTGGCACATGTGGCGGAGCCTGGTCTCCAGTCGTCGTGGATCCCCTTGCCACTAGACCAAGACCTTGCTCCGTTAAGCCCGTGTGGTGGCCGGTGTGCAACGGGCACCTCACGTTAAAATAATTCACGCACGGGCATCTTCCACCATTTAAAATGAGTTCACCAGTCACCTGAGTACTCACTTTTAGTGCGGAAGCAAGTCATCCTCAACCCCGAGGGACTGCCTATGATGATGATGTTGGACAGAGTATAAATTAAGAAATAATGGAGGTTTGTAAGAAGGATATGGCAATAATCATGGGCGATTTTAATCTTCATATTGATTGGACAAATCAAATTAGCCAAGGTAGCATTGAGGAAGTTTTCTTAAAGTGTATCCGGGATGGTTTCCTTGAACAGTATGTTGCAGAACCAACCAGGGAGTAGACTATCTTAGATCTGGTACTGTGTAATGAGACAGGATGAATAAATGATTTCATAGTAAAGGATCCTCTAGGAAAGAGTGATCATAGCATGGTTGAATTTCAAATTCAGTTGCAGGGTGAGAAAGTTGGATCTCAAACCGGTTCTGATCTTAAATAAAGACGATTACAAAGGTATGAAGGCAGAGTTGGCTAAAGTGGACTGAGAAAATAGATTAAAGTGTGAGACGGTTGATGAGCAGTGGCAGACATTTAAGGAGATATTTTGTAACTTTCAACAAAAATATATTCCAGTAAGAAGGAAAGACTTTAAGAGAAGAAAGCACCATCTGTGGCTAACTAAGGAAACAAAGGATGGTATCAAATTGCATATAAAGTTGCCAAGATTAGTGGGAGTCCAGAGGATTGGGAATTTTTTTTACAAAACAGCAAAGGACTACTAAAAAAAATAATAGCGATAGAAGATAGATTATAAAAGTAAACTAGCAAGAAATAGAAAAACAGATAGCAAGAGCTTCTACAGGTATATAAAAAGGAAGAGAGTAGCTGAAGTAGACGTTGGCCCCTTAGAGGATGAAACTGGGGAATTAATAATGGAAAACAGGGAAATGGCAGAAACTTTGAACAAATATTTTGTATCGGTCTTCACGGTAGAAGGAGTATAATGTGGGAAAGTGTGAGGTTATCCACTTTGGCAGGAAAAATAAAAAAGCAAATGCTGCAGTACAGAGGGACCCGGGGGTCCTTGTGCATGAAATACAAAATGTTAGCATGCAGGTACAACAAGTAATCAGGAAGGCAAATGGAATGTTGGCCTTTGTTGCCAAGGAGGTGGAGTATAAAAGCAGGGAAGTCCTGCTGCAACTGTACAGGGTATTGGTGAGACCATACCTAGAGTACTGCATACAGTTTTGGTCTCCTTATTTAAGGAGGGATACATTTACATTGGAGGCAGTTCAGAACTGGGTTGATTCCTGAGATAAAGGGTTGTCTTATGGTTGAGCAGGTTCGGCCTATACTCATTGGAGTTTAGAAGAATGAGAGGTGATCTTATTGAAACATATAAGATACTGAGTGGGCTCGACAGGGTAGACGCAGAGAGGATGTTTCCACTCGAGGAATCTAGACCTAAGGGGCATAGTTTAAGAATAAGGGGTCGGCATTTAGAACTGAGATGAGGGGAAATTTCTTCTCTAAGAGGGTCGTAAATCTGTGGAATTCCCAGCTCCCCAGACAGCTGTGAAAGCTGGGTCATTGAATATATTTAAGGTAAAGATAGACATATTTTTGAACGATAAGGGAGTAAAGGGTTATGGGGAGCAGGCAGGGAAGTGAAGCTGAGCCCAAGATCAGATTAGCCAGGATCTTATTGCATGGGAGAGCAGGCTCGAGGGGACAAATGGCTACTCCTGCTCCTATTTCTTTTGTTCTTATGTTATGAGAATTCTGAAAACGGGAGAAAGCGTCAGCTGTGCGGAGGGAAGACGTCTCACTGAAGAAGTGAGCACGGAGGCGAAGGCCGTGGAAAAGGAGCTCAGCGTCATGCCGAGCTCGAAATTCATTGAGGAAGGGGCGTAAGGGGATGAAGCTCAAGCCTTTGCTTAGTAATAATCGTTCGGGGTCAGAGGGAATAGAGAAAACTTGTCGGGGTGAGATTGGAAGATGGGATGGGTTCAGAGGGAATTGAAGAGGAAAAAGATTCCGAAGGAACATTGGTGTCCCAAGAGTTGTTGAAGCTTACGATCCTTGACATCTAAACGGAACAAAAAAGTTTTTTGTTAAAGCGCCGGATGAGATGAAGGATGAAATGGAACTGCGGACCAGGACAGCTTAGAGATAGAGTGAGTCGGTGCTGCTGAAGAGAGAGGTCGAGAGTGTGCAAGTGGTGGTGCATGGAGTTGAGTGTGGATCTCAGGATGCGGCGAGAGCAGTGGTTGGAGGAACGCTGAATATCTCGGAGATATCTGTAATCCTGGGTTGCTCCAAAACATGAAGGGTGGAATTTCAGTTGGCATCCACGTGGAATAAGTCGGAGACAGAGACAGTTGCTGAGGAAACAGATATAGCTGTGAAAGCGAGTCTTGGTAGATACTTGATCAAACACGAGGAGGGAAACAGAAAGCAGTGAAGATGAACAAGATAAAAGAGACAAACGGAAATCCCGTCTGAGAAGAGCAGAACCTCTTCAAGATGGGCATTCCCAGAAGAGAAGTGGCAGTGAATTAAACACTAATTACTCACCAATTGTTTGCTTGGTCTCTCTTCAGCGAGATTGAAAACATACATGTCCAGTTCAGGTGACAAAGTGGGGGGGGCGGGGTTACTATTGTTACATCTCTGGGTATCATACAAGCAGCTATGGGGCAGCGTGAGTCAACTCCCACAAAGAAAAGACACTCAGCCACTTACAAAAGCAACTGACACTGCGGTACATGAGAACACGGCAGACCCAAATTTTTAACATCATGGTTGTGAAAATGAAGATGAGAGAAAGGCTCTGGTTTAACCACTTTGAATATGAAATCAGCTCCCCGATAGACATGGGGTAAAGACACAGTTGCTGTAGCACTGTCATGTATGTATACTTGGGGTTACTAGCCACCAGGAGACGCCACTGTCGGGGGTCATTGGGTTGTATGCACGTGTGTGCGGGCCAGGTATATAAAGCAAGCCACCATGTAATGTGGGCACTTTGAGCCCGAATAAAGTTGAGCCAGGTTTGCACCTGAGTGAGTTTACAGTATTCAGTCAATTGGGTTTTTACATACATAACATTTGGCGACAAGGTAACTCAAGAAACTTCGCATGCAAAATGAGCACCATTGGAATTCTGGAAAGATTCGTGGAGGGAGAGGACTAGTTGGATTTTATCGATCGCCTGGACCAGTACTTCGTGACCAACAAAATGGAGGACGCTACTGACGCAGTTAGGCGCAGGGCGATTTTCCTCACTTTGCGATCCAAAAATCTATGGCCTCATAAAGAATCTCCTCGCCTGCACGTCCAACGGGCAAGAACTATGAGGAATTGTGTGCTCTGGTACGTGACCGTCTCAAACCAAAAGAAGGCATCATGATCTCACGCTATCGATTCTACACGCATGTTCGTTCTGAGGGCCAGGATGTGTCGGAATTCATCGCAGACCTAAGATGTCTTGCTGGGCCATGTAAGTTCGAAGACGAGTTGGGAGACATGCTGCGAGATTTCTTCGTAATAGGAATCAACCACGAGGTGATCCTCCCGAAGTTATTGGCTGCGGAGACGCTGGATTTGAGCAAGGCCATCGTGCTTGCCCAGGCATGCATGACGACGGATGATAATTTGAGGTAGATATCATCGAAGAGTCAGAGCTCCACGGCAAGTACTGTAAACAAAATTGTGTCATCGTGTGGCAGAGCTGCTTATGGCTGCATTTGCGAAACCTGTAGCTGCTCAAAGTACACCAACCTTGTTGGCGTTGTGGGGGCAATCATCGGCATCATCAGTGTCGTTTTAAACAGTACATCTGTAAAGGCTGTTCGAAAGTGGGGTATCTTCAGCGAATGTGTCCACAACTAAGCAAGCGTGCTGTGACTCACCACATGGATGATGACGACCAGTCCAGCGCAGACCTGGATATGCAACCCGAGATACCCAAGGAGGAAGTGTATGGACTCTTATTTGTTTCTGACAAAGAACCAACCGATAATGGTTAATGTGAAACTAAATGGCGTGCCGGTATCGATGGAATTGGACACGGGTGCGAATCAGTCGATAATGAGCCAAAGGATATTCGACAAGCTGTGGGACACGAAGGCTGTGAAGCCCAAGCTGAGTCCAGTCAATGCCAAGTTGCGTACTTACACCAAAGAACTCATTGGCAGTGCAGTAGTCAAGGTGTTGTATGATGGTGTGGTTCATGATCTACTGTTATGGATCGTTCCAGGAAATGGTCCAACGCTGTTCGGCAGGAATTGGCTTGAGAAAATCAAATGGAATTGGAACGATATCAGAGCTTTGTCATCGGTGGATGACACTTCATGTGCTCAAGTGCTGAGCAAGTTTCCCTCGCTGTTTGAACCGGGCATCAGCAATTTTACAGGAGCCAAGGTGCAGAATCACCTGGACTCGGGTGCAAGATACAAAGCTCGGGCTGTTCCATACATGATGAGGGAGAAGGTCGAAATTGAGCTGGACAGACTCCAATGTGAATGGGTCATTTCACCGGTCGAATTTAATGAATGGACCAGTCCCATTGTTCCTATGTTGAAGAGTGATGGTACTGTCAGAATTTATGGAAACTACAAGGTTAAGATCAACCGATTTTCGAAACAGGATCAGTACCCGTTACCAAAGGCTGATGACCTGTTTGCAACACTAGCCGGTGGGAAGTCATTCACTAAACTGGATCCGATGTCAGCCTATATGACACAGGAGCTCGTCGACACATCGAAGAAACTTACGTGCATCAACACTCATAAAGGACTGTTTATCTACAACAGGTGTCCTTTTGGAATTCGCTTGGCTGCAGCCATATTTCAGAGGAACATGGAGAGTCTACTTAGAACCGTCGTGTTTCAAGATGACATTCTGGTCACAGGTCATGACACTGCCGAACAACCTTGAAGAGGTTCTACATTGGACAAAGTGGGACTCAGGCTGAAACGTTCGAAGTGCGTCTTCATGGCACCGGAGTCGAATTTCTGGGGAGGAAGATTGCTGCTGATGGCATCAGGCCTATGGACTCGAAAACCAAGGCCATCAAAAATGCACCTAGGCCTCAGAATGTGACGGAGCTGCGTTCGTTCCTTGGTCTACTCAACTACTTTGGTAATTTCTTACCTAGATTGAGCACTTTATTAGAGCCACTGCACATGCTGCTCAGAAAAGACGACAACTGGGTTTGAAGTGTGTCTCAAGATAGAGCTTTCGAGAAAGCTACAAATCTGCTTTGCTCTAACAAGTTGGTACATTGTGATCCGTATAAGCGTCTAGTATTGGCCTGTGATGCTTCACCATATGGGGTTGGCTGCGTGCTCCAACAAGCTAATGAGTCGGGTAAACTACAATCTATTGCGTATGCTTCGAAAAGTTTGTCAAAGGTGGAAAGAGCCTACAACATGGTAGAGAAAGAAGCTTTAGCTTGCGTGTATGGGGTTAAAAAGATGCATCAGTACCTGTTTGGTCTTTGTTTTGAACTCGAAACGGATCACAAGCCACTCATTTCATTGTTTTCGGAAAACAAAGGTATTAATACCAATGCATTGTACCGCATCCAGAGTGGGCGCTGACATTATCTGCCTATGATTATGTCATTCGCCATAGACCTGGCAGTGAGAATTGTGCCAATGCACTGAGCCTTTGCCCACACCGGAGTTGGAGACGCCACAACCTGCAGATCTACTGTTAGTTATGAATGTTTTTGAGAGTGAAGGAACCCCTGTCACTGCTCAACAAGTTAGGACTTGGACCAGACAGGATCCGACTTTATCGGTTGTAAAACGTTGTGTCCTTAGTTGTTATTGGTCTGCTATACCTATGGAAATGTGTGATGAGACCAAACCTTACAACCGTCACAAAGACAAACTATCCATTCAGTCAGATTGTTTACTATGGGATAATCGTGTTGTTATGCCTAAGAAAGGCAGAGAGAAATTTGTACGTGATCTACACAGCACTCATCCCCGTATTGTCATGATGAAAGCAGACGTCAAAATCAGCAGTGGTATCATGATCGTGCTGCTGTGTCATGCGACATCTGTTAACGATCCTGTGTATGTGCTAAATTATGGTCAAGGTCCCAAGTGGGGTCGCCGGCACTTTACGGCCAAAGAGAATATCAGAGTGTTTATTGTCATGCTCAAGAATGGGCAAACATGCAGGAAACATGTTGATCAGATAAAGTTGTGGCACACGGATGAACTGGAACAAGTTGAGGAAGATACGATCAGTGACCAACCAACCAATATTCATTCATCAGAGGACTCCGCCGTCATCAATGAATCTGTACTTTTAATCTCTGACGTGGTCATTGCCACTCCCATCAGATCGGCTACCCAGCCTCCAGTCATAACTGACTCAGAACGCTCGCCCAGAACTGGAGTTGAACTGAGACAATCAATTCGTGAGCGGAAAGCCCCGGACCGTCTTAACTTGTAAAAAGACTGATACTAAGATCTTGAAGGGGGGTGTTGTCATGTATGTATGCTTGGGGTTATTAGCCACCAGGGGGTGCCACTGTCGGAGGTCATTGGGCTGTACACACGTGTGTGCGGGCCAGATATGTAAAGCAAGCCACCATGTAATGTGGGCACTTTGGGCCCGAATAAAGTTGAGCCAGGTTTGCATCTGAGTGAGTTTACAGTATTCAGTCTATCGAGTTATTACATACATAACAAGCACCAAGCCGTACAGAGCAGAATGATTCAAGTTCAATTCTCAGTCTGTGCTTTATTTGTTGATCTCGGCTTACGTGGCATTAACCGTGCTACATTTGGGCTACAGAGCGTAACATGAGCCTGGTGAGTGGCTCTACTAGCGGCTACCAGTAGAGTATTTACATGTTTAGACTTGACTAATGTCTATCAAAGTGAATCAGCCCACTGGCACTCATTGTCTGGGCTCACACATGAAGAGTGGCTACTTGTCATTGAATGGTATCCTGTCGAGCAGAATTCCAACAGGAGTTGTTGCCTTCATGAAAAGAGGGATGAAGTTTAGCAGAAAAATTTAAAAAAAAGGTCAACGGTGGCAGGTGAGTCAGCCAAACAAATGAACCAGTCAGCTCAGCAGAATCGCAATTTGAAGCTTCATTTCACACTGTTATAAAGACAAGCTTTCATTTTTGTGTCAGCTGCGATTCCATGTAAGGAGTTCATCACAAAGGTGCAACAGAATGACCCGCTGGCTTGTATGACTGTGCAAGCCACTGGCTCCGTCTCTCTAAACAACACAAGCATTTCACTGCTCAGCGCTTGTGGGCTCTGTACATTGCTTCAGGCTTTGTTTTGGACTAAGACTTACAGATTGATCTTTAACGTATGATTTATTAAGGTGTTTTTTTCGTACAGGACAGTGATTCAATAGAAGATGAATTTCCGAGTGAGATTATGACTAGAGTAGCAACCATCCAATTTTGAGGGGTTAAACTAATATGGCAGGGGGATGGGAACCTATGCAGGGAGGCAGACGAAAGTAAAAAGGGGGCAGAAGCAAAAGGTAGGAAGGAGAAAAGCAAGTGTGGAGGGCAGCAAAATCAAGGGCAAAAATCAAAAAGGGCCGCATTACAACATAATTCTAAAAGGACAAAGAGTGTTTAAAAAAAAAACAAGAGGCTCTGAGTCTCAATACGAGGAGCATTTGTAATAAGGTGGACGAATTAACTACGCAGATAGCTGTTAACGGATATGATGTAATTGGGATTACAGAGACATGGCTCCAGGGTAACCAAGGCTGAGAACTCAACATCCAGGGGTATTCAATATTCAGGAAGGATAGACAGGAAGGAAAAGGAGGTGTGTTAGCATTAATGGTTAAAGAGGAGGTTAACGCAATAGTAAGGGAGGACATTAGCTTGGATGATGTGAAACTATATGGGTAGAGCTGCGAAACACCAAAGGGCAGAAAACATTAGTGGGAGTTGTGTACAGACCACCAAACAGTAGCAGGGAGGTTGGGGATGGCATCAAACAGGAAATTAGGAACGTGTGCAATAAGGATGCAGCAGTTATCATGGGTGACTTTAACCTACATATTGATTGGGCTAACCAAACTGGTAGCAATACTGTGGAGGAGGATTTCCTGGAGTGTATAAGGGATGGTTTTCTAGACCAATATGTCGAGGAACCAACTAGAGAGCAGGCCATCCTAGACTGGGTCTTGTGTAACGAGAGAGGATTAATTAGCAATCTGGTTGTGCGTGGCCCCTTGTGGAAGAGTGATGGTAATATGGTGAAATTCTTCATTAAGATGGAGAGCGACACAGTTAATTCAGAGACTAGGGTCCTGAACTTAAAGAAAGGAAACTTCGATGGTATGAGGTGTGATTTGGCTAGGATAAACTGGCGAATGATACTTAAAGGGTTAACGGTGGATAGGCAATGGCAGACATTTAAAGATCACATGGATGAATTACAACTATTGTACATCCCTGTCTGGCGTAAAAATAAAAGCGGAAAGGTGGCTCAAACGTGGCTAACAAGGGAAATTAAGGATAGTGTTAAATCCATGGAAGAGGCATATAAATTGGCCAGAAAAAGCAGCAAACCTGAGGACTGGGAGAAATTTAGAATTTAGCAGAGGAGGACAAAGGGTTTAATTAGGAGGAGAAAATAGAGTACGAGAGTAAGCTTGCAGGGAACATAAAAACTGACTGCAAAAGCTTCTATAGATATGTGAAGAGAAAAAGATTAGTGAAGACTAATGTAGCTCCCTTGCAGTCAGAATCAGGTGAATTCATAATGGGGAACAAGGAAATGGCAGACTAATTGAACCAATACTTTGGTTCTGTCTTCACTAAGGAAGACACGAATAACCTCCCGAAAATATTAGGGGACTGAGGAACTGAGGAAAATCCTTATTAGTCAGGAAATGGTGTTAGAGAAACTGATGGGACTGAAGGCCGATAAATCCCCAGGGCCTAATAGTCTGCACCCCGGGGTACTTAAGGAAGAGCCCTAGAAATAGTAGATGCATTGGTGGTCATTTTCCAAAATTCCATGGACTCTGGATCAGTACCTATGGATTGGATGGTAGCTATTGTAACCCCACTTTTTAACAAAGGAAAGAGAGAGAAAACAGGGAATTATAGACCGGTTAGCCTGACATCAGTGGTGGGGAAAATGCTGCAATCAATTATTAAAGATATAATCACAGCGATTTGCAAAGCAGTAACAGGATTGGCCCAAGTCAGCATGGATTTATGAAAGGGAAATCATGCTTGACAAATCTAGACTTTTTTGAGGATGTAAGTGGATAAGGGAGAACCAGTGGATGTGGTGTATTTGGACTTTCAAAAGGCTTTGGACAAGGTCCCACACAAGAGATTGGTGTGCAAAATTATGGCACATGGTATTGGGGGTAATGTATTGACATGGATAGAGAACTGGTTGGCAGACAGGAAGCAAAGAGTGGGAATAAATGGGTTCTTTTCACAATGGCAGGCAGTGATTAGTGGGGTATCACAAGGTTCAGTGCTGGGACCCAAGTTATTTACAATATACATTAATGATTTAGACAAAGGAATTGAATGTAATATCTCCAAGTTTGCAGACAACACTAAGCTTGGTGGCAGTGTGAGCTGTGAGGAGGATGCTAAGAGGCTGCAGGGTGACTTGGACAGGTTAGGTGAGTGGGCAAATGCATGGCAGATGCAGTATAATTTGGATAAATGTGAGGTTATCCACTTTGGTGGCAACAACAGGAAGGCAGATTATTATCTGAATGTTGACAGATTAGTAAAAGGGGAGATGCAATGAGATCTAGGTGTCATAGTACATCAATCACTGAAGGTAGGCATGCAGGTACAGCAGGCAGTAAAGAAAGCAAATAGCATGCTGGCCTTCATAGCGAGATGATTTGAGTATAGGAGCAGGGAGGTCTTACTGCAGTTGTACAGGGCCTTGGTGAGACCACACCTTGAGTATTGTGTGCAGTTTTGGTCTCCTAATCTGAGGAAGGACGTGTTTGCTTTTGAGGGAGTGAGGAAGGTTCACCAGACTGATTTCCGGGATGGCAGGACTGACATATGAAGAAAGACTGGATCGGCTAGGCTTATACTCACTGGAATTTAGAAGAATGAGAGCGGATCTCATAGAAACATCTAAAATTATGACGGGACTGGACAGGTTAGATGCAGGAAGAATGTTCCCGATGTTGGGGAAGTCCAGAACCAGAGATTACAGTCTAAGCTATATAGGACCGAGATGAGGAGAAACTTTTTCACCCAGAGAGTGGTGAACCTATGGCATTCTCTAACACAGAAAGGTGTTGAGTCCAGTTTGTTGGATATATTCAAGAGGGAGTTAGATGTGGCCCTTAAGGCTAAAGGGATCAGGCTGTATGGAGAGAAGGCGGGAGTGGGGTTCTGAAGTTGCATGATCAGCCATGATATTGAATGGCGGTGCAGACTCGAAGGGCCGAATGGCTTGCTCCTGCACCTATTTTCTATGTTTCTATGAAGCGGGGAGTTGTCAATGCCAATTGAAGAGGCTTCATGTGTGTGAGAGTGGGTCCATCTAAGTTTAAACTGTGCCCATTATGGAAACATAAGAACATAAGAATTAGGAACAGGAGTAGGCCATCTAGCCCCTCGAGCCTGCTCCGCCATTCAACAAGATCATGGCTGATCTGGCCGTGGACTCAGCTCCACTTACCCGCCCGCTCCCCATAACCCTTAATTCCCTTATTAGTTAAAAATCTATCGATCTGTGATTTGAATACATTCAATGAGCTAGCCTCAATTGCTTCCTTGGGCAGAGAATTCCACAGATTCACAATACTCTGGGAAAAGCAATTCCTTCTCAACTTGGCTCCCCCGTATTTTGAGGCTGTGCCCCCTAGTTCTAGTCTCCCCGACCAGTGGAAACAACCTCTCTGTCTCTATCTTCTCTATCCCTTTCATTATTTTAAATGTTTCTATAAGATCACCCCTCATCCTTCTGAACTCCGAGTAAAGACCCAGTCTACTCAATCTATCATCATAAGGTAACCCCCTCATCTCCGGAATCAGCCTAGTGAATCGTCTCTGTACCCCCTCCAAAGCTAATATATCCTTCCTTAAGTAAGGTGACCAAACCTGCAAGCAATACTCCAGGTACGGCCTCACCAATACCCTGTATAGTTGTAGCAGGACCTCCCTGCTTTTGTACTCCATCCCTCTCGCAATGAAGGCCAACATTCCATTCACCTTCCTGATTACCTGCTGCACCTGCAAATTAACTTTTTGGGATTCATGCACAAGGACCCCCAGGTTCCTCTGCACTGCAGCATGTTGTAATTTCTCCCCATTCAAATAATATTCCCTTTTACTATTTTTTTTCCAAGGTGGATGACCTCACATTTTCCGACATTGTATTCCATCTGCCAAACCTTAGCCTATTCGCTTAACCTATCTAAATCTCTTTGCAGCCTCTCTGTGTCCTCTACACAACCCGCTTTCCCACTAATCTTTGTGTCATCTGCAAATTTTGTAACACTACACTCTGTCCCCTCTTCCAGATCATCTATGTATATTGTAACCGATCCCTGTGGCACACCTCTAACTACCGATTTCCAACCCGAAAAGGACCCATTTATCCCGACTCTCTGCTTTCTGCTAGCCAGCCAATTCTCTATCCATGCTAATACATTTCCTCTGACTCCGCGTACCTCTATCTTCTGCAGTAACCTTTTGTGTGGCACCTTATCGAATGCCTTTTGGAAATCTAAATACACCACATCCATCGGTACACCTCTATCCACCATGCTCATTATATCCTCAAAGAATTCCAGTAAATTAGTTAAACATGATTTCCCCTTCATGAATCCATGTTGCATCTGCTTGATTGCACTATTCCTATCTAGATGTCCCGCTATTTCTTCCTTAATGATAGCTTCAAGCATTTTCCCCACTACAGATGTTAAACTAACCGGCCAATAGTTACCTGCCTTTTGTCTGCCCACTTTTTTAAACAGAGGCGTTACATTAGCTGCTTTCCAATCCGATGGTACCTCCCCAGAGTCCAGAGAATTTTGGTAGATTATAACGAATGCATCTGCTATAACTTCTGCCATCTCTTTTAATACCCTGGGATGCATTTCATCAGGACCAGGGGACTTGTCTACCTTGAGTCCCATTAGCCTGTCCAGCACTACCTCCCTAGTGATAGTGATTGTCTCAAGGTCCTCCCTTCCCACATTCCCGTGACCAGTAATTTTTGGCATGGTTTTTGTGTCTTCCACTGTGAAGACCGAAGCAAAATAATTGTTTAAGGTCTCAGCCATTTCCACATTTCCCATTATTAAATCCCCCTTCTCATCTTCTAAGGGACCAACATTTACTTTAGTCACTCTTTTCCGTTTTATATATCGGTAAAAGCTTTTACTATCTATTTTTATGTTTTGCGCAAGTTTACTTTCGTAATCTATCTTTCCTTTCTTTATTGCTTTCTTAGTCATTCTTTGCTGTCGTTTAAAATTCTCCCAATCTTCTAGTTTCCCACTAACCTTGGCCACCTTATAGAGCATTGGTTTTTAATTTGATACTCTCCTTTATTTCCTTGGTTATCCACGGCTGGTTATCCCTTCTCTTACTGCCCTTCTTTTTCACTGGAATATATTTTTGTTGAGCACTGTGAAAGAGCTCCTTAAAAGTCCTCCACTGTTCCTCAACTGTGCCACCGTTTAGTCTGTGTTTCCAGTCTACTTTAGCCAACTCTGCCCTCATCCCACTGTAGTCCCCTTTGTTTAAGCATAGTACGCTCGTTTGAGACACTACTTCCTCACCCTCAATCTGTATTACAAATTCAACCATACTGTGATCACTCATTCCGAGAGGATCTTTTGCTCGGAGATCGTTTACTATTCCTGTCTCATTACACAGGACCAGATCTAAGATAGCTTGCTCCCTTGTAGGTTCTGTAACATTGTTCTAAGAAACAATCCCGTATGCATTCTATGAATTCCTCCTCAAGGCTACCCCGTGCGATTTGATTTGACCAATCGATATGTAGGTTAAAATCCCCCATGATTACTGCCGTTCCTTTTTCACATGCCTCCATTATTCCCTTGATTATTGTCCGCCCCACCATGAAGTTATTATTTGGGGGCCTATAAACTACGCCCACCAGTGACTTTTTCCCCTTACTATCTCTAATCTCCACCCACAATGATTCAACATTTTGTTCATTAGAGCCAATATCGTCTCTCACAACTGCCCTGATATCATCCTTCATTAACAGAGCTACCCCACCTCCTTTCCCTTCTTGTCTATCTTTCCGAATTGTCAGATACCCCTGTATGTTTAATTCCCAGTCTTGGCCACCCTGCAACCACGTTTCAGTAATGGCCACCAAATCATACCCATTTGTAATGATTTGTGCCCTCAACTCATTTACTTTATTTCGAATGCTGCGTGCGTTTTGGTAGAGTGTTTTAATACTAGTTTTTAAACCATGATTTTTAGTTTTGACCCCTCCTGCAGCCCCTTTATATTCATACATATTGTCCCTTCCTATCACCTTGTGGTTTACAATTACCCCAGTGCTACTCTGCTCTGTTGCCTCCTGCCTTTTGCATTCTTTCTTGGGGTCCTGTAAATCTGAGCTCTCGCCCACTCTAACTAGCTCAGAGCCCTCTCCTGGGTTCCGAATACTCCTCACATTGAGGCACAGAGCTTTCAGGCTTGCCTTTTTATTACACTTTGACCCTTTAGAATTTTGCTGTACAGTGGCCCTTTTTGTTTTTTGCCTTGGGTTTCTCTGCCCTCCACTTTTACTCATCTTTCTGTCTTTTGCTTCTGTCTCCATTTTGTTTCCTTCTATCTCCCTGCATTGGTTCCCATCCCCCTGTCATATTAGTTTAACTCCTCCCCAACAGCACTAGCAAACACTCCCCCTAGGACATTGGTTCTGGTCCTGCCCAGGTGCAGACCGTCCAGTTTGTACTGGTCCCACCTCCCCCAGAACCGGTTCCAGTGCCCCAGGAATTTGAATCCCTCCCTGCTGTGGATGGCAAAATGTGGCAGCAGTAACTGGATCCAATAATTCCAATGTACAACAGATTACTGTTGTAGAAGTGACTCACGAGGCAGCTCGCTCTATAACGTCACCTGTCATCTATCTATTATATAGGAAAAGCCTTGCGTACAGAGTGCTCTGTACTCTCATATATCCTGTCATCATCATAGACAGTCCTTCGAAATCGGGGAAGACTTGCTTCCACTTTAAAAGTGAGTTCTCAGGTGGCTGTACAGTCCAATATGGGAATTACAGTCTCTGTCACAGGTGGAACAGACAGTGGTTGAAGGAAAGGGTGGGTGGGAATCTGGTTTGCCACATGCTCCTTCCACTGTCTGCGCTTGGTTTCTCCATGCTCTAGGCAATGAGACTTGGTGCTCAGTTCCCTCCCGGATGCTCTTCTTCCACTTAGGGCGGTCTTGGGCCAGGGATCCCCAAGTGCCATTGGGGATGTTGCACTTAATCAAGGAGGCTTTGAGGGTGTCCTTGAAACGTTTCCTCTGCCCATCTGGGGCTTGCTTGCCGTGTAGGAGTTCCGAGTAGAGAGCTTTTTTTGGGAGTCTCGTGTCGGGCATGCGGATGATGTGGTCTACCCAATGGAGTTGGTCGAGTGTGGTCAATGCTTCGATGCTGGGGATGTTGGCCTGGGCGAGGACACTGACGGTGCGTCTATGCTCCCAGTGGATTTGCAGGATCTTGAGGAGGCAGCGCTGGTGGTATTTTTCCAGCGCTTTGAGGTGTCTACTATATATGGTCCATGTCTCTGAGCCATATAGGAGGGTGGGTGTCACAACTGCCCTGTAGACCATAAGCTTGGTGCCAGATTTGAGGTCCTGGTCTTCAAACACACTCTTCCTCAGGAAACCGAAGGCTGCACTGGCACACTGGAGGTGGTGTTTGACGTCGTCATCGATATCTGCCCTTGCTAATAGTAGGCTCCCGAGGTATGGAAAATGATCAACGTTGTCCAAGGCCACGCCGTCGATTTTGATGACCGGGGGGCAGTGCTGCATGGCAGGGTCAGGTTGGTGGAGGACCTTTGTCTTACGGATGTTTAGTGTAAGGCCCATGCTTTCGTACGCCTCGGTGATGATGTTGACGAAGTTTTGGAGTTCAGCCTCTGAATGTGCGCAGATGCAAGCGTCGTTCGCGTACTATAGTTCGATGACAAAGGATGGGATCTAGCCTGGAGGCGACGAAGGTTGAACAGGTTCCCATTGGTTCTATAGTTCAGTTCCACTCCAGTGGACAGCTTGTTAAGAGTGAGATGGAGCATTGCAGCGAGGAAGATCGAGAAGAGCGTTGGCGCAATGACGTAGCCCTGCTTGACCCCGGTCTGGATTTGGATTGGGTCTGTGGTGGATCCGTTGGTCAGGATCCCTGCTTGCATGTCATCGTGGAGCAGGCAGAGGATGGTGACAAACTTTTGGGGGCAGTCAAAAGGGAGAATGGTGCTCCATAGTCCCTCATGGTTAACGTTGTCAAAGGCCTTTGTAAGTCAAAGAAGGCCGTGTTACAAGGGTTGGTGCTGTTCCCTGCATTTCTCTTGTAGTTGTCGCGCGGTGAAGATCATGTCTATTGTACCCCGTAGTGGACGGAATCCGCATTGTGACTCTGGGAGGAGCTCTTCAGCCACAGGGAGAAGACGGTTGAGGAGGATTCTAGTGATCACTTTCCCAGTGGTCGACAGCAGGGAGATTCCTCTGTAGTTGCCGCAGTCGGACTTGTCCTCTTTTTTAAAAGTAGTCGTGATTACGGCATCTCTGGGATCTCCTGGCATGTTCTTCTCCTTCCAGATAAGAGAGATGTGGCTATGCATTTGTGCCAATCAGCCATACTGCTTCTCCGTGATAATTTAGTGCCTCAGTAGGGATTCCATCTGCTCCTGTTGCCTTGTTGTTCTTGAGCTGATGTATGGCCTTTTCTACCTCTTGCAGGGCTGGGGTTTTGCTGAATGGTGGCGGGTAGCATGCTGCAGGATGGAGTCAAGGACACTCGTGTCAGAGGCAGAGTCTCTATTAAGGAGATCTTCAATGTGCTCCTTCCAGCGGGCCCTGACTGCCTTGGTGTCTTTAACGAATGTATCCCCGTTCTTGGCCTGTAGTGGGGTGGGACTTTGGGTGCTTGGGCCGTAGGTGGACTTAACTGCGGTGAAGAATCCTCGCACATCATGGCCGTCGGCTAGCTACTGGATCTCCTGTGCTTTTTCCACCCACCGAATTGGGTTGCTGCTTTAAGTTCAGAAATGCCATGTGCTTGCGTTTTATTAGCTCCTGAACCTCCTGGTCGTTCTCGTCAAACCAGTCTTGGTGTTTCCTGGTTGAGTAACCAAACGTCTCTTCGCAGGCACTGGTTATGGTGGCCTGGAGGGCAGACCAAGCACTGTTGGCATTCTGCGTCTCGGGGTCATGAGGGTCGCCAGGTTGGCAGCTGGCAGTATAGGGCTCTCTTAACTGGGTCTTTGAGTGCCCCGGCGTTGATTTTTCTGCGACATTGCTTCTGTTGTCATCGCCGCTTTGGGGCTATATTAATGTTGATGACAGAACGGATTAGGCGGTGGTCCGTCCAGCAGTCATCGGCTCCTGTCATGGCACAGGTGATACGCACGTCCTTGCAGTCCCTCGCTCACCTTGGGTGCTTGGGCCATAGGTGGACTTAACTGCGGTGAAGAATCCTCACACGTCATGGCTGTCGGCCAGCTGCTGAATCTCCTGTAACACTTACCCTTCAAACTTGGTTAATAACATCCCTATTGTAAAGCAGTGAATTCCCTGACTCACTGTGAGTAACAGCTTGGGAGATCGACTCGTGTATGTGTCCGAACTGAATAACATGATTATTTGAAATGGTTTTCGTTGCATATGTATGAAATAAATGACAAGTGTTCATTTGTTATTGGTACAGCTTGCCATTTGAAGCTGGCCATTTGCATGTCCCCCTCTCCTGCGTGAATGTAGGCCCATCCAGCAATCAAGCTGTTGTTTGCCCTCCAAGCAACCTACCTCTGGCATATATTCCTTCTGGAGTCGTTCACCCTTTCACAAAAGACCTATCTCCTTTTGTTAGGGACACTGCTTGCCCATCTATCATAATAGGGCAGACATATTTAGCACAGATGCTTAAAAGGCAATAAAATGCTCCAGCTAAATAGTAGTCTGTGCCATTTGTGTATTGATTAATCCATAATAGGGTAATAACAAGGTTAAATTTCTGTCATAACCCTGGCATGGCCATCAGTTTTGATTTATTCTGGCAGCCTGTTAGACTATTTGTTTGTGTCCTTATGCCAAGTGCTAGTTCAAAATGAAGTGCACTCGAGCTCAATGCTGGAAGTTGTGGTACAACAGCGGCAATAAATTCCGTTGTTTCCATGTTGAATGTGTGTGTATATATTTTTTTTTATTCACGGAATAAAGGCATCACTGGCACGGACAGCATTTATTGCCCATCCCTAATTGCCCTTGAGAAGGTGAGGTTTTTTCTTTCTTCCCGTTTCTTCCCATTTTTTAGCTAGCATGGCAGCAGCCTCCCGTTGTGAAATTCAGTCGGCCTCCTGAGCTCCCGCCCAAGGAGGAGTGTGCAATGCCAATTTTTAGCGCTGCTCTCTCATCTATGGGTGTAAAAACTGATTTTGGCAGTTTGAGCCTGCACCTATCGCCTGGTGGTAAAATCAGCACTTGGGCGATGATACCGCCTCAAAAACGGTGGTATTGAATTTTGACTCGCCAGCCTCTGACCTGCTCTTGTTGTCACACTATTTATGTGGTTGGTCCAGTTAAGTTTCTGGTCAATGGTGACCCCCAGGATGATGTTGGTAAGGCATTCGGCGATGGTAATGTCATTAAATGTCATGGGGCAGTTGTTAGACACTCTCTTGTTGGAGATAGTCATTGCCTGTACATAGTTTTTATATTTATTAGTAGGGAATTTGAGCAATAATCTGTCCACTCGTTGTAAGTAGTTCCCCGGTGCAAAGTCAGCAAAAGCATCACTGCAGTACTAAGCTATATGGATCTGGAAGGTCCCCAGGTTCAACTCCAGGCTATGCTGAGTTAGATGATCTCAAATAGTAGGAACAGTACAGTTGGCCTTAACACCCCAGCATTAGGATAGGGAAAAATTAAGCAGCATTTGTATTCCTAATTGTGCATACATTGACATTGGATGAGGACGGAATCAGACTCAGCTGTGATGGTGCTCTATAGTCGGTTAGCCTGCCACTGCTGCCTGTATATCTGTGCACACAAGGAACAGCGCTTATGGATGATCCTAGAGGGAGACTGGCACATGTGCCACTGTAAAATGTTGAGGATTAAATTATGACGGGAAGTTGCAAAACTTGGTTTGTATTCCCTTGAGTTTAGATGGGTGAGGCGTGATGTAATCAAGTTGTTTTAAAGGGTTTTTTTAACCTACATTTAGTAAATAGATTTTATATTTACATTTTTGTCTGAAGATATCATCAGTGCCTGTATGTAATGTCCAACAGTAGTTTGCACACGCAAATGAGGTATTTGGTTACAATATTATATGGCTTTAAAGCTTAGTTTCTTGTAAGAGGAGAATATTGCAGACAGGAGAAATTTATGGGGTTAGACAGATAAAATGCCCGTGGCGCCGGAACATTCCATTTGCACTAAATACATCATTCGGTGGATTTTGGAGCTTTTATTGCCTTCTCTTTTTCAAATAATTTACGTAGTGTATCGAGTTGCAGAAGAATTCACTTGTTTTCTCGGGTCATAGTAGGATACAGAGTGCATGGTGCTTTGCAAGCTACACGTGTTGGGAGCTCAATACAACGATACTGTTCTTCACAACTGGTAAGGTTGGAGTTGGTGAAGTGAGGTCGTTCCATAGAAACATAGAAAATAGGAGCAGTAGTAGGTCATGCAATTAGATCTTGGCTGATCCTCTAACTCAACACCATATTCCTGCTTTATCCCCATACCCTTTGATGCCTTTTGAGTCTAGAAATCTATCTATCTCCCTCTTAAATATATTCAGTGACTCGGCCTCCACAGCCTTCTGTGGTAGAGAATTCCACAGGTTCACCACCTGAGTGAAAGATTCCTTATCCAGAGACTCTGGTCACACAAAGTGAGGCAAATGCCTCCATGGCTTTGTCCTCCATATCGCTGTAACCTCCTTCGGCTAGAAACCCCCCCCATTCTATATAAATGAAAATTGTTGTTAGAATTGGCTGCAGTTCCCCTGGGCTAGGCATGGGAAAGATCAGCTCACTCAGTTAATTGCTGGGCAGTTTGCATATTGTAACCACACCAAACATTCCCGTCCTAAAGCAGGTGAAACCAGAGCCTGTCTTGCTGTGGCTGGAATGATCAATCATGATGGTAACAAATACATCTATGGGGGTTTCAGTGGTAGATGGGTTGAGACAGATAATGTTGTGGATATGGAAGTAGGTAATCTTTGTGATAGAGAACATACGGGGTTTGAAGTTCAGTTCGGGGTCAAACAAGACACTAAGGTTGCGAACAATGTGGTTCAGCTTGATGCATTGGCTGGAAAGGGGGATGGAGTCACTGATGCGGATACAAGCTTTGTGGTAGGGGCTGAAGATAATGCTTCAGTCTTCCCAATGTTTAACTGGAGCAAGTTACAGCTCATCCAAAGCAGGCCATTGGACAAGCAGTCCACTGACCGAGACAATGGGAGGTTTGAGAGAGGTGGTGGAGAGGTAAAGTTGGGTGTCGAGAGAGAGAGAGATAAATAGATAAATGTAGAAGCTGACCCCATGTCTGCAGATGATGTTGCCAAGGTGCAGCATGTAGATGAGGAAGTGGAAGGAGTCAAGTATGAATATCTACTTTATAATCCAGATGGGTTAGCTATTGGAGACGACAGTACGGGGTATTAAGAGATGCCATTGCATGAGATGCTCACCTTATGATTGGGTAGATAAAGGTGGAACCAAGTAAGGACAGACAGGAGGCATTGGAGGAGAATAACACCACAGAACTTGAGGAGGGCCATAATCACAGATAACCTCATTCATGACTTTAGTCAAAGTTTGAATATTGTCTGTAAGGCAGCTTCCTCTGGGATGAGAAAACAAGTTTTTTTTTCCATAAGTGAGAGCTTTATAAAAAATATTTTTTGTTAATGATTGTAATGTATTTGCTTCATGGGTTCTTTGCTTAAGAATTCATAGCAACACATTGCCATTAAGAAATAGTTGGTTTATTAGCAAAGGTTTAACAATCACATTACACATTACTAGTTCATCCACCAGGTTCACAACCATCTGCCTCATTGTGGATCCCTTGAACCCAACTGGCTGGGGTTTTATTGAGTCTTGTGAACATCACGTGACTGGCTAAGCCACTCACAACTCGACAGCTCTACAACTATTTTGTTGTAAAGTGTTATTACAACTCTTTTGATAGGACAAAATTAAACATTTAAGTCAAGTGCCCCACGATCTGGGGGACACTCTAAACACTTTTCACATGCCCTTTGTTTTTTTTAAGTGTTATTACAAACCTGTGAGCATACCCCCAGGTGCCTACATTACAATGATGTTTCCTAATAGTTTACCTAGAGGAAGGCTGAAGACTAGTAATTAAGTAAACAGGATTTACCAGTGAGGTCAACTGGTGAATCTGGAAAATCTCTGAAATGCTGACCGGTAAATTCATTGATCCTGCACAAATGTTGATTGTATCTGTAGAGGGTACCACACTGAGATCCACCTACCTGAAAGTATTGTGTTGAAAATGCCTGTCAAGCACTGATGCTTTTATCAAAGCCTATATGTGAAGATTAACAGCTTGAGGTTGGTAATGGAGAGCTGCCCATGGAGCCATTCTCCCAACATCAGTCAATGTCTTTACAAGATGGAAGAGTAAGGTGAGAAAATTGATGGGGTTAGAACGAAAGCACTGTATCACTTTGCTCATCTCTATTCAATTTTATAATCCAGACGGGATATCTGTGGAAAGTTTGGTGCATGTTAAGCAGTCACTAAAAGCTGCAAAGGAGCAAGTCAACTCAGGCAGGGTTCACTCTATCTGCATTGAGCAGATTCAAGCCAAGGTCTTACTGATGAGGACAAGACCAGATTTACTGTTGAGTTATTGATCAAAGCTATCAGGTATTGAGTTATTGATCAAAGCATTAACTGCCTCTCTGAAGCATGTTCTCATCAGAATGTGGTGCTTCTGATCAATTTATTCCAAACATTTACATGGTGCTGGTATTTCTTCACCCAGATCATTAACCAAGTACCAGAGATCAAAAGAAAACCTTTGAGAGTTACTTCAAAAGGAATTTCTTTCAAACGATATATATGATCCTCTACAGCTTGATAAGATGGAGAGTGACACAGTTAATTCAGAGTCTAGGGTCCTGAACTTAAAGAAAGTAAAACTTCGACGGTATGAGACGTGAATTGGTTAGGATAGACTGGCGAATGATACTTAAAGGGTTGACGGTGGATAGGCAATGGCAAACATTTAAAGGTCACATGGATGAACTACAACAATTGTGCATCCCTGTGTCGCGTAAAAATAAAAAAGAGAAGGTGGCTAACAAGGGAAATTAGGGAAAGTGTTAAATCCAAGGAAGAGGCATAGAAATTGGCCAGAAAAATCAGCAAATCTGAGGACTGGGAGAAATTTAGAATTCAGCAGAGGAGGACTAAGGGTTTAATTAGGAGGGGGAAAATAGAGTACGAGAGTAAGCTTGCAGGGAACATAAAAACTGACTGCAAAAGCTTCTATAGATATGTGAAGAGACAAAGATTAGTGAAGACTAATGTAGGTCCCTTGCAATCAGAATCAGGTGAATTCATAATGGGGAACAAGGAAATGGCAGACCAATTGAACAAATTCTTCGGTTCTGTCTTCACTAAGGAAGACACGAATAACCTCCCGAAAATACTAGGGGACCAAGGGTCTAGCGAGAAGGGGGAACTGAGGGAAATCCTTATTAGTCAGGAAATGGTGTTAGGGAAATTGAAGGGACTGAAGGCTGATAAATCCCCAGTGCCTGATAGTCTGCATCCCAGAGTACTTAAGGAAGTGGCCCTAGAAATAGTAACATAGAAACATAGAAAATAGGCCATTCAACCCTTCAAGCCTGTACCACCATTCAATAAGATCATGGCTGATCATTCACCTCAGTACCCCTTTCCTGCTTTCTCTCCATATTCCTTGATCCCTTTAGCCGTAAGGGCCATATCTAACTCCCTCTTGAATATATCCAATGAACTGGCATCAACAACTCTCTGCGGTAGGGAATTCCACAGGTTAACAATTCTCTAAGTGAAGAAGTTTATCCTCATCTCAGTCCTAAATGGCTTGCCCCTTATCCTTAGACTATGTCTCCTGGTTCTGGACTTCCCCAACATCGGGAACATTCTACCTGCATCTAACCTGTCCAGTCCTGTCAGAATTTTATATGTTTCTATGAGATCCCCTCTCATCCTTCTAAACTCCAGTGAATACAGGCCCAGTTGATCCAGTCTCTCCTCATATGTCAGTCCAGCCATCCCGGGAATCAGTCTGGTGAACCTTCGCTGCACTCCCTCAATAGCAAGAACGTCCTTCCTCAGATTAGGGGACCAAAACTGAACACAATATTCCGGGTGAGGCCTCACCAAGGCCCTGTACAACTGCAGTAAGACCTCCCTGCTCCTATACTCAAAACCTCTAGCTATGAAGGCCAACATATCATTTGCCTTCTTTACCGCCTGTTGCATCTGTATGCCAACTTTCAGTGACTGATGTACCATGACACCCAGGTCTCGTTGCACCTCCCCTTTTCCTAATCTGCCGCCATTCAGATAATATTCTGCCTTTGTGCTTTTGCCACCAAAGTGGATAACCTCACATTTATCCACATTATACTGCATCTGCCACGCGTTTGCCCGCTCACCTAACCTGTCCAAGTCACCCTGCATTGGTGGTCATTTTCCAACATTCCATGGATTCTGGATCAGTTCCTATGGATTGGAGGTTAGCTAATGTAACCCCACTTTTTAAAAAAGGCGGGAGAGAGAAAACAGGGAATTATAGACCGGTTAGCCTGACAACGGTGGTGGGAAAAATGCTGGAGTTAATTATTAAAGATGTAATAGCAGCGCATTTGGAAAGCAGTGATAGGATCGGTCCAAGTCAGCATGGATTTATGAAAGGGAAATCATGCTTGACAAATCTTCTAGAGTTTTTTGAGGATGTAACTAGTAGAGTAGTTAAGGGAGAACCAATTGATGTAGTGTATTTGGACTTTCAAAAGGCTTTTGACAAGGTCCCACATAAGAGATTAGTGTGCAAAATTAAGGCACATGGTATTGGGAGTAATGTATTGATGTGGATAGAGAAATGATTGGCAGACAGGAAGCAAAGAGTGGGAATAAACGGGTCCTTTTCAGAATGGCAGGCAGTGACCAGTGGGATGCCACAGTGTTAAATGCTGGACCCCAGCTATTTACAATATATATTAATGATTTCAACGAAGGAATTGAATGTAATATCTCCAAGTTTGCAGATGACACGAAGCTGGGTGGCAGTACGAGCTGTGAGGATGATGCTAAGAGGCTGCAGGGGGACTTGGACAGGTTAGGTGAGTGGGCAAATGCATGGTAGATGCAGTATAATTTGGATAAATGTGAGGTTATCCACTTTGGTGGCAAAAACAGGAAGGCAGATTATTATCTGAATGGTGACAGATTAGTAAAAGGGTAGGTGCAACGAGACCTGGGTGTCATAGTACATCAGTCATGGAAGGTAGGCATGGAGGTACAGCAGGCAGTAAAGTAAGCAAATGGCATGCTGGCCTTCATAGCGAGGGGATTTGAGTATAGGAGCAGGGGGGTCTTGCTCAGTTGTACGGGGCCTTGGTGAGACCACACCTTGAGTATTGTGTACAGTTTTGGTCTCCTAATCTGAGGAAGGACATGCTTGCTATTGAGGGAGTGCAGCGAAGGTTCACCAGACTGATTCCCGGGATGGCAGGGATGGCAGGACTGACATATGAGGAAAGACTGGATCGGCTAGGCTTATACTCACTGGAATTTAGAAGAATGAGAGGGGATCTCATAGAAACGTATAACATTCTGACGGGACTGGACAGGTTAGATGCAGGAAGAATGTTCCCGATGTTGGGGAAGTCCAGAACCAGCGGTCACAGTCTAAGGATAAAGGATAAGCCATATAGGATCGAGATGAGGAGAAACCTTTTCACCCAGAGAGTTGTGAACCTGTGGAATTCTCTTGCACAGAAAGTTGTTGAGTCCAATTCGTTGGACATATTCAAAAGGGAGTTAGATGTGACCCTTATGGCTAAAGGGATCAGGGGGTATGGAGGGAAGGCTGAGGTGGAGTACTGAGGTTGAATGATCAGCCATGATCATATTGAATGGTGGTGCAGGCTCGAATGCCCTGCTCCTGCACCTATTTTCTATGTTTCTATGTTTCAATAGTGAGAAGTCATTTTCCAGTAAAACACAGTGCTTACAAGGTAAAAGCTTTTCAATTGAGAATCCAAAATGAAGGGATTGTGCAACATAACGCTGAGACTTAAAAGAATGAGAGAGGAGATGAGATAAATTACTGAGTGACAACAAGAATGGGTCTTAAAAGCCTGAAGACTGCCGGAGGTAAGGAGTTCCGGCAATGCCTCAATTTTAAAATTCCCTCCAGGTCGACGCCCCTCCCTATTTCTGTATCCTCCCCCAGCCCTACAACCCTGCGAGATCTCTGCTCTCCTCCAATTCTGGCCTTTTGCATATCCCCAATTTTCATTGCTTTAGTTGCCTAGGCCCCAAGCTACAGTGTCCAGAATCCGGAGTTCCAGAATCTAGAATGTTCCAGAATCTGGACTCCGGACCGATCGGTGGCAGGGTCGTCCGGAATCCGTAAAATGTTCCGGAATCCGGCCGTTCTCGGGGCCCCGCTGCAACCTGACCTCGGGCCTGGCCTCGCCACCACTGCCCTTACCTTGAGGCCTCCTCGCCGGCCTGCCCGACGACCTCCATGGCGGGGCTGACCCGCCCGAACACCACCTCAGCGGGGCCCCGCCCGACAACATCCTTGGCGGGGCCGGCCCAACGACTACCTCCCCGGCGGGGCCGGCTGGCCCGAACAGGTGCCCTCTCCTCTCCTCCCCCCCCCCCCCCCCCCCCCTCCCCAGGCCTTCTGACTTTACGAAATTGGGTGTTTCCAGATTTGTGACGTTAGAAAGACGTTCCAAAGTCCGGAAAAACGTGGACTCCGGAACGGCCTCAGTCTCGAGAGCTCCGGATTCGGGACGCTGCACCTGTATCGAATTCCCTCCCTAAACCTCTCTGCCTCTCTACCTCTATCTCCTTCTTTAAGACACTCCTTAAAACCTACCCCATTTGTCTTACATAAAAAATAGGAGCAGGAGTAAGCCATTTGGCACTTCGAACCTGTCCCACCATTCAACAAGATCATGGCTGATCTTCTACCTCAACTCCATCTTCCCACACTATCACCATATCCATTAATTCCCTTAGTTCCCAAAAATGTATCGACCTCTGTCTTGAATATACTCAATGTCTGAGCATCCACAACTCCCTGGGATAGAGAATTCCAAAGATTCAAAATCCTTTGAATGAAGAAATTTCTCCTCATCTCAGTCCTAAATGTCCGACCACTTATTCTGAGACTGTGACCCGTGTTCTAGATTCCCCTGCCAGGGGAAACATTTTCTCAGCATTAATCCTGTCAAGTCCCTTAATAATTTTGTGTGTTTCAATTAGATCACCTCTCATTCTTCTAAACTCTAGGGAATATAGGCCTAATCTACTCAATCTCTCCTCAGGACAATCCCCTCATCCCAGGAACCAGTCCAGTGAACCTTTGTTGCACTCCCTCTAAGGCAAGAATGGCTTTCCTTAGGTAAGGAGACCAGAGCTGTACACAGTACTCCAGGTGTGGCCTCACCAATGCCCTGTATAATTGTAGTAAGATGTCTTTACTCTTATACTCTAATCCCTTTGTAACAAAAGCTAACATTCCATTTGATTTCCTAATTGCTTGCTGTACCTGCATGTTAACTTTCTGTGATTCATGTACAAGGGCACCCAGGTCTCTCTGAATGCAAACATTTCCCAGTCTCTCGCCATTCAAAAGATATTCTGCTTTTTTGTTTTTCCTACCAAACTTCACACTTTTCTCCATATTGTGTTCCATCTGTCATGTTCTTGCCCACTCAGTCAACCTGTCCAGATCTCTCTGCAGCTCTTTGCGTCCTCCTCACAGCTTACATTCCCACCTAACTTTGTATCATCAGCAAACTTGGATATGTTATACTCAGTCCCTTCATCTAAGTCATTAATATAACTGGCCTATAGTTCCCCATTTTTTCTCTTCCTTCTTTCTTAAATCATGGGGTTATGTTTGCTACCTTGCAATCCTTGGAGACTGTTCTAGAATCTAGCGAATTCTGGAAGATTAATACCAGTACATCCACGATCTCTGCAGCTACCTCTTTTAAAATCCTAGGATGCAGGTCGTCAGGTCCAGGGGATTTGTTGCCATTTAGTCCCATTAATTTCTCCAGTACTATATCTTTGCTTATACTGATTTCTTTAAGTTCCTCATTCTCTCTAGACCCTTGGTTCCCTATTAATTCCAGAATGTTGCTTGTGTTTTCTACCATGAAGACAGATGCAAAGTATTTGTTTAATATCTCTGCCATTTCCTTATCGAAGTGATTATCTGCACCATGTACTTCGGAGAGAGAGGGAGAGACGGTGAGAGAGAGGAGGAGAGGGAAAGAGAGATTGGGGAGAGGGGGAGAGAGAGAGAGAGAGAGAAAGAGGGGGAGAGGTGGGGAGATCAGAGGGAGAGTTGTCTGTTCAAGAATGTGCATTATAATCCTGAAGCCATGTAAGCAGTACTCAGCTGATGTTTCACCAGTGCAAAAAGGTGGGTATATAGAGTTATCTATTAAAAGGACACATTCTGGAAATGGCTATTCCTCAGTTGAAGGCATTTTAAATTTTTCCAGAAGGAATTTGTTGGGTCCAGTACACTGATGATGTCCATTAGCGTTGAGACATTCTTGCAATCTTATTCCTGTCAGCATACTTTGATGTACCATAATAGAATTTGTGCAGCTTAATTTTTTCCAGACAAACGTGCTTAGAAATGTTGAGGATGCTGACAATGCTTCTATCTTACTTTCATTTCTCACTCCTCTTCTCCTGAAGGCACTGACTAATCCTGTCACAAAATTTGATGGGTGCCAGCAGTCCGCAACAAGCTCACTGCTCACTCAAGTGGCCATTTTCATGTACGAGGGTGGGCAGTGAGTGCCAGGCGAGCATTTGATTAGCTAGCGCATCACAGCTCACTGTGGGCCCAAGTTTCAGGCCGCGCCTGGACGCCCGTTTTTCGCGCCACAAAGTGCGCCTAAAAAAACTTCCAGATTCTCCGGCTCCCTGCAGGTCTTCTGCAGCTGGGCGCAGCGCAGCACGAGCTGTGGGGGGCGGAGCTAGGAGCCTGCGCTGAAAACAGTGCCGGGACCTCTGCACATGCGCTACAGTGGGCGCGCATGTGCAGTAGCTCCAGGTGGCCAAAACTGTGTGGGAGGGGCCCGAAGCACGCAGACCCTACCCCTGGCCGAATGGCCTCACTGGGGCTGCGTGCATAAGGCTGCTTCCCATGCCCAGCTCCTGCTTCCTCCCGACCCGACTCGACTCCCGCTTCCCCCCCACCCCGGACCGGACCCGACCCGCGCTCCCCCACCTGACCTGACCTCCCTCCCCCCCGACCCGAACCGAACCGACCTCCTTGACCCGACCCACGTTCCCAACCCCCCCACCCCCACCCCCACCCGGACCCGACCCAACCTGACCTCCCGAGCCCCGCCCCCAACACGACCCGACCCGACGCCCCTCGCCCCCCACCCCACCCGGACCCGACCCAACCTGACCTCCCGAACCCCGCCCCCAACACGATCCGACCCGACCTCCCTCTGCCCCCCCCCCGACCCGACCCGTGTTCCCGACTGCCCCCCTGGACCCGACCCGACCCGCGCTCCCGAGCTCCCCCCGACCCGACCCGACCCAACCCAACGCCACCTACCTGTAAATCTGGTGCTGGGGACGGGCCCTGCCCGAAGTCTTGGGCCCGGACTGGCCCGGCCCGTTCAGCCTCCCTCCCCCTTCTCCTTCCCCCCCCCCTTCTCCTTTCCCCCAACCCCCCCCCTTCTCTTTCCCCCCTTCTCCTTTCCCCCCTTCTCCTTTCCCCCCCTTCTCCTTTTTTACCCCTTCTCCTTCCCTTCTCCCCCCTTCTCCTTCCCCCTTCTCCTTCCCCCCCTTCTTCCCCCCTTTCCCCTTCTCCTCTCCCCCTTTCCCCTTCTCCTCACCCCCTTTCCCCTTCTCCTCACCCCCCCTTTCCCCTTCTCCTTTCCACCCTTCTCCCCCCCCTTTCCCCTTCTCCTCACCCCCCTTTCCCCTTCTCCTCACCCCCTTTCCCCTTCTCCTCTCCCCCCTTTCCCCTTCTCACCCCCCCTTTCCCCCCTTTCCCCATCTCCTCCCCCCTTCCCCTTCCCCTTCTCCCCCATCCTTCCCCTTCTCCCCATCCCTTCCCTCCCTGCGCCTCTGCCTCCCCTCCCCCTGCCCCCCTCTCTCCCTCTACCCCCCTCCTCCCCCTCCCCTTGCTGTCAGAAACACAGACACTGACAGACTGAGAGTGAGAGACACACAGACAGACAGACAGAGAGATAGAGACACTGACAGAGACACACTGGGTGGGGGGGGGGGGGAGGGGGGCATTCCAGCACACTTTTGGATGGCTCCCGGTGCTGCAGTCGGTAAGTAGAAAATATTTTATTTATTGATTTTTTTAAAAAATTATTTCTTATTAATTTTTTTTGATTGATTTATTGGTTGATTTATTGATGTTTTTATCATTTATTATTGATGATGGCTCTTTATTTGTAAAACTGAAGTGTTTAATGTTTGTAAACTTCCCTTTAACCCCCCCCCCCCCCATTCCCTACGCCTGATTTGTAACCTACGCTTGATTTTCTAAAGTGTAGACAAGGTTTTTTCCAGCATACAAAAATCTTCACTTACTCCATTCTACGTTAGTTTGGAGTAAGTTTTCACTGCCGAAACTTTGAAAACAGGCGTAAGTGGCCGGACACACCCCCTTTTGAAAAAAAAATTCTGTTCCAAAGTGAAACTGTTCCAACTGACTAGAACTGGAGCAAATAAAATGCCGAGAATTTGAATTTCTAAGATACTCCATTCTACACCAGTTGCTTCAAAAAATCAAACCCTGTATCTCTCTGTCACCTGACGTTCATTCATGCACTTTCTAAACATGCACTGGGCATTTAAAAAAATATATGTACATATATAATTCATACTCACATTAACAAACAGCCCTACTTTGTGAGCACGCTATTTTGCACGTGCAATCGGCTTCTATTTTGCACGGAGCAACAGACTATTCTCATGCACACACGTCCTTTTTTTTTAAATTAGCCTTAAAGCATCAGCTCTTTCCAAATATCACTATTCAAAATCGGACAGGTGATCTGCCCAACAGGAACTACTAGACATGCTCAGCAACAAGAATAATTGCTGTTTTACTCTTCCCCCTAGCTCAAGAATACTAATTGTAACACTCACCTGCTGTCCCAGCTAAGATTTGTTAATTTAATTCAAAACCATGGATTGAATGAGGGATCATCCTGGTTTACATAGATTATTACCACTGTTTTATTTATATGATGATCTGCATTAACCATGGAAAATATTTGTGCATTCTGACTAAGTTGACACTGTAAAAGCTTTCTGCTTTCTACATTGGCCTTGAAACAGTAATCAAAATATGAGTACAAGTAAAAGATGAGTAAATTGTTATTCTTGGTATGTATATAGCATGTCCTCACTGTTGTGTGGAAATTCTTTCAGAATATTTTGACTCTTTGTTTCAGCTTTTCCTCAGCTTACTGTATTCAGATCATCGCTAAATGTTTTTTATTTGCATTATTATTCTTGACCGATGAAGTGTTTGTTTGTCCTTCAGTTATAAGTCTTGGGGAGTACTGATGCTTGATGAGGTATTAATGGTTTTGCCTTGGTTTTAACGTGGGCCTATTGTGCACTCTCGCTCCCTTTACACTACCATTGACAGCTGCGCCTTCAGCCTTCTAAGCACCACAATCTGGATTTCCCTCCCTAAACCCTTCATCTCTCCACCTCCCTCTCATCCAAGGCCTCCTTAAAACCCACCTCATTGTCCAAGCTTTTTGGTCATTCCTCCTAATAGCTCCTTCTTTATCTGAAGCACCTAAGGGCGTTTTTTCTATGTTAAATTCACTTTGTATTTGCAAGTTATAGTTTTCATGCTTGTGCAAGATTTTATTCTGCACAGGTAAAAGTTCTGGTGCATAATCAACTAATAGTGAAAGTTCTGCTATTTTTGGATTTTCTTTTACGGGCAACCTGACTTCAGAGGAGTGGCACATTCTTCCTGTTTGAGTATCCGCTATAGATGTGCTTTCATTCATGAAGAGCTCATTTAAAAATGAATGTAATTGCGTTAAATGTACAGCGTATCGACTTATAAATGCTGCTTTTTATAATGGGTTTGATTAATAAATGTAATTATGTTAAATGTGTAGTATAGCGACTTGTAATTGATGCATTTTATAATGGGTAATGGGTTTGTTTAAAAGCCCATCATCGTCAGTCACAAATGTATTCAGTTTGATTCTGTCGCCTTACGGGAGATATTTTGGATCATTGCAATACTTTTAATTTAATATAATTGCTATAGGTCATTAGGTACCTAACTAAGGAACATTGCCATTTAAAATGTTTTTTGTAATATTGAAGTATTACAAAATTCTGGTTTAGAGGATTGTTGGAATGTGCTCTAGCAGGCTTGTTCCCAGGCACCCCTACACACTTCTCTAAGGTTTACTACTCAGTGTATGGTGATGTGTGTTTAAAAGAATTGTATTTTCTCTCTTCAGCAACTGAGGGAACTGCTACGTATTGCCAGCATTCTCTGTTTTAATTTCAGATCTCCAACATTTGGGGTTCAATACGTTATTCCTACTACAAGCAGGAGCCTCAGTCTCCAAAGTAAAGTGCAGCAGTTAACACCACTGTACTCTGGCCAGAAACTGGCCAACTTTAAGAAAATTGACTGATCTGTCCTTTGGATACAGTTTGTCAAGTTATGTAACTTGCTGTGCTAACAAGGCTATAAAAATGCAAATTAAGCACTGGGGATCATTTCTAGAGGAATAGAATTGAAAAGCGGAGGTTGTATCAAACTTGTATGGAACATTGGTGAGATCTCACTTTGGAGTACTTCCATATTACAAAAAGGATATAGAGACACTGGAGAAGGTGCAGATATAGAGACACTGGAGAAGGTGCAGATATAGAGACACTGGAGAAGGTGCAAAACTGATTTACAAGGATGATACAAGAACAGAGAGGTTATAAGTATCGGGAGAGACTGAGCAGGCATGTGGGGGGTTTCTCTAGAAATGAAAAGACTGAGGGGTGGCCTAATAGAGGTCTTTAAAATTTGAAGAGGTTTGATAGGGATTAGATGCAGAGATGATGTTTTCACTAGTGGGGGAGTCTAAAACTAGGGCCATAAATATAAGATAATCTCTAATAAATCCAATAAGGAATTTAGGAGAAACTTCTTTACCCAGAGAGTGGTTAGAATGTGGAACTTGCTACCATATGGAGTGGTTGAGACGAATGGCATAGATGCATTTAAGGGGGAAGCTGGGAGGAGGAGGGACACGAAGTGGACACGAAGGAGAAAGAAATAGACGGATATGTGGAGAACCACATTCTTTAGTTTTCTACAAGAAGGAACGCAAAAGGAAGTAATTGAATCTGGTAGAATTATTACAGCTGTATATAAACAGACATAAATGATTTCATATACAACAGGCAGCGTCCAGGAGCTGGGTTGGAGGAACATTTACTCAAGTACTAAGATCAGCAACAGGCAAGTGAATTTTTGAGGAAGACAGTTCTGCATTGCAGACCAACCACTGAGGGTTGTCTCTGCCTCATGCCCACCACCATCCCCAGTATAATGTACAATATCAACAGGTTTGGGCTCATTTGTGGTATATGCTGTATATATGGTAACGGCAAGGAGCCAGGATATATTTGAGATCTATTATGTCTGTCTCAGTTCCCAATGTTTTGGAATTTGTTCTGATTATGTCGCATGGTGGATTCCAGTGGACCAGTAGCAACACCAAGACAACTGAGCATGCACAAGTTTGTATATGTGCGGCTGTTTAAAAGGTGTGGTTGCATCTTTAGTATTCTGGCCATGGACTTTCCCCATTTGTAGGGGAAGATCTATACAACAACAACTTGCATTTAAATACTACCCTTGAGGTAGAAAACCATCGCAAGGTGCTTCACCGAGCCAAGCAAGGAGATGGTAAGAGGGGTGAGCAAAAGCTTGGTCAAAGAAGTGGGTTTTTAAGGAGGGTCTTGAAGGAGGAGAGGGAGGTGGATAGGCGGAGGGAATTCCACAGTGTGAGGCCTAAATGGCTGAAGTCATGGTCACCAATGGCGGGGCAAAGAAAAGAGTGATGCAGAAGAGATACAGACCAGTATGTGAAAAATGCATTGCTTTCCTCTCTGCATGGGTTTAGCCCGCTGCCAGCAATGCTAAATGATTATGATAAAATTTTAATAAATGTCAGGTTCATAATACAGCAGAGAATCAAGCAGAATAGAGAAAGTGCAGAGGAAAATTGAAAAATGAAATAAAAGGGGCAGAAAGCTATTATGAGAAAAGATACGCGGGTGAAATAAAAGGGAACACACAAGTATTGTTTTAACATATAAGGAGTAAAATGATATTCAAAGGAGGGCTGGGTCTATTGGGGACCAAAAAGGAATTATGTAGAACTTACGGCACAAAAACAGGCCATTAGGCCCAACTGGTCCATGCTGGTGCTCCACATGAGGAAATCTTGTGGAAGTAGAGGGCATGGCTGATGTACTAAATTAGTACTTTATCTGTCTTTATCAAAGCAGAGGATGCAGCCAATGTCACAGTTAAGGGTGGTGAGGTCAGGCTGGTGGAGGACCTTTGCCTTACGGATGTTTAGCGTAAGGCCCATGCTTTCGTACGTCGACTATGTCCTGGGGTTCAGCCTCTGTATGTGCACTGACGCAGGCGTTGTCTGCAAACTAGCTCGATGACAGAGGTTGGGGTGGTCTTGGACCTGGCCTGGAGACGCAACGGTTGAACAGGTTCCCACTTGTTTATTTCCACTCCAGCGGGAAGCTTGTTGACTGTGAGGTGGAGCACGGTAGCGAGGAAGATTGAGAAGAGGGTTGGGGAAATGACTCAGCCCGGTTTGACCCTGGTCTGGACATAGATTGGGTCTGTCGTGGGTCCGTTGGTAAGGACCACGATCTGCATATCGTCGTGGAGCAGGCAGAGGATGGTGACAAACTTTTGGGGGCATCCAACACGGAGGAGGACGCTCCATAGACCCTCATGGTTGACAGTGTCAAAGGCCTTTGTAAGGTCGAAGAAGGCCATGTATAAGGGCTAGTGCTGTTCCCTTCATTTTTCCTGCAGCTGCAAAAATCATGTCCTCGCCACACAGCACTGCCCCCCAGTCATCAAGATCCATGACTCGGCTCTGGACAACGTGGACCATTTCCCATACCTTGGGAGCCTCTTATCAACAAGAGTAGACATTGATGACGAGATTCAACACCACCTCCATTGCGCCAGTGCAGCCTTCGGCCGCCTGAGGAAAAGAGTGTTTGAAGATCAGGCCCTCAAAACTGCCACCAAGCTCATGGTCTAGAGGGCTGTAGTAATACCCGCCCTCCTGTATGGCTTAGAGACACAGACCATGTACAGTAGACATCTCATGTCACTGGAGAAATACCACCCACAATGCCTCTGCAAGATCCAACAAAATAGCCTAGGAGGAAAGATGCACCAACATTAGCGTCCTCGACCAGGCCAACCTCCTCAGCGCTGAAGCACTGACCACATTTGATCAGCTCCGCTGGGCAGGCCGCATCGTTTGCATGCCAGACACGAGACTCCCAAAGCAAGCGCTCTACTCGGAACTCCTTCACGGCAAACGAGCCAAAGGTGGGCAGAGAAAACGTTACAGGGACACCCTCAAAGCCTCCCTGATAAAGTGCAACATCCCCACTGACACCTGGGAGTCCCTGGCCAAAGATCGCCCTTAGTGGAGGAAGTGCATCCGGGAGGGCAGTGAGCACCTCGAGTCTCATTGCCGAGAACATGCAGAAATCAAGCTCAGGCAGCGGAAAGAGCGTGCGGCAAACCTGTCCCACCCACCCTTTCCCTCAACGACTATCTGTCCCACCTGTGATAGGGACTGTGGCTCTCATATTGGACTGTTCAGCCACCTAAGGACTCATTTTAAGAGTGGAAGGAAGTCTTCTTCGATTCCGAGGGACTGCCTATGATGATGATGATAAGGGTGGTGCAAGCAGATTCAGTAGTAACTTTCAAAAGGAAATTGGATATATGCTTGAAAAGGACAAAATTGCAGAGTTATGGGAAAAGAGCAGGGAAGTGGGACTAATTGGATAGCTATTTCAAAGAACCAGCAAAGACATGATGGGCAGAATGGCTTCTTTCTGTGCTGTATGATTCTATGATTATGTTCTGTGCCACAGGTGGGTTTCTGTGGCCACAGCACCAGAACATTGAACCAAGTTGATAAATCTGTACATTAAGTAGTTGTGGTACGCAAGGATTGGTACCTTCAGGCTGTGTTGTCCAAGGTAATGCACATACTTATCTGCATAGTACTCTAGTATGTGGATCCATACCATCTGTTACTCTGGACCTTTTAGCCAGGTGTCAAATTTATTGAATAGGCTGAATTAATTTGCGCTTTGCTCTAAACGTATGTGGGGAATTAATGAACCTGCTATGGTGTGATACAATATTTCTGATAAAATGCTGTAGCTTTGTTAAGTAGAACTGCTGCGGGGATTCCTGAAGCAAGGCTTTGAATCACAAACCTCTACATTTTGTATTTCGATATTCCAACTTTTTTATGGCAATTGCGCAAGTTAAAAGTTTGGCAAATGGCTTTTCTTTTGCGCAAAAATAAGACTAAATTTTCAACTGTTTCACTTCATGCCAACAATTCATAATGTATTTAAGTATTCTTCTGTTAATTCTAAATATCCTATACTAAGAGAAATTGATGCAAAAGTCCATCTTTCCCAGGCATTTTTATTCAGCTGGAGGGCCTGTTGTGAAATGTTAGGTCTTTAACGCTTAATAGAATGTAGCACATCTGAACAGTTGGCCTGATTTCATTCATTCACAGCAGTGAGACAATTATGCATTTATCAGCAATCTGAAAGGGAAAAAACTGCTTTTAATGAGAGTTTCAAATCTAAATTGCTTCCTAGAAATATTGCTCATTGTTGATGTTTTATAAATATGTTTCCCTCTGATTGGAAAGTGGGTATTGCTTAAACTCCATAAAGACGAGGTCCAGATTCAACTACCATGTTGAGTTGGCTGATCTCAAAGAAAGACTTACATTTATATGTCGCGTTTCACCAACCTCAGAACTCCTCAAAGTGCTTTGCAGCCATTGAAGTATTTTGAAATGTAGTTGCTGTTGTAATGTAGGAAATGTGGCAGCCAATTTGCGCACAGCAAGGTCCCACAACAGCAATGCTATAATGACTAGATAATCTGTTTTAATGGTGTTAGTTGAGGAACAAATATTGGCCTGGATTCTGGGGAGAACTCCCTTGCTCTTCTACGAAATAGTGCCCTGGGATCTTTTATGTCGACCTGAGGGTAGATAGGGCCTCAGTTTAATCTCTCATCCAAAGGATGGAACCTCTGTGCAGCACTCTCATTGAAGTGTCCTAGCCAGGAATGATAGATCCTCATTGGCTTATTGTCATTTCTGTGGTTAGCACTATTTTATTATAAGAGATGTTCCCATTTGGCATTTGGAAGCAAAACATTGCCAACTCCTGTGACTGTTTGGCAATAGGTACACACCACTGTTCAGCTTGTTTGGTATTTTGGTTAAGTTCCTCCAGAATATGAAAGTGTTTAATTTGTTTCTGAATTTACATTCAAACTCTTTATTCTGTTTGTGCAGCTCTAATTCTGATATTTGTAGAGATCCTCAGTATTCCCAGGAACCTGCAGAATCAACTACCATGTGAGTATGATATTTTGTCATTTCACAGATGGAGTTGCTTTTCGTTTTCAAGTTGTATTCCCTGACCTTCCTTTATTCATTATTCCCAACGCATTAGCATATGTTTAAACCCTGCCAGCTAACAATTCCTTACTAAAACTCTTAACTTTGTTCTTAACTAACTCTGCTTCTTGTGCTACATGGTGTCATTCTAAACCCGATGACAATGTAGCTTTATATAGCGTGTGTAACAGGAGGGCGAGGATGAGAAGTGTGGGAGCGCAAGGCCGCATTTCTGAAACGCTTTGCTTCGGTGTGGTCTGGAGCTATGGAAATTGTTCAAAGTTGGAAGGTTTAAGATTGGATTAAAACAGGATGATTGGATCAAAACAGATTGCTAGATGATATGGAGCCATTTAGCCATCGAAATGAGTAGCTGGTCATTTATCTGTATGTTAAGTATTTGTTACTATGCAAATAATCTGAGTTGTGTATAGTAATTCATGACATTGTCTGTATTTGAGTATACCCTTGTTACTATGCGAATAATAATCTGATGACATAGACTGTATGTTAAGTATGATCTGGTTTGTGTACAGTAGTTCAGAAAGCAGTTAGTCATGATTTCAGGACAATGCCATTTTGACTCTACATCATCTGCATGTTAATTGTCTAAATGTACTATACAAAGTTCAAAAGTTTTCTTGGTATAAAGATGAGAGTTTGACACAAGCATTAGACACTAGACACTGGACATTCGGAAGGTGTGTGCCTCACAATTAGCCATTGGGAATCGGAGCAAGCAGAAAGTTTGCTTGTGAAGTGTTTGTGCCTCAGTAGCCTTCATACTTGGTTTGTATAGTATGAATGTCTGTATAAAAGACCTGATCCTGCCATTTACTACAACTGAGTGTGTGCATAATTCGACATTTAAAGCAACGAAGCAAAAAGAGCAAGAAAGCTGTACAACAAAGACTCACAGTGCAGAGGTTAAAGATGAAGATCTTGAAGAAGAAATTATTGTGGAAAGTATATACCATGACTTTTGAAGAAGAGCTGGGAAGGGTGGAATAAGTTGACGAGCATGGACATAGAAAATGTGCCAGAAGAGAAAGGGAAGAGGTCAAGGTGGAACCTGGTTTTTGCAAGTCATGCCACTGCCACAAAGGGTAGGGAGGGAAATATTGTGCAATATATAGTTAATTGGGGAGTCTTTGATGAGTGGACACATCTCACCTCCGTGACCAGGCCCAGAATATTGATTCACTCATCCAAGATAAAGTTATGAATAGGGAGTGTATTAATTTCAAGGATGAACATTCTGGAGGGTGATACAGAGAGGGGCTGTGGCAGAAGAATGAGCGGGGAGGATTAACCCCAGGCCAATGAACAAGCCAGGACATTTGTCAGGAGAGGGGATGAGCTAGCTGAGATTGCTGCTGTGGGTGAGCCAGCAACAGATGTCATGGACAAATCGCAGAATGCCTAGGATGGAGCAGGGAGAAACTGGGCATGTCCAGGAACTCGAGCCTTTGGTGGTGGCAGCAGATTACAGTCGAGCAGGGTGGGAAACCAAGAAAGATGCATTGCAGAGGACAAGGAAGGAATGACTGATGAGTGGAAGTATGGCTGGCAGAATCTGGAGGGAGAAGAAGGTTACAGGTTCGATCCCCAGTGTGTGCTGTTTGCTGAGTTCAGCAATACAGCTGTTAAAATTAATTCCAGTACTTCTGTGTTAAAATGGGGTTCCCAATTGTGATACTGATAAAAAGTGCATGACATACAAAGCAACTGCTCTGCGGTGATGCCCTGCATAATTGAATAGCCCACCAACGCTCAATGCCTGGGCTGACACTTGAGCGAGTTGCTGGAGGGTTGGAATTGCCTGTGGAGTCGGTGGATAGCAGGAACCGGTGGATCTGGAAGGGGGCAGAAGAATGGAAGGAAATAAATGTTATCACTTCTTTCTTTTAATATGAAGTGGATGGTGTCTGGCATTGAACAGATGGCAGGAATAGCTCAGCATAAATCCAACCTGTGACATCAATGAAACAACGACGAGGGCTGATTTCCTCTGGCGGTCCATTGTTTAATGCAGTCATAAGAAACTCCTTCGTCCACTATTTTAACACAATCATTAGGGTTAAGGAATTTTATACAAAGGCATTAAACCCCATATTTGGTAATACCATTTTCCATACCCTCTGTTATTTTAGTCCCTTATTTTGAGTGTTTAGTGGTGTCTTGTGGATAGTTTTGTGTAGTGGATACATGGCTAACAGGAACTGGAAAACAGCAAGATGAGTGATGAGAAGAACTCTCTTTCCTCTGCAGAGCAGTATTTATGTGAAATTGTATCCACTTGGAGGTGGGTGTCTCACTCAGAACGTTGAGTGGGTTGGATGTTTTGTGGAGGGAGTGACTCAGTTGGGCCGAGCAGTCCTTTCCCATTCCAAACATATCATTCACAGCTTAATATAAATATGGAAACTTCGCAACCATGTTGCTGTTTTCCTTTTTTAAAAGAAAACGCGGTCTGCTTCTTGATTAATTGTATTTAAAACTCAGTACTTTATACTGAGACAGCACTGTGCATCTTCCAACAATGGTCTAGTATGAAGTGAGGTTGCAGGATTGACCTTGTGCTGGGCAAACATTGAGCGGTTTTGATGTGCGCACTGAAGGTGCCTGTGGTATCTGGGAGTCCTGCCACCAGCCGCACCACCTGGAAATCATAAACCTGGAATACAGTTTGGTGTTAGTGATGAGTTCAGGATGGAGTGCTGTTAGGGACGGAGTTCCAGGATTTTGGCCCAGCGACGATAAAGGAATGCAATATATTTCCAAGTCAGAATGGTGCGTGACTTGCAGGGGAACTTGGAGGTGATGGTGTTCCCATGTGCCTGTTGCCCTCGCCCTTCTAGGTGGTAGAGGTCGCGGGTTTGGGAGGTGTTGTTGAAGAAGCCTTGGCGAGTTGCTGCAGAGCATCTTGTAGCTGGTACATACTGCAGGCACAATGCTCCGGTGGTGCAGGGAGTGAATGTTTAACGTGGTGAATGCGGTGCCAATCAAGCGGGCTGCTTTTTCCTGGATGGTGTTGAGCTTCTTGAGTGTTGTTGGAGCTACACTCATCCAGGCAAGTGGAGAGTATTCCATCACACTCCTGACTTGTATTTTGTAGATGGTGAAAAAGTTTTGGGGAGTCAGGAGGTGAGACACTCACTGCAGAATACCCAGTCCCTGACCTGCTCTTGTAGCCACAGTATCCATGTGGCTGCTCCAGTTAAGTTTCTGGTCAATGGTGACCCCCCAGGATGTTGATAGTGAGGGATTCAGCAATGGTAATGTCATTGAATGTCAAGGGGCTGTGGTTAGACTTTCGCTTGTTGGAAATAGTTATTGCCTGGCAAGTGTGTGGCGCGAATGTTACTTGTCACTTATTAGCCCAAACTTGAATGTCGTCGAGGTCTTCCTACATTTGGGCATGGACTGCTTCCATTATCTGACGAATTGAGAATGGCACTGAACACTGTGCAATCATCAGCAAACAGCCAGACTTCCAACCTTATGATGGAGGGAAGGTCATTGATGAAGTAGCTGAAGCTGGTTGGGCCTAGGTGCGCTTTTGCAGTGTCTGAAGCTGGTGCCTCGGTCGATGTCATGTGGGCAGTCCGGTTTTATTATTGTAATAGTTTTTTTTGTAGTGGATTAGTAAAAACTGAGTGGCTTGGTAGGCCATTTAAGAGGGCAGTTAAGAGTCAACCACATTGTTGTGAGTCTGGAGTTATATGTAGGTTAGACCAGGTAAGGACACCAGATTTCATAAGAAATAGGAGCAGGAGTAGGCTATTTGGCCCCTCGAGCCTGCTCCGCCTTATAATAAGATCATGGGTGATCTGATCTTGGGCTCAGCTCCACTTCCCTGCCCGCTCGCCATAACCCTTCACTCCCTTATCATTCAAAAATCTGTCTATCTCCACCTCAAATACATTCAATGACCCAACCTCCACAGATTTATAACCCTCTGAGAGAAGAAATTCCTCCTCATCTTAGTTTTAAATGGGGGGCCCCTTATTCTGAAACTATGCCCTCTAGTTTTAGATTCCCCCATGAATAGAAACATCTTCTCTGCATCTACCTTGTTATATCTTATATGTTTCCATAAGATCACCTCTCATTCTTCTAAACTCCAATGAGTATAGGCTCGACCTTCATAAGTCAATCCCTTCATCTCAGGAATCAACCCAATGAAGCTTCTCTGAACTGCCTCCAATGCAAATATATCCCTCCTCAAATAAGGACACCAAAACTGTACGCAGAGCACAGTTGTAGCAGGACTTCCCTGCATCCCCCTGGCAATAAAGGCCAACATTCCATTTGCCTTCCTGATTACTTGCTGTAACTGCATACTAACTTTTTGTATTTCATGCACAAGGACCCCAGGTCCCTCTTTACCGCAGCATTTTGTAATCTCTCTCCATTTAAATAATAATTTACTTTTTTATTTTTCCTGCCAAAGTGGATAACCTCACATTTTCCCACTGTATACTCCATCTGACAAATGTTTGCCCACTCACTAGCCTGTCAATATCCCTTTGCAGATTCTTTGTGTCCTCTTCACAACTTGTTTTCCCACCCATCTTTGTATCAGCAAACTTGGCTATATTACACTCGTCATCCAAGTCATTGATATAGATTGTAAATAGTTGAGGCCCCAGCACCGATCCCTGTGGCACCCCACTGGTTATCATTTGCCAACCGGAAAATGACCCATTTATCTCAACTCTCTGTTTTCTGTTCATTAGCCAATCCTCTATCCGTGCTAATATATCACCCCCAACCCCGTGAACTTTTATCTTGTGTGGTAAAATCTTTTATGTAGCACCTTATCGAATGCCTTCTGGAAACCAAATACATCACATCCACTGATTCCCCCTTATATTTCCTGTTCTAAAGGACATTAGCGAACCAGATGGTTTTTTACGACAATGGTCACCATTACTGATTCTAGCTTTTTATTTCAGATTTATTTAATTAACTGAATTTAAATTCCCCAGCTACCATGGTGGGATTTGAACCCACGTCTCCGGCTCATTAGTCGTGTAACATAACCACAATGCTACTGTACCCCCAGTTTGGTGTATAAATCACCAGCTTCATACTAAGTTTTAAATTGTATTCAGTGCACTTAACAATGAATGGTCGCTCTCAAAATTTGAGATGTTTCCAGAACATTAAACTGGGCTTGAAAAAAATAAATCTCGACAGTTATTAATAATAAATTGCATTTCACAGACCGCTGCACTACGTGTCTAATGGTGATAAAACTCTCTCATCCATTAATATTGCAGTATTTAATTCAATTTTTTAATGAGCAACAAGCCAAAGTCAAGATAAACCCACAGCCTCAAAATGAATGGCAGGAAGGAAAGCGAAGGGATGGGGGTGAGGGAGCTGCCGCAGTGTTTATATTTGTCTGCCTCCTTTAATTTATATTCTTTTCCAGTTGTCTGCATATTGTTTTAAAGGCAAGAAATGCAGCAGATGTCATATTTGTAATATACAGGGTATTAACAGATACAAGATTCTCGCTCTCTCTCCCACAGACTACATTCTTCTCCCCCACTGAGTTATGATTCCACAGGTGCCCTTATTGGGCATAGGTTCTTTCTTGAAGAGTCACTAGAAAACAATGAGGAGGACGTACTCTTGGTTGATATTTTTTTCCCCCTCGCTACCTGGGAGGCAGAGGCCAAATTGTATCATTCCTACAATTACCCAGGTTCGATCAGACTGATAACAGAGAATTACATAGAGTGTACAGCACAGAAACAGGCTATTTGGCCCAGCTGATCCGTGCCAGTGTTTATTCTCCACACCCTACTTCTTCTAATTCCATCAATATATCCTTCTATTTCTTTCTCCCTCATCTGTTTATCCAGTTTCCCCTTAAATGCATCTATGCTATACGCCTCAATACCCCTTGTGATCCACATTTTAACCACTAGGACCTTCCTGGTGTCTATAGCTTAGTTACACACTGCCTTTACCAGCTAAACAATTAAGAGATTCTGTGCACAATTTAATCATTTGGGTGTCTCCAGTGGTTTTCCTGAAGTTGTCATGGATTAAGCAGAATATTCAGTTTATTTTTCCAATCATCGTATTCATTATTAATAGCTATTTTGAATTGATTTAATATGATTTATGACTAGTTGTCTGTCGAAAGGTCGAGTGCAGGGAAGAGAATTAAATATATGTGTTACTGACTATATTAAGTGTCTCACTTCATTGGTTCTGTGGTGTTTATTATCGTCAGCATTTCAAAACATTCCTTATTTTATTTATGTGTCTGTTATTTTGTTTTATGTTCCTTGATAATTTAATTTCACAGTTCCTCTTCGCCTTCATAATTGTTCTTGACTTCGCCCCTAATCTCTTTGTATTCTCCCTTGTCGTTGCCCCTGCTATCCGTGTACTTGGTCTATGCCACTTTCCTTACCCTCAATTTTTTCCTTATGTCTTTATACTATTGTTGCAACAGTCCTTTGCAGTTTAGATGTAAAATTATCAACTTGAGTCCATCCTCATTCTGCAATATCCACATAGCACAGGAGTGAGCCCAGTATGTTGATGGGGAAAATAACTGAATGGAAGCCCCTTTTTTCTCTCCGTGCGTCCCTCCTCCTCCTTCGAAATGGTTACTGTTGCTAGGAATTTGGCTACCATTTGCCGGTAGTTCTCCAGTACCTCACCTAAGTTGTCATCCTTCATTCAGACACCTTGTTACATCAACAATCATCATCATCATAGGCAGTCCCTCAAAAAGAGGATGACTTGCTTCCATGCCAAAAAAAAGTATGAGTTCACAGGAGTTTTCAAATGAAGAACCCAAACTACATCCTCAAGGGTGGAAGATGCCTGTGCGTGGATTTTTGCACACCAGCCACCACAAGGGCTTGACAGAGCTAGGTCTTGGTCCAGTGGCAAAGGTTACCCAAGACAACTGGAGACCTGCTCTGCTGCATGGATCTAGTGCGCACACACATATCGCAGTGTGGGCTGGCCCGTGCTGCCCCTGGGCCCCTGGCCCCAAACTCACACCTCCCCTGGGCCCCGATCACATCCCTCCACAGTCTCTCACAGCTCCTTCGCCCCGATCTCGCCGCTCCTGCTGCATCTGCCCACGCTCCAATCACCGACCTGGACCTTGTTGACGTCACTCTTTGCTGCCGTTGCCCTCCTGCACCAGCTCGCACTGTACCTTGCAGTGGCATGCCTCCATGCTGTCCAGGGGCCGCACGCCGCTCCTTTTATGGCCCTGACCTGCCATTGATGGTCTCTCACAGGTCGAGGTCTCCATGCAACAACAATAACTTGAATTTACATAGCGCCTTTAACATAGTGAAATGTCCCAAGGCGCTTCACAGGAGTATAATGCCATAAAAATTTGACACCGAGCCGCACCTGGAATATTGTGTTCAGTTTTGGTCTCCTAATCTGAGGAAGGACGTTCTTGCTATTGAGGGAGTGCAGCGAAGGTTCACCAGACTGATTCCCGGGATGGAGGACTGACATATGAGGAGAGACTGGATCGACTGGGCCTGTATTCACTGGAGTTTAGAAGAATGAGAGGGGATCTCATAGAAACACATAAAATTCTGACTGGACAGGTTAGATGCAGGAAGAATGTTCCCGATGTTGGGGAAGTCCAGAACCAGGGGTCACAGTCTAAGGATAAGGGGTAAGTCATTTAGGACCAAGATGAGGAGAAATCTCTTCACTCAGAGAATTGTGAACCTGTGGAATTCTCTACCGCAGAGAGTTGTTGATGCCAGTTCATTAGATATATTCAAGAGGGAGTTAGATATGACCCTTATGGCTAAAGGAATCAAGGGGTATGGAGAGAAAGCAGGAAAGGGGTACTGAGGTGAATGATCAGCCATGATCTTATTGAATGGTGGTGCAGGCTCGAAGGGCCAAATGGCCTACTCCTGCACCTATTTTCTGTGTTTCTATAAGTAGAAGTTAGCGCAGGTTGGTCAAAGAGGTATGTCTTAAAGGAGGAATGAGAGGCAGAGAGGTTTAGGCAGGAGGTTCCAGAGCTTGGGGCCGAGGCAATAGAAGGGCCACCAGTGGTTGAGCGATTATAATCAGGGATGCTCGGAGGGCACAATGAGAGGAGCACAGGCATCTCGGGGGTGGAGTGCGGAGGGATTGTGGGGCTGAAGGAGATTATAGAGATAGGGAGGGGCGAGGCCATGGAGAGATTTGAAAATAAGATTGAGAATTTTGAAATCGAGGTGTTGCTTAACCAAAAGCCAATGTAGGTCAGCAAGCACAAAGGTGATAGGTGAGCGGGAATTGGTGCGAGTTAGGACATGGGCAGCCGAGTTTTGGTTCACCTCTAGTTTACGTAGGGTAGAATGTGGGAGACCAGCCAGGAGTGCGTTGGAATAGTCAAGTCTAGAGGTAACAAAGGCATGGATGAGGGTTTCAGCAGCGAATGAGCTGAGGCAAGGGAGGAGACGGGCAATGTTACGGAGGTGGAAATAGGCAGTTTTAGTTATGCTGCGGATATGTGGCCGGAAACTCATTTCGGGGTCAAATCTGACACCACGGTTCAGCCTCGGATAGGAGTTGGGGAGAGGGATGGAGTCAGTGGTTAGGGAATGGACTTTGCGGCGGGGACCGAAAACAATGGCTTCGGTCTTCCCAATATTCAATTGGAGAAAATTCCTGCTGAACTGGATGTCGGACAAGCAATCTGACATTAAAGCTTCTATAAAAATGCAAGTTGTTGAAGTCTGAGTGTTTGCGGACTATCTCACTACGGAGAAAATCGGAGCCAAGTCCAAACCGGGCCTTAACGAACACCATCCATGTGTATTTTCAAGCAGGTGTTACTGGATAATGCTGCAGTGTGTGAATCCATCCCAATTCTCAGTGGACTCAGGGTATTGGGATGTAACCAAAGTGTTCAGATGGTTTATATATCCAGTATTTACTAGTCAATATCCTGATTGTGGAATTCATTTTATTCCTTTATAAATTACCGGAATCCCAAGGTGAAATGCCAGTTCAGGATATCCATTCTGTATTAGATTGTTGCAGTGTTTCAATGTAGCTTCAGGTTTACTTATTGCTGAAGCAGGTATTAATGTGCCGAGGTTTTGCAGTAATGTCCCATACCAAGGGGTTACTTATTATGGCGTAACCACTAAGTTTTAAAATATTAACAAAAGTAGTTTATTACACTGATCAGTACGTGATAGTTATTTTTTGCTCCCTCCATTTCCTGCTAGTTTACTCCTCTCCCCTGACAGCATTGGTTGCTTGCATGCATATGGTTCCATGTAGTTACTGTGATACATTGGGCCCAAGTTTCCACATGATTCGCGCCTGATTTTTAGGAGCAACTGGTGGAGAACGGACTATTTTAGAAATCGCAATTCTCCACATTTTTTTTTCTGCAGTTCTAGTCAGGTAGAACAGTTCTAGTTTAGAACAGAATTTTTTCTTCAAAAGGGGGCGTGTCCGGCCACTAATGCCTGATTTGAAAGTTTCCACAGTGAAAATGTACTCCAAACTAAAATGGAGCCAGTGAAGATTTTTGTAGAACTGAAAAAACCTGTTCTACATATTAAAAAATCAGGCGCAGGTTACAAATTAGGCGTCCAGAACGAGGTAGTGGGGGGGAAGGGAACTCATTAAATTCTACAATCAATCCTTATTTATACTTCTACAAATATTATACAAATAAATCCAACCTGAATAAACATTTATAAGCCACGAAAAGATTAAATAAACCATCTTCCTACCTGTGTGAAAGTGCTTCAGCCAGGGAGAATTCTGCAGCCGTTCGTGCCGCTGAGCGGGGGGGGGGGGGGGGGGAGGGGGAGGGGGTGAGGGAGAGAGAGGGGAGGGAGAGAGAGAGAGGGGAGGGAGAGGGGGAGGGGGGGGGGAGAGAGGGAGGAAGGGAGAGAGGGGGGGTGGCGTCGGGTCGGGGAACAGGAGCCCGGGTCGGGTCAGTCGGGGGGGGATCGGGTCTCGGGTCGGTGAGGGGGGGGGGAGCGGGTGTCGGGTCGGTGAGGGGGGGGGGAGCGGGTGTCGGGGCGGGGGGGAGCGGGTGTCGGGTGTTAAGGCGGGGGGGGGGGGAGCGGGTCTCGGGTCGTCGGGGGGGGGGGTGTCGGGTCTGGTCGGCGGGGGGGGGGGAGTGGGTGTCGGGTGTCGGGGCGGGGGGGGGAGCGGGTCTCGGTGGGGGGGGGGGGGGCGGGTCTGGTCGGCGGGGGGGGGGAGCGAGTGTCGGGTCTGGTCAGGCGGGGAGCAGGAGCTGGCCGTGGGAGGAGCCCCAGTGAGGCCATTGGGCCAGGGCTAGGGGCTGCGTGCTTCGGGCCCCTCCCACACAGTTCGGCGCCTGGAGCTACTGCACTTGCGTGCCGACTGTAGCGCGCATGTGCAGAGGTCCCGGCACTGTTTTCAGCGCCGGGACCTGGCTCCGCCCCCCCACAGCTCGTGCTGACTGCGCCAAGAGCCAGAGGACCTGTAAGTAGGTGCAGACTACCGAGGATTTTTTTAGGCGCCGTTTTAGGCGCGAAAAACGGGCGCCCAGCTCGGAGGGGCGCCCGTTTTTTTTCTTGTGGAAACTTGGGCCCGTAGTCTCAGTGCCCTTTCTTCTTGTGTAAACCCTGATACTGTTGGCAAGTACTTGGCTGAAGATATAAGAGCTGAGCCCAGGCCGAATGTCATCCGGCAACCACGCATGTACACTTGAGACACTGGAAAGCGATTGAGAGTTGATAAGCTGGTCGATTTTTTAAATAAAGAATAATAATTTGGCCCTATTTCAGATGCCACAATACCTGATTGCTGATAGAATCCATTGCTGGGATTGTATCACCCATTAAGTAATAAGTACTGAATCACCAGCATTGTTTTTGCAAATGTTGGAAATGCCACATATTTTACACGCAGCAAAGGAAATTCTTGGCATTAGGGATATACGAGTCCAAAGAATTGGATAGATGCTGCCACTTTGAAAACTGGAATCAATTGGCTTGTTTTACAATGCTCTCACTACCTTGTGTGAAGTTGCACTTACACGTATATTTACAACACCAAAACTAGCCATTTGACCCAGTCAGTCCGTGTTGTGTTTATCCGCCACATGAGCAGTAATTGAAACCCATGTGCCTGCTCTGTTCCCAGATCCTCTTTTTCCTCCTTTCCTTCAGCCACCTATCGTGCCATTTCTTAATGTTGACATGGCCTCTGTTTCGGGCACTAAATCTGGTGGTGCATTCCAAATCACACAAACCTCTGCCTAAATAGGAAAAAGGTTTCTTCTACTCTGTCCTAAATCTCTTACATTTCATCTTGTGTCTCCTTGTTCTAGTTACCTCAGTCTCAAGCCTGCTCCGCCGCCATTCAATAAGATCATGACTGATCTACCTAGCTCCACTTTCCCTTCCGATCCCCATATCCCTTGATTGCCCTAGATTCCTGTATGGCCAACTCCTGCATCTAATTCTTATCAAAAGTTAGGACAGAGTGGTTTGAAACAGTTTGTTTCCAGTCACTGAGGTAACTAGAAGACATAAGGAGACATAAGATGAAATGTAAGAGATTTAGGACTGAGCAGAAGAAACTTTTTTCTTTTTTAGACAGAGGTTTGTGAGATTTGGAAAGCACCACCAGAATTAGTGCCTGAAGCAGAGGCCATGTCAACATTAAGTATAGGCACATTAGGTGGTTGAAGAAATGGGGCAAAAAGGGGATATGGAAACAGAACAAGCACATGGGTATCCATCTCAGCCTTGGATATACTCATCATTTGAAATAGTTCGATCGAACAAAACCAATCCCAATTTTATTAATAGCTCTATCTTGGAGAAACTGTTGAAGAAACAATTTTTTACATTTTAAAATGGCAATTCTGTGTGTGTGCTTTTGATCTAGGAGAACTGTCAAAAAAATGTCTACACTAGGTATTCTCTCCAGTTCCGTTCCACCAGTCAGTCCCTTAAGTGTGCCTCAGCTTCCCTATGCTTTGGAAAGCACCATTACTGCCCAATATCTAGTTGAAGGTTGGTGTCATTTGGGAATTGTAACAATAGACCACTCATTGGGCTCAATTTTCCCCGCTCATTTGCGCCACTTTTTTGGCGTATTTATTTTTTTCCAAGTTTCCCCCTGCGATCTGTGCCGGCGTAACTGACTTAGTTACGATTTTTCTAGGCCAGTTTTTTTTTACCGCATGTTCTCTCATGTTTGCGCCGGTTTTTATAATTTTTCGCAGTTTGGCCAACATTTTTTCCTCCTAGGTCGGTTTATCTGGCCACTTCCGAGAAACCTTCTGGCCACTTAAGAAACCAGCACACATTGAGAAATCGATGCTGAAAGACGCCATTGTTTTTAAATTGAAGATTTTGGAGGGAGTCAAAAACACTGTAAAAATCAATAATAAAGTTCAACTTTTTTTACTTGTCAATGTAGTAAATGTAAATTTGTTGGATTTCAGAAGTTTTCTCATTTTTTTTTACTCACACTCATGCCACCACCGAAAGTCTTGAAGCAGGGCTGGAGGGTCGTAGCTTTGGCCGGCAGAATCGGCTCCGCGCCTGGATACAGGGGCTCGGGTGGAAAACAAGCTGTGGGGGGGGTGGAGGAGAAAGAGAGTGAGGTGCTGATCAGAAGGCTTCGATCCCGGGGAGCAAGGTACCGATCGGAAGGCTTCTGAAGACTGCAATGAGTGGGGTGGGGGGAGGAGAGGGGAGAGAGAAGTCACAAGACTGCAATTAGTTAAGGGGGGGGGGTGGGGAAGAAAGGAGAAGTCACAAGACCTTGGGTGTGGTCCATCCATAGAGACCTTGGGGAGAGAGAGAACTGCGAACCTGTCCTGCCTGCTTTCCTGCCGTTTTGAGCTTCTTTCAAAGATTAAATTTAATTATGGGGGCAATACTAACAGTGTCATCACACCCTCTGCGAGCTTTCTGCATCATGGTGCTACGTAGGAGACAATTGATTCAACGTCATTGAATCAGGAACATCAGAGCCTGTAGGGTGCTGGGCAGGAGGCCTTACCAACCTCGGGTATATTGAGACAGGCGTTCGTACCTCCACCTGAGTGATGCAGACTGTCAAAAGGCTGTGTTTCCGCAAAGAAGTTGTAACTGAGATCTGTGAGTTGGTCAAAGCAGACCTGCAACCTAGAACTGCGTTGACAGTTGAAGTGAAGGTTACAGCTGCACTTTCATTCTATGCCTCCGGTTCATTTCAAGCTACAACTGGGGATGTGTGCGGCATCTCTCAACATGCAACACAGGTTACATTTGCCAGGTGAAGGAATAACTTCATAAAGTTCCCCATGACCACCCAAGCAATCCATGACAGGGCTGTGGGCATCTCCAGGATTGCTGGCTTCCCAACAGTACAGGGCTGCATTGATTGTACCCACATCGCCTTGCGAGCACCTTTGGAGGATTCCGAGATTTATGGGAACAGAAAAGCCTTCCATTCCTTTAATGTAAAGTTCGTGTGTGACGACATGCATCATATGTCAGTCGATGCAAGTTACCCTGAGAACACCCATCATCTTACACGACAACGTTATATCTGCCATGTTTCAGCAGCAGCAGCCAGAAGAGCAGAGCTGGCTACTGGGAGACAAAGGGTACGGCCTCGCCACCTGGCTCATGACGCCTCTACGCATAACCTGGAGGGAAGCTGACCGGGAATACAACATGTCGCACGTTGCGACGAGCAGCATCATAGAGAGGACCATGGCATCTTGAAACAGCGTTTCCGATGCCTGGACCATTCCGGAGTACTTGCTGTACTCCGCTGAGATTGTCGATCAGTTCATTGCTGCATGCTGCATAACTTAGCCATCATGAGGCAGCAGCAGCTGGTAGTGGAAGATCCACCTGCAGTGAGAGTAGCTGATGATAATGATGAGGAAGATGCAGATGACGAGCAGGTGGAGGAAGATGAGGAAGCCCCTTTAATGATTGCTTGAGCCTTGTGCCAGCAGCTAATCTGTGAACACTTTACTGATGCCTGAGGGCAAAGCGACTCACATGGACCATGTTTACTGTTTGGACCTGTTCCGTAATGGTGTGTTGTGTTAATGGAACAAATAATGGAAATGATTCAGTTTTAATGTAAAATATATTTTATTCAAAAGTTTAACAAACTGTTCTTTTGTACTTAACTTAGCTTCAAAAAAATTATTCTTGTATCAAACTTTACTTTAAGATCACTTACAAACTTTTAAACTTGTAAATTTACATAACTTACAAAAAACATTTAATTTAAGAACAGTTACAATAGTAACAACAATAATAATAACAACAGCAAAGAAAGGCTGCAGCCACCCATCTCTCCTCCCCCTTATTCTAAGACAGTCCGCTGCACTTGGTCTTGGACTTTCCACCACCCCTGCTCGCAGTGTTTCTTGTCTTGATACCAAGCTTATTCTTTCGAAGATCTCGGGTAGTGCGCACCTGTTGAGCGTGGGGAATGGTCGATGGCTGCAGGCGCCAATGTGGGGGCCCGGCTTTGGGCTCTTCAGAGGCTGGTGTGGGAGTGACAGTTGATTCTGTCAATGGGCGCGGGGTCTGGGCGTGTTCCCTTATTGCAGCAGCTCACTCCAACATGCCATCCCTCATGTGCCCTGACAGTGTCAATGACCTGCAACATTCCCTCCCTCATGTTGAGCAAAACTGTCTGAACTACCTGCAACATTCCCTCCCTCATGGCCAGTGACAATGGTGGACTACCTCTGACATTCCCTCCCTCATGGCCACTACTCCCTCACTGATGATCCCGGACATCATTCCCATTTCTTATATCATTGCTGCTACTTCTCCCGACAGTCCCGCTATCTCATCACTCACCCCACTGATAGCGTCCAGGAGTGATCGGGTAAGGTCAATACTCTCCGCACTCAATGACAAAATCTGAACCACATCTGTTAGATCCTGCACCTCAGGAGAGCGCAGTCGAGCTCTACTTCCCCTCCTCCCCACGGGTGTGGCTTGCTCCCCACCACTGGGACCCGCAGCCTGGGACAGTGGGGCCCTGGATGTGCCTCGCTACACCCCACCACTGGGACCTGCAACCTCAGAAGATGGAGCCCTGGATGTGCCTCGCACTGGAATGGACAACCTGGAATAGTCAGACACAGCTTCCCTGACTAACAAGGGAGCAAGATCTCTCTGTGTCTGACTATTCCAGGTTGTCCATTCCAGTGTGAAAAGGTAAAGACTGTCCTCTGATCCCATCCTCCACATAGTGTGAGAAGGATTGGTGTGCCAAGATGCCAAGGAAAGTTACCATCTTGAATGTAAAAAAAAAACACCCCTTGATGTGGAGGATTAAGCTGCAATGAATGGAAACTAATTCTGTTACCAAGGTTCAAACTGCTTGTGGATACACTTAATGACTTCCAGTTGTGTCAGGCTTATGCAATATGCAGACACAGTTAATTTCAGAATAGTCTGTTTATTTTCCAACCATCAATTGTCCAGTGACAGCAGGCTTTTTAATGTTAAATCACAATAGAATGCTGCAACACTAGAAAATGTATCAGCTGAACTTAAACTTATTTCAGCTACATAATATATATTAAATCAAAAATTTCTTCCAGGCCAAATAGATACAAGTCTCAAAATGTTATACCAGCCTTTCAAACGCTAAGATTGGACAGAGGAAAAATGCAAAATTCTCTCTTTCCTCCCCCAACATGCGCGCACAGCATTACTAGCCAAGAAAACGGGTAAATACGCAACTGGGACTAGATTACAAATTGAGTCATATGTCCAATTTTACCTTTCCACAAACTGATCCCTCCTCCATCCCTTAAAATAGTGGGGTTCCTATGAACACACAAACATTTCAGCCATGAATTAATATAAAAAATAGATTTTGATTTAAGCAATTTGTGGTGAATCATTGAGAACCTGTAGAGGCCACTGCCTGTTCCTTTGAAGTTCTACACTTATTAAGAGTCATATGTCTAGGGATGATAATAATCCTGCAGGAGCACACTGCTGCCGCATGTTGCATCCCTAAGGAGTAATGGCTGAAAATTTCAGATAATGTATCTAATGATTAAAGACATAGTTTGCAAAAACCCATTTCTTCTTCTAGCTGTTTTGCAGCTTGCTGCATCTCTCAAGTATTAATCATGAACTTGATGTCAAACCTAAAAAGAAAATGATTCTTGCAGTCTTCTTGTAGCTTTAATCAAAGTATTCCCATTCAATTTGTGTCCTTAATGGCAGCAGGCTGTGCAGTCTGATAAAATGTTCATCGGCAGTGATAGGTTCATTCATCTGTGAAAGCACTGAATTTAATGTTCACAGAGAGACTATCTTTTAACTTGGTAAATCAGTTTGGTGAAATGGAACGATCAGTCCTCTAGACTGCGAAAAGGTGAATTTTTTTTTTAATTGACGGACAGAATTGTTCCTTGAACACATGAAGCACTAAGCAATGGTAGACTTGGGCTACTTGAATACTGCAGAGCTGAGATTCTTGATTGCCCATTTGGAGATCTGCCAGTTTAGCCCAGCTGTGAATCCAAAGCTGGGCAGCGTGTCTATGAATGGACAACACTTGTGTAGTGTGCAGTGTTTGATCCTTGCTTCTCCTGTGTCAACGCTTTCCACGTCAGCAGTTAATGACAGCAATGCCTTTTGAACATAGGAGCAAGATTAGTCATTCAGCCCTTGGAGCCTGTTCCGCCATTCTATTAGAATACCGCTGAGATATATCCATGAAAGAAAGAACCAGAAAAGAAACTCTTTGGTCACATGTCAAAATTGTTCCAGGGCTTGAGATTTCCAAGTGTCAGCTCGTATTTCATTCTCCTGGAAGGAAATAGTTATTGGCTCATTTCCTCTCCTTGAGATCCCTACAAAAAACACAAGCAGAGTAATTTTGATCATTTCTTATTGAGATCATAAAAATGTAATGAGAAGAAAAGGACATTCAAGCGATCCAGCCTGCTCCGTCATCTAGGTCATCCTAGGGCAGAAGGTTACTATTGTTGTACTTCAAAACCACAGCTTGCTGCTTTTTTAAATCTAGGATTGACTGAGATTGGTGTACCTCCTGTTTCTTGCCCGAGTCTAGTTCTTTCGCAAAGGTTGATGTTGGTAACTCAAGAACTGGCACCCGGCATCTCACATCTGGTCAGCAACATGTTCTAAATTGAGGGATTTGTACCTTCAGTGGTAAATATTCACTGGTATCCAGAAAATCTTCTATCCCAAAAGCATATCAAGCTAAACTGAAGTGATTAATTGAGTTGTGTCAGAATAATTAATTTTGATCCTAAACTGTGGCTTACTTTATAAATGTTGCAGTATCTTCAACTCATGCTGAAGCAGTGCCTCAAACCCAATTCTTTGGAAGGCCATGTGGTGGCCATATTGCCGATCATTAATTTCCACCATTTTTGAGGTACAGTTCGTGAACACTTAAATATTGGGTATAAGAACATAAGAAATAGGAACAGGAGTAGGCCATACGGCCCCTCGAGCCTGCTCCGCGATTTAATACGATCATGGCTGATCCATTCATGGACTCGGATCCACTTCCCTGCCCACTCCCCATAACCCCTTATTCCCTTATCGTTTAAGAAACTGTCTATTTCTGTCTTAAATTTATTCAATATCCCCACTTCCACAGCTCTTTGAGGCAGCAAATTCCACAGATTCACAACCTTCTGAGAGAAGAAATTTCTCCTCATCTCTGTTTTAAATGGGCGACCCCTTATTCTAAGATTATGCCCTCTAGCTCTAGTCTCCCCCATCAGTGGAAACATCCTCTCTGCATCCACCTTGTCAAGCCCCCTCATAATCTTATACGTTTCGATAAGATCATCTCTCATTTTTCTGAATTCCAATGAGTAGAGGCCCAACCTACTCGACCTTTCCCCATAAGTCAACCCCTCATCTCTGGAATCAACCTAGTGAACCTTCTCTGAACTGCCTCCATAGCAAGTATATCCTTTCATAAATATGGAAACCAAAACTGCACTCATTATTCCAGGTATGGCCTCACCAATACCTTGTATAGCTGTAGCAAGACTTCCCTGCTTTTATACTCCATCCCCTTTGCAATAAATGCCAAGATTCCATTGGCCTTCCTGATCACTTGCTGTACCTGCATACTATCCTTTTGTATTTCATGCACAAGTACCCCCAGGTCCTGCTGTACTGCAGCACTTTGCAATCTTTCTCCATTTAAATAATAACTTGCTTTTTGATTTTTTTCTGCAAAGTGTATGACCTTACAATTTCCAACATTATACTTCATCTGCCAAATTTTTGCCCACTCACTTAGCCTGTCTATGCTCTTTTGCAGATTTTTTGTGTCCTCCTCACACATTGCTTTTCCTCCCATCTTTGTATCGTCAGCAAACTTGGCTACGTTACACTCGATCCCTTCTTCCAAGTAGATTGAAGATAGTTGGAGCCCCAGCACTGATCCCTGCGGTACCCCACTAGTTACTGATTGCCAACCCGAGAATGAATCATTTATCCTGACTCTCTGTTTTCTGCTAGTTAGCCAATCCTCTATTCATGCTAATATATTACCCCCAAGCCCTTGAACTTTTATCTTGTGCAGTAATCTTTTATGTGGCATCTTGTCAAATGCCTTCTGGAAGTCCAAATACACCACATCCACTGGTTCGTCTTTATCCACCCTGTTCGTTACATCCTCAAAGAATTCCAGCAAATTTGTCAAACATGACTTCCCCTTCATAAATCCATGCTGACTCTGCCTGACCGAATTTTGCTTTTCCAAATGTCCTGCTACTGCTTCTTTAATAATGGACCCCATTTTCCCAACCACTGATGTTAGGCTAACTGGTCTATAGTTCCCTGCTTTTTGTCTGCCTCCTTTTTTAAATAGGGACATTACATTTGCAGTTTTCCAATCTGCTGGGACCTCCCCAGAATCCAGGGAATTTTGGTAAATTACAACCAATGCATCCACAATCCCTGCCGCTGCTACTCTTAAGACCCTCGGATGCAAGCCATCAGGTCCAGGGGATTTATCTGCCTTTAGTCCCATTATCTTCCTGAGTATCTTTTCCTTCGTGCTTCAAGTCAGGCATAGCCTAGGTCACATGCAAAGTAAAGCTTCCTTTACACTTCTGGACAATGGGCTACTGGAACAGTGTGACATTAACATTTTCCACACCATCTGGTCTCAGAGCCAGATTACCAGTTTAGTGCCATTATCTACTAAATTATGGTCAGCTTTTAGTTGTGGCCTGCACTCAGTAGTACAGCCTGAGCTCACTTCTGAACTAATTTCAGATAGGAACCTGTACAGCTGGAAGAGTGGAAGCTTTCAACCCACTGGCTTGGGCTAGTCTGGAAATTCATTCCCAGAGAACATTCTAATACGCAATCCCACTACTCATTTCTGAATCGGATTGAGAAAGGCATGGGTTTGTAGCTGCAGCTGCAATACAGATGAGCCCTACAGATTCTGCATTTCAATACTGGCCTTAAATTTCTAGTGCTTAACATTTCTGTGGCTGGTGTCAGTACAATGAATGAGTTCGATGGCCTCATATTGCGATCTTATCTAATGTGGCTCTCTCACCCAACATTCCTCCCCAATGATTGTATTACAGGTCAAACACAGGTTCCACTTTTTGCTGTATTCACTTTTTAGTTCAAACTAAATGCTTCTAATGGAAGTAAAATACAAATTGAATGCATTTCCCAACAGCCTGTTGCTTAATGAGGTGTAGATGTTTTGATTTTTTGCTTTGCTTAAGCAAATGAGAAGTACTGGGTGTAGTTGGTGCTCATCCAGCCAGCGCTGTTGTCAATTTGAGAGTCAATATTATGGCAGTTCTCCTAAGGCAGCATTGTGGACCAATCTTGGTTAAACGTTGCTCTTTAATTTAATTTTCATTGGCACCCTAGTCCTTAATGTTAGACATAAAGTCACTGTCCTATATTTCAACTATGTGGCTGTGAACAGAGAAGAAAGTTAAATATCTACCTTAAGTGTTGACTTCCTCAATCCTTGACTGCGAGACATCCCTTGCATTCCAAATGCCCACTCTTCTCCATTGCTTCCCTCTCCGGTTTGAAGTGTTTCAAACATATATTCAGTAAGTTACTTCCTGATATGAGTGATCTTCTCCTTTAAATGGGGAGGTGTGTGGTGGGGGTGGCCAACAGAGCAGCGTGGTGTGACATTAATGAAGCTACCACTGAAGGCAAAACAATGAAAGAGAAGCCAGATCCCTATAGTGGAGAGCAAAATTACAGTCCAAGAACTAGTACAATCATACTGAAGGTAGGTAATCGGCTGTACTGAGTTTTATATTTGAGACTGTCCCTATAAAACATGTTCCTTTCCCACTAACGCTGTAAAAGTGCTTGTGAATTTTATAACATGGCATGAGAAATAAATGCAGTCCTGAATTGGTACATTGGAATGATCTGCCTTGAGCTATTTTTCCTCCCAATTTTCTCTCCCAATTAACTCCTTGGGTATTAGGCAGCCTCCATCCAGTACCTTTCCCAAGTGGCATCTGTTCACATTAGAATCGTGGCATCTTCTGTTAGTTGGCTAGTCAACCAGTTTGCTGTCTTTTGGATGAGATAAGACGTCACATCTGAACTGATTCTGTCCTGAAATTAATTCATTGGGAATCTCTTATCAAAAAGATTTTAGTATCTTTACAGAAGCTTCCTTCAGGGTATGTGAGTTCACTACGAGCTCTTTAAGTTTTTTCCACCCCTGTAAATATTTTAAACTAATATACTGCCTAATTTTGTAAACTTCATGTGTGGAATTCATTCCATTTGCTATTAAATTAGTTTAAAACGCATTCCAAATGTTTTCGGAGTACCCCCCTCCAAAATAAAATGTCATTTAGCTGCTGATGTAGCATTTGGAAAATGTTTAATCAGCTTCCTGACTCTCATCTTTTGTTGTTTAATTTAAATAATAAACTTAGATTATTACAAAGCATAGAACGCTTAAGTTCATCCTCTGCTAGTTACCAGTTTGTTTGAACATTCTATAGAATGTTACATTTCAAACTTTTTCCAATTCTGAAGAAAGGTCATCGACCTGAAACATCGATCTCCACAGATGTTGCCTGACCTGCTGAGTATTTCCTGTTTTTATTTCAGATTTCCAGCATCCGCAGTATTTTGCTTTTGTCATCATATTGACGATTAGGAACCTCCTTGGTATTGTGAATTCAGTACTGTGCATAACTAAATAAGTATTTCTGAATTTCTTCAGTACAGGTGCAGTGTCCAAAATCCAGAGTTCTGTAATGTTCAGGAATCCAGACTCTGGACTGATTGGTGACAGGGTCATCCGGAATCCATAAAATGTTCTGGAATCCGGATCCTGCCGACCTCGAGGTGCCACCGCTGCCCGACTTAAGGCCTCACCTCGCCGCCCGGCTTCGGTCCTCGCCGTTGCCCGACCTCGGGGCCTCCTCGCCAGCCCGCCCGAACACCTCCACGGCGGCGGGGCCCCGCCCGAACACCTCCACGGCGGCGGGGCCCCCGCCCGAACACCTCCACGGCGGCGGGGTCCCGCCCGAACACCTCCACGGCGGCGGGGTCCCGCCCGAACACCTCCACGGTGGCGGGGTCCAAAACAACTCATGGACGATCACCTCCCTTCCCCCACCCTTTCTGCCGTTCCGAAATCCGGAAATACCCGAACCTGGGCTCGGGTGTTTCCGGATTCGTGACGTCAGAAAGACGTTCCCAAATCCAGCAAAACGCAAAATCCAGAACAGCCTCGGTCCCGAGGGTTCCAGATTCGGGATGCTGCACCTGTACTTTGTATAATGGAAAATTTAGTGAAACGCCGATATTTTCCTATAAATAGCAAATGTAAATCTGAAGCTGGTTAAAACTCATTATAATTAATGTTTTGTTTTAAGAATCGTGCCCCTCTTTCCCCCCCCCCCCCCGCCCACTCCCCCCATTCCACCTCCAGCTGAATTTCCATTAAAGTGGAGCTGAATCGTCAATATGATGACAAAAGTAAAATACTGCGGATGCTGGAAATCTGAAATAAAAACAGGAAATACTCAGCAGGTCAGGCAGCATCTGTGGAGATAGATGTTTCAGGTCGATGATCTTTCATCAGAACTGGAAAAAGTTAGAGATGCAACATGTTTTAAGCAAGTACAGAGGCAGGGAAAGGAGAGGAAAGAACAAACTGGGAAATCTACGAAAGGCCGGAAGGCAGGAGTGATTAAATGTCAAAGGGATGATGGTGCAAGGCAAATGGCACAGTAAAAGAAACAAAAAATGGGTCCCAAGGAGCTGAAAATAACAAAAGCAGAATCATTACCAGCAACTGCAGTCTGGAAAAAATGGAGGCAGTGGTTATGATCTGAAATTATTGAACTCAATGTTGAGTCCAGAAGGTTGTAAAGTGCCTTATTGAAAGATGAAATGCTGTTCCTTGAGCTTCTGTTGAGCTTCATTAGAACAGTGTAGGAGGCTGAGGTCAGAGTGGAAGTAGAAGGGAGAGTTAAGATGACAAGTGACCAGAAGCTCAGTGTCACACTTCCAGACTGAACGGAGGTGTTCCGCGAAGCAATCACTCAATCTGCATTTGGTCTCCTCGATGTAGAGGGGATCGCATTGTGAGCAGCGAATACAGTATACTAAATTGAAAGAAGTACAAGTGAATCGCTGTTTCACCTGGAAAGAATGGTTTGGGGCCCTGGATGGTGGGAAGGGAGATGGTAAAACGGCAGGTGTTGCATCTCCTACTCGTGCACAGGAAGGTGCCGTTGGATGGGGTGTCGCGGAGGGAATAGTTCCGGTGGAATGCTGAAAGGGGAGGGGAAGATGTGTTGGGTGGCGGCATCATACTGGAGATAGCGGAGGATGATCCGTTGAATGTGAAGGCTGGTGGAGCGGAAGGTGAGGACAAGAAAAACCCGATCATGAATCTGGGAGCGAGGGAAAGGGATGAGAGCAAAAGTGCGGGAAATGGGACAGGCATGGTTGAGAGCCCCTGGGAGGGGAATCCTTGGTTGAGGAAAAAGGAAGACACATCGGATGCACTGGTATGGAAGGTAGCATCGTCAGAACAGATGCGATAGACAAACTGGGAAAATGGAATAGAGTCCTTACAGGAAGTTGGGTAGGCGGAAGTGTAATCAAGGTAGCTGTGGGCTTATAGTAGATATTGGTCGACAGCCTATCACCAGAAATGGAGATAGAGAAGTCAAGAAAGGGAAGAGGAGAGTTGGAGATGGACCATATGAAGATGAGGGAGAGGTGGAAATTGGAAGCAAAGTTGAGGTCAGTGACTGTCTGGGAAACGATGGCTTGATACTCGTATTGGGATCATGATCCAGGGGGAGGTAGGAGACAATATCGGAGAGTTGGAGTTCAGCGTCCGCAAGGTTTGCCAAACAACAACAGCGCCACCCTTGTCAGCAGTTTTAATGACAGTGTTGGGGTTGGACTTGAGGGAACGGAGTGCTGCCAGTGCAGAGGGAGGTAGGTTAGAGTGAGTGAGCGAAGTGGAGAAATTAAGACGACCGATGTCACACCGGCAATTCCCACAGAAAATATCCAGAGATGGCCAGAGGGAAGAGGTCTAGGTGGAACGAGAATTCTTGAAGATGGGAGAATTTTGAAGACGGGAGAAAGAATCTGCTGTGCGGCGGGGCGGGTTGGGGGGAGACTCCTGGCAAACGAAGTGGGCGCGGATGCAAAGACGACGGAAAAAGAGTTCAGCATCGTGCCAAGCTCAAAATTCATTGAGGTGGGGATGAAGCTGTGAGGCTTTTGCTGAGGATGGATCATGAGGGGTCAGAATGAGAAATGACCCCATTGTGAGGGTGGTAGTATCGAGGCCATAGTATTTATAGCACAGGCCATTCCGCCCAACAAGTCTGCCGGTGTTTATGCTCCACATGACCTCCTCCCACCCTATAAGCATATCCTTCTCTAGCTTCCCCTTAAATTCATCTGTGCTATTCCCTTCAGCTGCTTCACGTGGTACAAGTTCCAAATTCTCTCTGGACAAAGAAGGTTCCCCTGCCCGAAACAATGGTTTTTACCGCAGCTGTGGTTCAGGTCGACTCTTGCGCGACATTTGGCTCTTTGTTATTTTTTTCTCCATGCATCCGGAACTCGGTCATAATGACAACACCTGAGGGGCAAAGACGCGGCGGTGACACCAACTGAGGGGCGGAAGTTAGGTGCGGAGCGGAGTGACTGTCGCGATGATGTCGTCACGGCGCTGTGACACCACGGCTCTCTCTTCACTTGAAGGGAAGAGCCTCCACGATTTTTAAACTTCGGGCCACTGGGCCATCAGGGAGGTTTTCGGCTGGGCCAGCGGCCTGGCACCTAAGAGGGAGGTGCCAGGCTGCCTGTTGGCGGCCCGGCCGAACCTGGGGGCATAATTGTCGGCCCGACATGACAATCAGCCAACAAAAGAAAAACATTGTGGCAGCGGCATTGCGCCCTCCCCTTTAAGGGAAGCCACACCGCCATTGCAGAAGGTGGCCTCAGCCTCACTGGACCACCGGGAAAAAGCTTGTTTTGGCACCGCTGGGTGGGACGAAGATTTTCGGAGCGGAATGTTGGCGTCGGGTGGGGGTTTAGATCGGCGGTGCGCACGGTGATGACGTGCTTACCACGGATTGGCAGCAGCGGAGCGGGTAGGGGAGTAGGATCGGGGCACCGCTAGGAAAACTCGGGATGGCAATTGGGTTAGCAGTGGCCATTCCACGAAAAGTCACCGGCCACTCCACTCCGCAGCGTGGCCGCCGATTTGCGGTGGTAGCAGGTCTTAAGGAGGGGGGTAATTTCGGCCCCAATATCTTATATTTATAGCTCCTAGTTTGGGACTCACCACAAGTGGAAACATCTTCTCTACATCTACCCCATCAAACCCCTTCATAATTAAAGACCTCTATTAGCTCACCTCTCAGCCTTCAAAACTCTCTCCTGACTCTCTTACATCTGCATTTACGAAATTCCAACTGTCCAGCCTTTGGCCCTCCATTCACCATGACATTTCTGCAGCCACCGATCTGCTCAACCAGACCCTCACCACCACCTTTGATGCCCTAGTCCCTATTAAAACAATTACTCTCTCTCATCCTGGCCATACCTCCTGGTACGGCCTTCATCTTCGCTCCCTTAAGTTGAAAAGACGCAGTCGTGAACGGATATGGCGAACAACTGGTTTAGCCATTCACAGCCAGACCTGACTGGATCACATAAAGCATTATCAGGTCCTGCTCTTGTCTGCCAAAATTGCTCAATATTGCAGAATCATTCTGAAATGCAAAGATTAACCCCAGCTTCTATTTGCTACTGCTGACCATCTTCTTAAACCCTTCTCCCCTGTTATCTCCACCCTCACCTCTGACAACAAGTGTGAGGAGCTCATGGACTTCTTTATCTCTAAGATTGAGACCATTCATTCAGCTGCCTCTGCCACTTTCTTCCTTTTCCTTAGCCCACCGGGCCATCTCCAACTCCTATCAAGTCTTTGAACGTGTTGTCGCCTCCCAAATCCGTGCCCATCTTTCCCGCAACTCTATGTTTCAATCCCTCCAATCAGAATTCTACCCCACCCACAGTACCAAAACGGCTCTCATCAAAGTCACAAATAACATCCTCTGTGACTGACAAAGGCAAACTATCCCTCCTCTTCCTTCTTGACGTCTGCAGCCTTTGACACGGTTGACCACTCCATCTTTCTCCAACGCCTCTCCATCGTCATCCAGCTGGGTGGGACTGCACTCGCTTGCTTCCATTTTTATCTATCAAATCATAGCCAGAGAATCACTTGCAATGGCTTCTCTTCCCACTCCCACATTGTTACCACTAGTATTCCCCAAGGATCTATCCTTGGCCCCCTCCTACTTTTCATCGACATACTGCCCCTTGGTGATATCATCCAAAAGCATAGGGTCAGTTTCCACATGTATGCCGACGACACCCAGCTCGACCCCTCCACAGTCTCTAAATTGTCAGGCTGCTTGTCCGACATCCAGTTCTGGGGGAGCAGAAATGTTCTCCAATTAAATATTGGGAAGATCAAAGCCATTGTTTTCAGTCTCTGCCACAAATTCCTTTCCCTAGCCACAGATTCCACCCCTCCACCTCACATCTGTCTGAGGCTGAACCACACTGTTCGCAAGCTCGGTGTCATACTTGACCCTGAAATGAACTTCCAACCACATATCTGCAGCCTATTTCCACCTCCCTAAAATCGCCTGTCTCCACCCTTCCCTCAGTTCATCCGCTGCTGAAACCCTCATCCATGCCTTTGTTATCTCTAGATTCCAATGCACTCTGGGCTGGCCTCTTACGTTCTACCCAACATATAAACTTAAGGTCATCCAAAACTCAGTTGCCCGTGTCCTAATTTGCACCAAGTCCCTGATTGTAACTGCTCAACCATTGGTGGCCTAGGCCCTACCTCCTTGAACTCCCTGCCTAAACCTCTCCGCCTCTCTACCTCTCTCCTCCTTTAAGACATTCCTTAAACCCTACCTCTTTGACCAAGGTTTTGGTCATCTGCCCTAATTTTTCCTTATGTGGCTCGGTGTCAAATGTTTTGTCTTACAACACTCCTGTGAAGCACCTTGAGATGTTTTACTACTTTAAAGGTGCTATATAAATATAAGTTGTGGTGGTTGTTGATGTAGTGAAAAAAGCTCTAGCTTGTTCAGTTATTCTTGATAGTGATAACCTCTCAGTTCTGTTAACATTCTTATAAATCTTATTGGCATTTTCTCCAGTGTCTCTATCATTTAGTAATATGGAGACTGGAACTGTGTCTCTCTCACTGTGTGGTCTAATCAATGATCTATGGGTATATAAGTTTAACACAACTTCTTTTTTATCCTTCTAGATATGAACCCCAGTGCTTTGTTTGCTTTTTTTAATGGTATTATTAACCTGTGCTGCTACTTTTAGTGATTGTGAATCTGTACCCCGAGATCCCTTTACTCCGAGGCCTGAATTTTAATACTTTGTTGGGTTGGGATCAGGGTGCTTGGAAACGGTCAATTTTTTGAATTATTCAGAATCAATGAACTGGGATGGCAAATATTTGCTCTGAATTTGTTCTACTAGTATAGATACAAAATAAACTCAAAATTTTACAAATGGCCTAGTAGCGAATATTTAAATTACAATCGCAATGGTAAAAAAAAATTCGAAGGGGGCCAAAATTGCCCCTTTTTTGCGCCCCGTTAGTGTCACCGGTAGGCACTAATAAGGGACAAATGCCTTTTTGCCCGGGGCGGGTGGCACCTGAGGCGAAATTGTCCCCGCAATTTTGTTTACTACGATTTGTGCGTTCACTGTAAACCCATCTTGGACCATCCTGTATTCTTTCTTAGTTGGACCTTACCTAATACCTTACTATTTCTTATTTTAGTGCTCTCTGCCTCTCCCAATCCTTTGAGCACTTTATTTCCACTTTCTAATTTTACATGCTGGTAACCATTCCCTGCCAAATTAGTTTAAACCCTCTCCAACAGCACTAGCAAATCTCCCTGCGAGAATATTGGTTTTGGCGTTGAGGTGCAACCCGTCCAGCCTGTACAGGTCCCACCTCCCCCAATGTCCCAGGAATGTGAAGCCCGCCTCCCTCGTGCACCATCTCTCCAGCCACGCATTCATCTGCTCTATCCTCCTATTTGAATACTCACTTGCGTGTGGCACTGGGAGTAATCCAGAGATTACTACCTTTGAGGTCCTGCTATTAATCTCTTTCCTAGCTCCCTAAAATCTGCCTGCAGGATCTCATCCCTCTTACTACCTATACCATATATAGTAGACACCTCAAATCGCTGTAGAAATACCACCAGCAATGTCTCCGCAAGATCCTACAAATTCCCTGGGAGAACACATGCACCAACGTTGGCGTCCTCGATCAGGCCAACATCCCCAGCATCGAAACACTGACCACACTCAACCAGCTCCACTGAGCGGGCCACATTGTCCGCATGCCTGACACAAGACTCCCAAAGCAGGTGCTCTACTCAGAACTCCTACACGGCAAGCGAGCCCAAGATGGGCAGAGGAAACGTTTCAAGGACACCCTCAAAGCCTCCTTGATAAAATGCAACATCCCCACCAACACCTGGGAGTCCCTGGCCAAAGACCGCTCTAAGTGGAGGAAGTGCATCCAGGAGGGCACTGAGCACCTCGAGTCTCGTCGCCGAGAGCATGCAGAAAACAAGCGCAGGCAGCGGAAGAAGCCTGCGGCAAACCAGTCCCACCACCCTTTCCTTCAATGACTATCTGTCGCACCTGTGACAGAGACTGTAATTCCTGTATTGGACTGTTCAGTCACCTGAGAACTCACTTTTACAGTGGAAGCAGGTCTTCCTCGATTTTGAGGGACTGCCTATGATGATGATGATCTACCTATGTCATTGGTACCAATATGGGCAAAGACCTCTGGCTGGTCACCCTCTCCCCTCAGAATATTCTGCAGCCACTTAGTGGCATCCTTGACTCTGGCACCAGGGAGTCAACGTACCATCCTGGAGTCAGGTCTGCGGCCGCAGAAACGCCTGTCTGCTCCCCTAACTATCGAATCCCCTCACTTTGAAGTGCTTTGGAAGGCTCTGAGATATAATAATATAGTGCTGTATCAATGCAAGTCTATTTTTTCTTTTGTCAAAGTCTCACAACAATGAAAATGTCCCATAGTGTGGAAATGTGATATTGCTAACCAAAGCTTCTGAGACAGGTGTTTCGTGAACCCGTAAATGCAACTTGTATAAATGGGCCCATTACAATTTTCAGGCTGCACCAGAAATTTCTCTCGTATTTAGCATAATAACATAATAACAAAATAATACCAGATAAAGTGCTATGAACCAATGATAAATAGGAGTGGGAAAAGTGAATATTCATTTCCTACAAACAAGAATTTGACGTTGTACACGTAATATCCGGCAACATACACCCAGGGCAGAACAAAACTCTTTTTTTTTTAACATAAGCTTGAAACCGCACACACTCTCTCGTATTCTAGTCTTTGGATAATGGAAAAAATAATAATTGTCAGACTGTGAGACACATGCTATACCTATGAACCATGATAATTAAAGCAAAAATTAAGTTGTAACAGCAAGTTGGAAGCGCAGGTTTCTATAATTTACAACATAAAATCGCTAATTGCCATTGGAAAACTGATAAAAAGAAAAGTAACTCTTTGCAAACTCCCCTGGCCCAGCTTCTGTTGCACGAAAGTTTAAAGTGAGGTTGAGCTCACCTCACAGAGCCTTCACATGTTTACTTCAGAGTGATGGAACAAGAACTTTTGCAATTGCCAGAGACTGCAGAATATTTTTCTCTCCCTGGGCATGGAGTTGACGGAGAGACATTCTGCGGGACACTCCCTGCCATGAGAATCCAACTACTTAAGTTCAGGTTTAGTAAGTGTTCAAGATTGTTATTCATCAGTTAAAAGGTTTAGGAGGAGCTGGCAGCCTATTTTTTTTTTTGCAGAACAAAACTGCTCTGACAATCCAACTACTGGGAATGATGATTTGTGACTGCAGCATCCAGACCTGAAATGTAAAACAATAAAATAGTTGAGTTAAAAACAGATGAGTTGATTGATTTCAGGCAACATTCCTAGCAGACTGATCATCTTTCTCTCCGCCCCCCCCCCCCCCCCCTTCTGCCTAATCAATGGCGGTATGTGCAAGGGGATTCAACATTGGAGCATGCTCCTTCCTTGTGTGGCTTGATGGATCGTCCATCTCTCAGGGTCCTGAAGTCATCTGTAATGGTTGAGTGCTAGGTGCTTCCGGTCCTTCCAGAGAGTCTTCTGCTGGGATACAACAATATAGAGGCATGCCCCCCGGGCGATGAATGGGTGAACCCCTTCCTGGAGAAACTGAGGGGTTGCATGGGGGTATAAGTTGTTGTGAACCAACCATATATAAGAGAGGGAAAAGTCTGATTCCATACCAGAGCAGCACAGCCTCCTCATGCAAATCTGTCTGGGAGAAGGACAACTCTGATTTTAAATACTGGGCTGGATGGCCCATTAGCCTTGATGGGTAACCATCCTAGGGTATTCATGCCTGATTATCATGTATGTACCATGTCCATTCGGCAAGTTGGCTGGGAAATCATTTGCCTAATTAATGGATTCCCTTCCAAGACAAACTGCAATAATCAAGTTAAATCATTTTTTTAAAAACTGGACCATAAAGAGCCCGATGATATCAAATAGGACAGATTTTGGATTTGTCACTGTGCCTATTCATTGAAGGTTTGTGGTTTTGAATGCTAACCAAATCATCAGGGATGATGTCATTCTGTAATAACATTTGCATTAATATAGTGCCTTATATTCAAATGTCTCAAAGAGCTTCAAGCAATGTATTACTTTGAAGTTCAGTGGTAGCCATCTGAATCAGCAAACATCCCACAAACAGCACTGAGATGAATGACTAGTTAAACTGTTTTTGGTGGAGGCTGAGGGAGGAAGAGAGGGGTCCTGGTCAGACATTCTCTACTCTTGAATTAGTGCAGTGAAACCAGATAGGACCTTGCCTCCTCATCTGGCTGACAACACCAACAATGATGTAGCACTCGGGAGTGTTAGTCTTGGAGTGGGGCTTGGAACCACTACCTTCAGATATAGAGGCCGAGTGCGTTACCAACTGATCCAATCCTGGCTTTTTAAATTTTAGGCACCCTGTAAAGCCCAGTTTTGATCCTGCTGTGTGTGATTTTTATTGCTGTTGTTCACATTGTATGAATAGAAAAGACAGCACTCAATAGCAAGTGTGGGCTTGTGGTCGCAGTGTCTGTGTCAGTGGGAGGGAGACCTTACCAAACTGGTGGACTTGTGGTCGACTTGGAATGTCCCTTGGGATACCTGGAACTGATACAATAGAGCACATGTTACCCTGCGTAAGTAGCCAGTGAGCTACATTCATGTTTCTTGCTCCAGCCCATGAGGTACTTGCATGTGACATGGTGTGGACCTGCGAGTAATGCACACATGACATGCTCCAGCATGAGAAGGCGGTGGAAAGTGTCCCTTCTGTGCTCCTGTATTAGTGGCACTATCTCTGAAGTTGAGGCCAATCTTGGGCCTTTTTTTTTTAAGTGAAAAAAAAAATGTAGTCCCTGCTGTGAATATAGGTTCATGTTTTGCTAAAACATCGCAATTATTCAGTGGGGAAGGACAGACTATAAGCCCAACAGACTCTGGGCAACTCTAACTAAATAAAATGCAGCAGAGGCAGCAAATGCACCGACTGTTGCCTGCTGGATCAGCCACGTCAATCTTGTACTTGCTGCTTTGGTAAAGTGTTCCTTTAAACTTCTTTTTCATGTCCTGAAGTTGCTTCAGTAATTCTAATCATGTATTACATTCCCACTCCTTCATTCTGTATCCTGAGTCTGATTGATGTATAATCCATTTCCACTTCCAGTATTGCAGCTTTGTAAGAGGACATTTCTTTATTAATTAATAAGGAATGCTCGTCGTTAATCATTTAACAACATATGAATTAGGAGGAGGGGTATGCCATTCAGCCCGTCAAGCCTGCTCCGCCTTTCAATACGATCATGACTGATTTTTGGACTTATGTATTTGGACTTTTAAAAGGCTTTTGACAAGGTCCCACACAAGAGATTGGTGTGCAAAATTAAAGCACATGGTAATGTACTGATGTGGATAGAGAACTAGTGTTGGCAGAGAGTCGGGATAAACAGGTCCTTTTCAGAATGGCAGGCAGTGACTAGTGGGGTGCCGCAGGGGTCAGTGCTGGGACCCCAGCTATTTACAATATACATTAATGATTTAGATGAAGGAATTGAGTGTAATATCTCCAAGTTTGCAGATGACACTAAACTGGGTGGCGGTGTGAGCTGTGAGGAGGACGCTAAGAGGCTGCAGGATGACTTGGACAGATTAGGTGAGTGGGCAAATGCATGGCAGATGCAGTATAATGTGGATAAATGGGGGCAAAAACACGAAGGCAGAATATTATCTGAATGGCGGCAGATTAGGAAATGGGGAGGTGCAACAAGACCTGGTTTTCATGATACTCAGTCATTGAAAGTTGGCATGCAGGTACAGCAGGCGGTGAAGAAGGCAAATGGTATGTTGGCCTTCATAGCTAGGAAATTTGAGTATAGGAGCAAGGAGGTCTTACTGCAGTTGTACAGGGCCTTGGTGAGGCCTCACCTGGAATATTGTGTTCAGTTTTGGTCTCCTAATCTGAGGAAGGACATTCTTGTTATTGAGGGAGTGCAGCGAAGGTTCACCAGACTGATTCCCGGGATGGCTGGACTGACATATGAGAAGAGACTGGATTGACTGGGCCTGTATTCACTGGAGTTTAGAAGGATGAGAGAGGATCTCATAGAAATATATAAAATTCTGACAGGACTGGACAGGTTAGATGCAGGAAGAATGTTCCCGATGTTGGGGAAGTTCAGAACTAGGGGACACAGTCTTAGGATAAGGGGTAGGCCATTTAGGACTGAGATGAGGATAAACTTCTTCACTCAGAGAGTTGTTAACCTGTGGAATTCCCTACCGCAGAGAGTTGTTGATGCCAGTTCATTGGATATATTCAAGAGGGAGTTAGATATGGCCCTTACGGCTAAAGGGATCAAGGGGTATGGAGAGAAAGCAGGAAAGGGGTACTGAGATGAATGATCAGCCATGATCTTATTGAATGGTGGTGCAGGCTCAAAGAGCCGAATGGCCTACTCTGACACCTATTTTCTATGTTTCTACCTCAACTCCACTTTTATTCCTGCAATATCCCTTGATTCCTCTGTCATAAATATACTCAACGACTGAGCATCCACAGCCCTCTGGGGTAGATAATTCCAAAGATTCAGTACCCTCTGTGTGAAGAAATTTCTCCTCATCTCAGTCCTACATGGCCGACCCCTTATTCTGAGACTGTGACTGCTGGTTCTAGATTCCCCAGGCAGGGGAAACATCCTCCCAGCATCTATCTTGTCAAGCCCTGTAAGAATTGTGCATGCTTCAATGAGATCACCTCTCATTCTTCTAAGAGAATATAGGCCTAGTCTACTCAATATCTCCTCATAGGACAATCCTCCCATCTCAGGAATCAGTCTGGTGAACTTTCGATACACTCCCTCTATGGCAAGTATATACTTCCTTAGGTAAGGAGACCAAAACTGCACACAATACTCCAGGTGTGGTCTCACCAGGGCCTGAAATAACTTCAGTAAGACATCTTTACTCTTGTACTTAAATCCTCTTGTAATAAAGCCAACATACCATTTGCTTTCTTAATTGCTTGCTGTACCTGCATGTTAACTTTCAGTGATTTGTATACAAGGACACCCAGGTCCCTATAACATTTCCCAATCTCACACCGTTTAAAAAATTCTATTTTTTCTACCAAAGTGGATAACTTCATATTTCTCCACATTATATTCCATTTGCCATGTTCTTGCCCACTCACTTAGCCTGAGTATATCACCTTGAAGTCTCTTTGCATCCTCCTCACAACTTACATCCCCACTGAGCTTTGTACATCAGCAAACTTGGATATATTACATTTGATCCCCTCATCTAAATCATTGACATAGATTTCTGTTTGATTATCTTATTCAGGAGAAACATGTTTGAAGTTGAATTTAATTTTTTTATTTCACATTCTAAGTGAACCATTTGTGGAGGGGAAGGCTACAAAGTGAAACAAGAAGCCTTGATCATGTACTGGTCTAATTGTCTGAAAGGTGTGGGTTTGAAAGTCATATTTTGTTCTCATTGTCCTGAGCTAAGTATGTTTGCTTACTTTTCCTGCCCTGGCCACATTTCCTGAAGGCAGGTAGGCAAGCAAGTCCTGTACCAATAGCATTTTCTCCTGCTTCCTTCCTGACACCGACTGCCCCCACCCCCCTCCCCCACACACACACACAATTTGTTTCACCCTTCCCACCTCAATTCCTGAAGGCATTGGCCTCTTGCTGATGATCTAAAGGCTCTAGGTACTTTTCAGTAGTTCACTCAGGGCTCCTTGTTTTACCTGTGAGCCTAGACTGTGGGCGCCAACAGGCTTTCTGACCATGGAATGCACCATAGCCGTAGCCAATCATGTTGTGGCTGACATGCGTTGGTACATTTCAGCAGGAGTAATCCTCCTCTTGGCCCTGAAGCTAAATGTGACATCCCTATCTGACATCAATGCACTCAGCACAGACCACATATCAAACCTGGGACCTTCCTGGCCTGCGTGCCTCAGCAACTCAATAGCTAAATTCACTAAGCTGTCAGGAGGGCCCTACCAGCTCCATTCTCTTGCACTTCCCACTAGGGGGCACATGGGAGCACTCCTAGTGTTGACTCTCCATCCCATTTAATAGGAGCATCTGGCCTTCACTTGGGCCACCCACGATAGAATGTCTTCACTTCAATAGGAATGTGGGCTATGAGATCTTTCAGTGCTTGTGGCTCAGCAGCCAAATAATTTTTTGCAACTGAGCCAAATAAAATACCTATTGTTAATTTGATTTCCTTTACATTTTACTTTTCTTTCAGGGAATTGTCAAATGTGAACACACGGAAAAGGAAGATGAGAGGACCGCTCAGGAAAAGGAGTTCTGAAAACAAACGGGCAAGGAAGTGAGAGTTCCAGCACGAAACATGACACAAGATTCCAATAAGAACCAGGACTACCAGTTGCTTGCAAAGAAATTATATTTTTAACCAGAGCATGCTCAGCATTCCACAATAAGGAGTCAGTACGTGAGACTGAACATTCATATAAATGATCTCCAAAGTTTAGTTTTAATGATTGTAAAAGGAGTGAGGGTTATACTTGCAGTGTTATATGCCAGACTGTTTGACTGAAGGCTGAGGCATTGCAATTTACCTGCAATTTTATGGGCAAATTCCTATAAATGTGCAAATAGCTGGAACAATGCCACACAACTCGTGTGACTGGAATCCGGGCTGGAATATAGCCTCAGTATACATGTCATATTTCAATGAGGACCTGACCAAGAATACTGCATTTAACCCACTGGATCCTTTTGTTTCCCGTTACCTACTGCTCGCCACCTGTTTTATCCCTATGAGGCACAGAATTCTCCACATGGGCAAATTGTGGGTATCAACCCGTGTCTCAACACCTCCGTTTGCACAGCCTTTTTCGAGCGTCCGTGCACTGTCGCTGCCTCGGTCCCCTTTCTTTGTGTCTTCTCTCTTCCACCTTGCACTGTAGCAAGGTCATTCCTGGAATTAATGCAAGGAATAATGTCCTTACAGTGCAACTGTTGGTCCAATCTATGCAAGAAGTTTATGGAATTGCATAGCGCCCCCTGAAACTAACAAAAACAAAGGCTGCCTTTGGAAAAGGCATCCTGAGAGCACAAAATGAATCAGTGAATGTCAATATTATGAACTCCTTTAAGGGTGAGTCTGAAATGCCTGCTATGAATTTTACCCATGGGCCTCCCACTGGTGTACTAGCACATGGTCTGTCTCAACAGGTGACTGGAAAAAATACACATATTTGAGAGAAATCCAATAATTATTTACTCTAAAGTCGTCTCGTAGGATTGCAGTGTAGTTGTGTGACTGTAGTTTAGCCACTTAATGTTTTGTGCATATTCTACTTGATCCGCTGAAGTTGGGTGATCATAGAAATAGTGCAATTGTCATCCTCGCCCCTTGATTAGGGAGAGGAAAAATCAGCTGGGTTTCGCACTCCTGATCGCAAAGTGCACTTGTGGATGATGGGCGAGGGCAGGTTTCAGATTTGGCCAAAATGCCTCTTGCCCCACGCCCTCCCCCGGATTAAAAAGACTCTTAATACACACACTACCACTTGGGAGAGGTATAGGAAAGAGGCCAAATGATTATTAAATTCTATTAAATCATACCCCAGCCAAGTCTTCAAAAGCACTTCAAAAGAAAATTGGACAGGGAGAAGGAAAAAGATCAAATATAATTGGATTTTCTAGGGACTTAGTTATAGAAATGGAGGAAGGAATTGAGGCAACAGCCACAGGTTATTGTTTTTATGAAATCATCTTGTTTTCAAAGTGAAACAACAACACAGATCTCAATGTAATCACTTGTTTGGTTGCCAATGTGTCTGCTTATTATGTTTTGGGTTGTGTCTAGACAATTTTAGCCAGCAGCCATCATTCAAATGATTCTATCATGAAGACCTGTGGTAAATTAGGCCAAAATCATTGAGCAACCAATAGTTTGATAGATTCTATTACAAAGCATTTTTATTTAACATTGTTTATCCCTTAAATATATACCTACAACAAATGTAATCTATATTTGTAGTTAAACTTAAGGTCATTTAGCATTGTAGTCAATGTTAGAATTTGATCACATTCGTCACCAATTTTTTGAAAAATTCATTTATTCTTTTTACCAAAAACGTTTTGAGGCCTGTTTTTCTTTTTGCTGTCTCTTTCACTGCTCAAAAGATTATAAGAGTAGTTAGAAGAGATTTGCTGCACGGTGTCAGGGATGCAGAAGGCCTAACCAAGTGTGCAGTTCTCAAGCTCATGACTACCAGCAGAGCACGTAGGTATGCACCTGAATCAAAGTTCAGCCGTATAGTGTAGCGGTTGTCTCAGTACTCTAGTCTTTTTTTAAAGAATTCCACTTGAGGGATATTTCTTATTAGAAGAGATTCCAAAAGACTGTGTTAACTCCCAAACAATCCTAGTTTTACCATGTGGTATTGACAAGCTGAGGTCCCATCTCATTGAATATATGACGTTCTCAGTGGACAAAGCCTCACACTAGATGAGAATAAGTGAGTGGCATGAATCTGATCCAAGCTAGCTCATCTGGCAGAAAGATGGAGAAATGATTGGACCCGCAGCAAGGCATTTTAGTGACAGTGTTGCCTGAATTCCACCTTCCTTCCATCCGTATCAATGTTTCATTTAAGGCTGAGGTTTCATTACATAAACTTGAGAAGAGTTTGCTAATATTATGCAATCAGCAAGTATTCTACCCAACTATAATTTGGGCCATGTCACCAAACACAGGATTGATGCATTGGCCAGTATATTGTATTCCAGTGTTGTCAATAGGCTTACTGTTGCCAATACATTATGGGAAAAATCACATCAAACCCAAGTGCTTTACTGTGTGGCAGTCCTAATGCATCATCTCCAATTGCTCCCATTAATACCACTACCACCCATGATAGACCTGTAATCACCAGTACTTCACCTTAGTGTTATACAGCTCAGAATGCTCTCTCTAAACTTCACCCAAGTGTGAACGGACAGATGTTCTAATGGTATTGCTGGGTCAATCCACACTTCAGGTGGACATGGGATGAAAATTTCACACAGTGCCAGCTAGTAGAGAGAGAGCTCTCTCCTCTTCCTTGCTGTAAATATAGTTAAGGACCATTGTCAGAGCATTCAGACCAAGATAAGTTAATTTCAAACATGGTACATTTGAGATTTCTTTTAATAAAGTTGTAAGGAGCAATTTTGGCACTTTAACAATCATCATTTGTTTAAAGTTGGACCCTGATGCGCACATTGGCACAGTCCTGTCTGGCCTCTACCTCCGACCATGAACAGATTTTTCTTGTCTCATAGCTGAAATGTTACTCAGGCCAAATTATTCAACGGTAGAGGATGAGGGCAGAAAAGAAAGTGTGTTGTATAACCGAAGAGGTTATGAGTTCTGCTTGCTGCAGTTCTTAGAGACTCTGTTTCAATGGACTGTTTGCTGAGCAAATAAACTTGTTTGGCTGTGTACCCACACTGGAATCAGCTGTAAGTCCTGCCACAAGTCTCGCCCATACATTATGTTTTTATGTTATATTTTTTATTCTTTCATTTTCCAATTGCTCTACAGACATTGCCCATCATGCCACAGCATTGTAGTAATACTTCTTAAAATGAAATAGCATTTGCATTTGAGTTTCTTGGTCGGTTTATCAAGTTCTTTGCTGTCGTCTTAAGGTGTCGGGTCTCCCTAGTCTAAAATAACTGGGCCTTAAAAGGTGGTTTATAGAAGATGAAAGCACCTTTAATGGTAGATACCCGGAGTGATTTCAACCATTGCACTGTCTATTGTTACTTAGATAATGCAAACAAAGTGAGTATTAACACAACCACATCAGCCAACGAGCTGGAGGCGGGGCGGGTCTGATGGTAGGACTTACAGCAAACAAAATCTACTTAATAACAATCAGAGTCTATTTACTCAGCAAACAGAGTCTCTACAGACTGCAGCAAACAGAACTCAACCAAAACTACAGCAGAATCTCCCGATTAGAGCAGGATTATTTCTCCAACAAAATGCAGAGAGTGGAGTATAATTACATAATACAAATGATGTGCTTAAAATCAATCCCAGTCACTTACAGCAGTGCAATCACCAAGAGTGATTGATAGGAGAATTACCCAATCATCTCCATTCTAACCAGGACTTGTGGTGTCACTATATGCAACCAAATACAAAAGTACTATATATGGAGCTGAGTAATGAGCATTACCAGGCTTTTCACCTGTCGTCGTCCTCAGTGTTGTGCAGGTGGTTCTTCGGATGGCTTACAAACTGAGATACTACAAATAAACCACTGCACAAGCATCTGTCCTTATAATTAACTGCTTTTGCACATCAGTTACTTCTAGTCTCAAACATACTCATGTTGGCCATTGACAAAATGTTCGCATGCTGATTGCCATGTCTGCAGCGATTAATTACAGCCTGAATTGGAGAGCATGCAGCTTTCCATTTAATTAGTGTTACAGCAGCAGTTGTGTGGACTTCAGTTCCTATTTCCATGAGATTGCATTTTGCATTATTCTGCTTCAGATTGTGACCAGCAAGATGGCCTGATTATGTAAACAGTGTCCTCTGTAATGACACTCATTCAATTAATCCTCACTGTTCATACTAACGATTACCGTCAATGGAGAGTTGTGAAATCTGCAGTAAAATCAAAAGCATGTATTGATGATGAGAATATAAATTGAGTGCATTCCCGTTGTTCAACTTTTATAATAACTATTAGACATGAAATGAAAGAAAAAAAATCATTGTTCCAGATTTGAGAGATAACGTGTAGTTTGAAAAATTTATTTTTCCAATGCCTGAGTAGTTTTATATAACTGCTTTCTTTTGTGGCTTAGTTAACTGGCAAATGTTTTTTAGACAATAGTTTGTTCCTTTTAAATAAAGTGGATGGTGTTGGTACAAGTATCTTCATAGAATCATAAAAATTTACAGCATGGAAGGAGGCCATTCCGGCCCATCCTGTCCGCGCCAGCCGACAAAGAGCTATCCAGCCTAATCCCACTTTCCAGCTCTTGGTCCGTAACCCTGTAGGTTACGGCACTTCAAGTGTGATGAGAGTTTCTCCCTCCACCACCCTTTCAGGCAGTGAGTTCCAGACCCCCACCACTCTCTGGGTGAAGAAATTTCCCTTCGCATCCCCTCTAAACCTCCTACCAATTACTTTAAATCTATGCCCCCTGGTTGTTGACTCCTCTGTTAAGGGAAATAGATCCTTCCTATCCACTCTATATAGGCCCCTCATAATTTTATACACCTCAAAAAGGTCTCCCCTCAGCCTCCTCTGTTCCAAAGAAAACAAATCCAGCCTATCCAATTTTTCCTCATAGCTAAAATTCTCCAATCCAGGCAACATCCTCGTAAATCTCCCCTCTCTAGTGCAATCACATATTTCCTGTAATATGGTGACCAGAACTGCACACAATACTCTAGCTGTGGCCTAACTAGTGTTTTATATAATTCAAGCATAACCTTCCTGCTCATGTATTCTATGCCTTGGCTAATAAAGACAAGTATTCCATATGCCTTCTTTAACCACCTTATCTACCTGGCCTGCTACCTTCAGGAATCTGTGGACATGCCCCTTTATTTCCTCTACACGTCTCAGTGTCCTACCATTTAATGTGTATTCCCTTGCCTTGTTCGTCCTCCCCAAATGCATTACCTCACACTTCTCCGGATTGAATTCCATTTGCCACTTTTCTGCCCACCTGACCAGTTCATTGATATCTTCCTGCAGTCTACAGCTTTCTTCATTATCAACCACAAATCCGATTTTAGTATCTGCAAACTTCTTAATCATATCCCCTACATTCAAGCCTAAATCATTGATATATACCACAAAAAGCAAGGCCTGTAATTACTCGGTCTATCCCTTTTTAAACAAAAGTACAAAGTTAGCAGTCCTCTGGCACCACACCTGTCACCAGAGAGGATTGGAAAATGATGGTCAGAGCCTCTGCTATTTTGTCTTTTGCTTCTATTAACAACTGAGATACATTTCATCCAGGCCTGGGGATTTATCCACTTTCAAAGCTGCTAAGCCCATCTCATCTTTAATTAAAAAACAGAAAATGCTGGAAACACTCAGCAGGTCAGGCAGCATCTGTGGAGAGAGAAACAGAGTTAATGTTTCAGGTCGGTGACCTTTCATAGGAACTGGAAGATGTTCGAAAGGGACAGCTTTGAATCAAGTACAGAGCCAGGGAGAAGGGGGCAGGAAAAGAACAAAAGGGAAGGTCTGTGACCGGGTGGAGGCCAGTGTGATTAAATGACAAGATGATGGTGCAAGGCAAAAAGGGGGTGGTAATATATAGAAACAAAAGCTGTGTCCAGAGGAGGTGTAAATGGTTACAGCAAAATAACATCGTGTCTTTATTCCTTTTGATCCCTGTTTTAGGTTTGGAAATAGTAGAAATCTGGGGACAGTAATGCCTGAATTGTAGAAACATTGGGCCTGAAATTTGGGTTGGAGGCTTCCTTCGGACAAACGCCCCCGACCCGAGAATTTTTTACGAAAGTACCTGGTGTTCCCGGAGGCACCTGCGATTGTGGTGGGAGGCCTTCTCTTCCTGCCCTGCGGAGCGCGCCCCGTCTTCAAGCTTCACACGTAGAAGCTGGAGTCACATGTGACTGGACAACCAATCAGGTGCAGTATTCTCATTGAAAGCAATGAGAACTCCGTATCTCCGAGTTCTTATTGCTAGCAATGAGAGAAAAAAACAATAGACACAATATAAAAAATAAAAAAACACCTCACATAATTAAAATTAATTGAAATTAACGTAAATGTTTTAGAAAAAAATATATTTTGGATTTTTTTTTAATGTGTTAATAAGGTTTAAAATAAACTTACCTTAGTGGGCAGGGTTTTTAACATAAAAATGTGTATTTCAATTTTATTTTTCTATGTTTTAAAACTCATACGCTGGTAAAAGTAGGCTATGCACCTCCTTTTACCAGACGCAAGAGTTTTAAGGATATTCGCTGGCAAGAAATGGGCAAATAGCCCAATTTCTCCCGCACAAATGTCCTGGCTGCAGGGATGCATTCAATCTGTTGAGCCAAAACTTGACAGATTGGAAAAGCCGGTTTTCGGCGCATGCACATTGCGTGCCGAAAACCGGCTTTTGTGGGACCACGCCGGCTGTGTATACACTCCATACGGACCCGGCGAGGCTGGAATTTTAGCCCCAATATATTGTTAGTGGCATTTAGAAACGAGAGTCGGCAATACTCCATTGGGACTTTTTAATGAATGGAAAATTTATGGTTGCTTGGACAAAATTGTCACAATGGTACATTTACGTGTGCACGTATTCAGTTTTCCACTTCGATAACTGAAGATAGCCTTGCGAATAATTTCCACAGTTAATGGCTGCTTCTGTTGGATGTTAATGACAGAATTCCTTCACTTTCTTGCAGCTTGATCCCATTTTCTCCACTCGGTCACTGACTTATCCCCAACTGCAAGATTTGAGCATAATCTATGCTGTCACTTCAATACAGTACTGAAGGAGTGCTGCACTGTCAGAGATGCTGCCTTTCAGGTGAATACATGAGCATAGTTGAAATCAAGGTCCTGTCTGCCTGTTCAGGTGGACATTTTAAAAAAATCTCACGGCACTACTTGAAGAGTAAACTTGCCACATTTGCCTACAAAATAACAATGACTACACTTTACAAGTAATTCTTTGGCTGTGAAGCACAACATTGGGGGTGTGAAAGGCGCTATATAAATGCAAGAACCTTCTGCTTTGAGTTCCTTCCCCTGGGATCTTTTCTCCTCTAAATTGAATGTGGAAGAAACTATTTTCCAGTGTGTCTATAGCAGGTGAATAGAACAATCCAAGACTAATTATTTAACCTCCCATAGCCCAGTATCCTCTGCTTCAAATGTTTATCCACTTTTCCCTTAAAAGTTGCAACAGTCTCTGCCTCAGCAAGTCTCTGCAGCAAAGCATTACATGCTGTAATAACTCTGCATAAAGAAGCTTATCTTAAGCTCTCTCATCAGTCTCTTGATGATGGCTTTAAATTGATTAACCTTCCATAGAACCATAAAATTCCACAGCATAGAAGGAGGCCATTTCGGCCCATCGTGTCCGTGCCGGCCGACAAAGAGCCACGTGGCCCTCGGTCAGTAGCCCTGAAGGTTACATATAAACCTATGAACAATGGTGGGAAGGTAAAGAGCATCCGGCCCAACCAATCTGCCCCACACAACTGCGACACCCCTTGCACCGCAATATTCTACACTCAACCCCAACCGGAACCATGTGATCTCCTGGGAGACGCAAAAAAACAGATAAAAACCCAGGCTATTTGGGGGGAAAAATCTGGGAAAATTCCTCTCCAACCTATCCAGGCGATCAAAACTAGTCCAGATCACACTGGCCATATTCAATTCCCTGCAGTACTTACCATCGTACCTGCGCCAGCCAACAAGAGGTTATCCAGTCTAATCTCACTTACTAGCTCTAGGTCCGTAATCCTGTTGGCTATGGCACTTCAAGTGCCTATCCAAGCACCTTTTAAATGTGATGAGGGTTTCTGCATCCACCACCCTTCCAGACCCCCACAACCTTCTGCGTGAAGAAGCTTCCCCTCAAATCCCCACTGAACCTTCCACCAACCACCTTAAAACTAAATTGACCCCTCCACCAGGGGAAATATGCACTCGCTATATCCAAGCCCCTCAAAATGTTATATACCTCAATGAGGTCTCCTCTCAGCCTCCTCTGTTCCAATGAGAGCAAACCCAGCCTATCCAATCTGTCCTCATAGCTAAGATTCTCTATTCCAGGCAGCATTCTAGTAAATCTCCTCTGCACCCTCTCTAGTGCAATCACGTCCTTCCTATAATATGGCGACCAGAATTGCACACAGTATTCCAGCTGTGGCCTAACTAGAGTATTATATAATTTAAGCATAACCTCCCTGTTCTTGTATTCTATGCCTCGGCTAATAAAGGCAAGCATTCCATATGCTTTCTTAACCATCTTATCCACCTGGCCTGCTACATTCAGGGATCTGTGGACAAGCACCCCAAGGTCCCTTTGTTGATTTCCACTTCTACAGTGATTTTATTGAAACGTATAAGATAATGAGGGGGCTCGACAAGGTGGATGCAGAGAGGATATTTCCATTCATAGGGGAAACTAAAACGGGGAAATAGGGCTCGACTTTGCATTATTTTTGCATGCATACCGCCCACTTAACGTCCATTTTAGCGCTGAAATGAGGTATAACGCCCAGATATTGCCCATTTAGCCACAAAATGGAAACTAACGACCATTTCTCGGTCACCTATCGCCCAATGTTACTTTTGGCATGTACATAACGGCGATAAAAAATTATACTGCTCACCCACCCACCTTTTTTGGGCGGAAAGATCAGAATGGGCGAACCCAACGCCCATAATATCGCCCAGCATTACTTTCGGCATGTAATTAATGCTGAGATTCAATAATACCGACCGCCCACTTTTTTTTGGACGTAAAGATTACATTTGCCAAAACTAGCGCCCAGAATATCGCCCATCATGACTTTCAGCACCTCGCACACATATTGCCCACAATCTCACTCGCCGAAAAAACCGCTGTGAAAAAGTTAAACTGACCTGAACTAATCACAGCGGTGTGGACGCCATTTTGTAAATCGCAGGTTGCATCATTTAAAAGGCTGCTTCAACGTCTGGGGAGTTTGGATGTACTCTGGAGTTCTTTTAAGGTGATGTGACCATCTGAACAAACCTCTTATCATACTGTGGACGATTGGAATTTACTTTAGATGTCTTAGTGGGGACATTTATTGCTTGTGAGCTGATAGTTATTGGAATGGGGCCAACCATTTCTCAGCCTGTCTTAATGACAACGCAGATGCTGCAAAGTAGCGATCACTGAAGATATAATTGACAGCATTATGTGCCCAATCTAAGACGTGTCAGACTGATGAGGAAGACGAGACCATACACCCCCCGCACTTATAGGGAGAAGCGGTCTTGCCTCCACTTATCCGAAAACACCTGCCTTAGGAGACTGTGCTTCCACAAGGTGGTTATCAGTGAGATATGCCAGCTCATCAGGTGAGATCTGCAGCCTGCCAACATCATCAGGACAGCACTGTCCGTCGACGTCAAGGTGACCGTGGCACTTTCGTTCTATGCGTCGGGTTCCTTTCAGGCCTCAGCTGGCGACATTTGCACTATATCTCAGCATGCCACACATTGCTGCAGTGGACAGGTCACTGAACCGCTGTACGCACATAGAATGGACTTTATCAGCTTCCCTATAACCACCGAGGCTCAGACTGAGAGGGCTCGAGGATTCTACCGAATTGCTAACTTCCCCAAGATGCAGGGAGCAATAGACTGTACGCACATCACCATGCAGGCACCTTTTCAGGATGCAGAGGTTTTTCGCAACTGAAAAGGATTTCACTCCCTGAAGGTGCAATTCGTTGTCGGCCACAACCAGATAATTATGACAGTGAATGCCAAATTTCCGGGCAGCATTAATGATGCTCATGTCCTGCATGAGAGCGCTGTATCTGACACAGTTAATGCTGGATGATTGGTGACAAAGGATATGGCCTCGCAACCTGGCTGATGACCCACCTGCGTGACACCCACACCGAAGCCGAGAAGTGAATCGAGAGCCACAGAGCCACATGCAATGTTGTCCAGAAAACCATTGGTGTGCTTAAGCAGCGCTTTAGATGCCTGGAGCATCTTCATAGGCAGTCCCTCGGAATCGAGGAGGACTTGCTTCCACTCCCTAAGTGAGTTCTTTGATGGCTGAACAGTCCGATATGGGAGCCACAGACCCTGTTACAGGTGGGACAGACATTCGTCGGGGTAAGGGGCTGGTTTGCCACATGCTCCTTCCGCTGCCTGTGCCTGGCCTCTTCATGCTCCTTGCATCGAGACTCAAAGAGCTCAACGCCCTCCCGGATGTACTTTCTCCACCTCGGGCGGTCTGCGGCCAGGGTCTCCCAGGTGTCAGTGGTGATGTCGCACTTTACCAGGGAGGCTTTGAGGGTGTCCTTATAACGTTTCCGGTGTCCTCCTTTGGCTCGTTTACCATGAAGGAGCTCCGCATAAAGCATTTGCTTAGGGAGTCTCGTATCTGGCATGCGTACTATGTGGCCTGCCTAGCGAAGCTGATCGAGTGCTTCAATAGCCTGGTCGAGGACACTGATGTTGGTGTGCCTGTTCTCCCAGGAAAGTTGCAGGATCTTGCGGAGACATCGTTGGTGATATATCTCCAGGTACTTGAAGTGCTTTCTGTACATTGTCCATGCCTCAGACCCATACAGGAGGGCGGGTATTACTACAGCCCTGTAGACCATGAGTTTGGTGGTAGATTTGAGGGCCTGGTCTTCAAACACTCTTTTCCGCAGGCGGCCTAAGGCTGCACTGGCGCACTGGAGGCGATGCTGAATCTCCGCATCAATGTCTGCCTTTGTTGATTAGAGGCTCACGAGATATGGGAAATGGTCCACGTTGTCCAGGGCCGCACCGTGGATCCTGATAATTGGAGGGCAGTGCTGTGCGACGGTGACAGGCTGGTGAAGGACCTTTGTCTTACGGATGTTAAGCGTAAGGCCCATGCTTTCATATGCCTCAGTGAATACATTGACTATATCCTGGAGTTCAGCCTCTGAAAGTGCACAGATGCAGGAATCGTCCACATACTGCAGCTCAATGACAGAGGTTGGGTGATCTTGGACCTGGCCTGGAGGAGGCGTAGGTTCAACAGCTTCCCACTGGTTCTGCAGTTTAATTCCACTCCAGCGGGGAGCTTGTTGATTGTGAGGTGGAGTATGGCAGCGAGGAAGATTGAGAAGTGGGTTGGGGCGATGACGCAGCCTGTTTGACCCCGGTCCGGACATGGATTGGGTCTGTAATGGATCTGTTGGTAAGGATCACGGCCTGCATGTCAGCGTGAAGTAGGCGAAGGATGTTGACAAACTTTTGGAAGCATCCAAAACAGAGGAGGACACTCCATAGACCCTCATAGTTGACGGTGTCAAAGGCCTTTGTAAGATCGAAAAAGACCATGTATAAGGGCTGGCGCTGCTCCCTGCATTTTTCCTGCAACTGGCGCGCTGCAAAGATCATGTTTGTTGTGCCCCGTAGGGGATGAAGTCCGCATTATGATTCCGGGAGGAACTCCTCGGCCACAGGGAGAAGACGATTGAAGAGAACTCGAGCAACAACTTTCCCAGTGGCTGAAAGTAGGGAGATTCCCCTGTAGTTGCCACAGTCGGACATGTCCCCCTTTTTAAAAATGGTCACAATCACTGAATCTCTGAGATCTCCCGGCATACTCTCCTCCCTCCAGATGGGAGAGATGAGGTCATGTATCCGTGCCAATAGTGCCTCTCCGCCATATTTTAGCGCCTCAGCAGGGATTCCATCCGCACCCGTAGCCTTGTTATTCTTAAGCTGTTTTATGGCTTTGACAACCTCGTGCAACGTTGGAGCTTCACTGAGTTGGTGGTGGGTGGCATGTTGCGGGATGGAATCAAGAACACTCGAGTCAAAGGCAGAGTCTTGATTGAGGAGATCTTCAAGTGCTCCTTCAATTGGGCCCTGACAGCCTCGGTGTCCTTGATGAGTGTTTCCCGTTCTTGGCCAGGAGTGGGGTGGGGCCTTGGGAGTTTGGACTGTAGGTGGCCTTGACTGCAGTGAAAAATCCTCGCATATCGTAGCTGTCGGCCAGCTGTTGTGTCTCCTGTGCTTTCTCCATCCACCACCTGTTCTTTAGGTCCCGAGTTTTTTCTTGGACCTGAGCCTTGAGCCATCTGTAATGGTGTTTTGCAGCTCCCGAGTTGGGTTGTTGCTTGAGGCTCAGAAATGCTTTGCGCTTGCGATCTATTAGTTCTTCGATGTCCTAATCATTTTCATCAAACCAGTCCAGATGTTTTCTGGTTGAGTGACCAAGTGTCTCTTCACAGGCTCTGGTTATAGAGGCCTGGAGGGCAGACCAAGTGCTATGGGTATTCAGCATCTTAGGGTCATCAAGGCACACCAGATTGGCTGCGAGGCGCTGGCTGTATAGGGCTCTCTTAGCTGGGCCTCTAAGTGCCCCGGCATTAACTTTTTTGCGGAACTGCTTCTGCTGTCGCCTCTGCTTTGGGGCAATGTTAATGTTGATGATGAATCGGATTAGGCGGTGGTCTGTCCAACAGTCATCAGCTCCTGTCATAGCGCAGGTGATGTGCACATCCTTGCGATCCCTGGCTTGGACGATGACATAGTCAAGCAGGTGCCAGTGTTTGGAGCGAGGGTGTTGCCAAGATGCCTTGTATTTGTCCCTCTGGCGGAACAGCGTGTTGGTGATGAGGAGTTCATGTTCTAGACATTTTGTCAGGAATAGGGTAGCGCTGGAATTGGCTTTCCCTACCCCCCTCTCTGCCAATCACGCCTCCCCAGAGGGCTGTGTCTTTGCCAACTCTGGCATTAAAATCACCCAAGAGGATCAATTTGTCGCCCATGGAGACACTGGACAAGGATGTCTCGAGGTTGGAATAAAAACCCTCTTTAGCCTCATCCGTTGCATCGAGTGTGGGGGCATACGCACTGATGACTGTGGCACATTAGTTCCGGGATAGGGTAATACGGAGAGTCATGGGGCATTCGTTGACCCCACAGAGGCGGTCGACCAGCTCATTCTTGACGGCAAAGCCGACTCCATGAAGGCGGCGTTCTGCCTCTGGTTTCCTTTTCCAGAAGAGTGCCTGGAGCACTCAGATGGGGAGCTACAATACCACCCTGATCAGGTAGCTCAATTCGTGGTCGTCTGCTCTATGCTGCATAATTTGGCTATCAGGAGGGGGCAAGAATTGCCAGAAGAAACTGACGGTCCACCTCAGGAGAGAGAGGAAGAGGAGGTGGACGCTGACCTCAGCCCAGACAATCAGGCTGACTATGCAACCATGCCCACGCCCCCTACCGGACCGCAGGAAGACCCTTATGTCAGCAGCTCATAAATGAGCACTTTGCCTGAAAGAATGTTGCTGTTATTTACAAAGCTGACACACTGCTGTGTGTGCAGCTCAGACATCAATGGTGGGCATCACCTTGGTGCCAGTTAAATTTTAAGTGATTCAAATTAAGTTTAATTATACCCTTTCATGTTAAGGAATCACCAGTGTGTAACGGTACAGCTATCTGAGACAAGGCGCAACAAGGTTTATTGCAAAGGGGATGGAGTATAAAAGCAGGGAAGTCTTACTACAGCTATATAAGGTATTGGTGAGGCAACACCTGGAATACTGCATGCAGTTTTGGTTTCTATATATACGAAAGGATATACTTGCTTTGGATGCAGTTCAGAGAAGGTTCACTAGGTTAATTCTGGGGATGAAGGGGTTGACTTATGAGGAAAGGTTGAGTAGGTTGGGCCTCTACTCATTGGAATTCTGAAGAATGAGAGGTGATCTTATCGAAACGTATTAAATTATAAGGCGGCTTGACAAAGTGGATGCAGAGAGGATGTTTCCACTGATGCGGGAGACTAGAACTAGAGGGCATGATCTTAGAATAAGAGGCTGCCCATTTAAAACAGAGATGAGAAATTTCTTCTCTGAGGGTTGTAAATCTGTGGAATTCGCTGCCTCAGAGAGCTGTGGAAGCTGGGACATTGAATAAATTTGAGACAGAAATAGAGTTTCTTAAATGATAAGGGGTTATGGGGAGCAGGCGGGGAAGGGGACCTGAGTCCATGATCAGATCAGCCATGATCTTATTGAATGGCGGAGCAGGCTCGAGGGGCTGTATGGCCTACTCCTGCTCCTATTTCTTATGTTCTTATGTAAGGTTATGTGGATGGGGGGTTTGCTAGTACTGTTGGGGAGGGTTTAAGCTAGCTTGGCAGGGGGATGGGAACCTGAAAATGATTCAGTAGGGAGAGGAGTAAAGAATTAGAAAGCAAAAATAAAGAAAGTGATTTTGAAGGAGAGAGGAAACAAGCAGGAAAAAATAATAAATAAACAAACTTAAAGGTACTTTGTCAAAATGCATGTAGCATTTTGTAACAAAATAGATGAGTTGACGGCACAAATTGAGACAAATGGATATGATCTGATAGCCATTACAGAGACATGGTTGCCAAGTGACCAGGACTGGGAATTAAATATTCAGGGGTACTTGACAATCCGGAAGGACAGACAGAAAAGAAAAGGAGGTGGGGTAGCTCTATTGATAAAGGATGGAATCACTGCAATAGTAAGAAACGATATTGGCACAAATGATGAGGGTGTTGAAACAGTTTGGGTGAAGATAAGGAACAATAAGGGGAAAAAGTTACTAGTGGGTGTGGTCTATAGACCCCCTAACAGTAGCAACTCTATTGATCAGAGCATGTCGAAATCTCGACTCTCAATTTAACTAAAAAATATGAAACTCTGACACAAACAGCTCCGGTAGACATCACTTTAATAGTTTTAGTTGCTGCAAAGAAAAGTTTTGCTAAGTCAAAGGCTCAGCGAAGACTTCTTCAGAGGTACAAAATCACATTATCTTTATACAGGAGAACAAACAAAGAAATTATGGTTCCATCACGTGTATCAGTTCTGCCCTTGCGGTCAGCAAATACAGATAAGGAATTCTTCAATCACTTAATTAACATTACATCCTTGTTTTAATTCTCTACATATCTATACAGCCTTTATCTAATACTTCTAAGGTTTAGCACAACGACAGTTATTAGTGGGGAGTATAATTCTAACAGAACATTCTTACTGTTAGGGAAGGTAAATTCAAGGTTCCCTCGTTCACACAGATGGCTCCTGCCTTTCTTTAATTAGCTATCAGTCAAGGTTAGTATGTTTATGCAGAAACAGGCTGTCTGCTGCAGGGGCTTCTGGGAGAACCGAGACTCCATTTTATTTTATTACAAAAGGGTACATTTAACAGAAAGTGTAACTTCTAAAAGTAAATTTCCACAAGCATAAACCAGGAAATAGCGGGAGCTTGTAAAAAAGGAACAGCAATAATCATGGGTGATTTTAACCTTCATTTTGATTGGACAAATCAAATTGGTCAGGGTAGCCTTGAGGAGGAGTTCATAGAGTGCATAAGGAACGGGTTCCTTGAGCAGTATGTAACAGAATCAACCAGGGGGCAGGCTATCCTAGATCTGGTCCTGTGTAATGAGACAGGGTTAATAAACAATCTCTTAGTAAAGGATCCTCACGAAATGAGCGATCCTAGCATGATTGAATTTCAAATTCAGATGGAGGGTGAGAAAGTTGGATCTCTAACCAGCATATTAAGCTTAAATAAAGGAGACTATGAAGGTATGAGGGCAGAGTTGGGTAAAGTGGACTGGGAAAATAGATTAAAGTGTGGGATGGTTGATGAACAGTGGTGTACATTTAAGGAGATATTTCACAACTCTCAAGAAAAATATATTCCAGTGAGGAGGAAAAGGTGTAAGAGAAAAGATAGCAATCCGTGGCTAACTAAAGAAATAAAGGACAGTATCCAACTAAAAAACAAGGGCATACAAAGTGGTGAAAACTAGTGGGAGGACAGAAGACTGGGAAACTTTTAAAAACCAGCAAAGAACGACTAAAAAAATGATCAAGTCAGAAGGAAGATAGACTATGAAAGTAAACTAGCACAAAATATAAAAATAGATAGCAAAAGTTTCTATAGGAAAAGAGTGGCTAAAGTAAATGTTGGTCCCTTAGAGGACGAGACTGGGGAATTAGTAATGGGGAACATGGAGATGGCAGAAACTCTGAACAAATATTTTGTATCAGTCTTTACGGTAGAGGACACTAACAATATTCCAACAGTGGATAGTCAAGGGGCTATGGGGGGGAGGAACTTAACATAATCACAATTACTAAGGAGGTGGTACACAGTAAGATAATGGGACTAAAGGCAAATAAATCCCCTGGACCTGATGGCTTGCATCCAAGGGTCTTAAGAGAAGTAGCGGCAGGGATTGTGGATGCATTGGTTGTAATTTACCAAAATTCCCTGGATTCTGGGGAGGTCCCAGCAGATTGGAAAATTGCAAATGTAACGCTCCTATTTAAAAAAGGAGACAGACAAAAAGCAGGAAACTATAGACCAGTTAGCCCAACATCTGCGGTTGGGAAAATGTTGGAGACCATTATTAAAGAAGCAGTAGCAGGACATTTGGAAAAGCAAAATTCGGTGAAGCAGAGTCAGCATGGATTTATGAAGGAGAAGTTATGTTTGACAAATTTGCTGGAGTTCTTTGAGGATGTAACGAACAGGGTGGATAAAGGGGAACCAGTGGATGTGGTGTATTTGGACTTCCAGAAGGCGTTTGACAAGGTGCCATATAAAAGGTTACTTCACAAGATAAAAGTTCATGGGGTTGGGGGTAATATATTAGCATGGATAGAGGATTGGCGAACTAACAGAGAACAGAGAGTAGGGATAAATGATTCATTCCCTGGTTGGCAATCAGTAACTAATGAGGTGCCGCAGGGATCAGTGCTGGGGCCCCAACTATTTACAATCTATAATTAACGACTTGGAAGAAGGGACTGAGTGTAACGTTTTTCTTTTTATGATGGCATATATAACTCATTTGTTTTTCTACCCCCGCCCCCCCCTGTCCCGGTCCCACTAAAGAGTTTCTAGGCCTTCTCCTGAAGGTGCTGATTCTTACTGGTACAGTCCCATCAATGCCAGTACCTTGACCAAGTGGTGAGGCTTTATATACGTTGGCAGGATACTTCGAAGGTTCCGGTGCAGCAAAGGTTCACCAGACTGATTCCCGGGGTAGCAGGACTGATATATGAAGAAAGACTGGATCGACTAGGCTTATACTCACTGGAATTTGGAAGAAAGAGAGGGGATCTCATAGAAACTTATAAAATTCTGACGGAACTGGACAAGTTAGATGCAGGAAGAATGTTTCCAATGTTGGGGAAGTCCAGAACCAGGGGACACGTCTAAGGATAAGGGGTAAGCCATATAGGACCGAGATGAGAAGAAACTTTCTCACCCAGAGAATTGTGAACCTGTGGAATTCTCTGCCACAGAAAGTTGTTCAGTCCAGTTCGTTGGACATAGTCAAAAGGGAGTTAGATGTGGCTAAAGGGATTAGGGAGTATGGAGAGAAGGCTAGGGTGGGGTACTGAGGTTGAATAATCAGCCATGATCATATTGAATGGCGGTGCAGCCTCGAAGGACCGAATGGCCTGCTCCTGCACCTATTTTCTATGTTTCTAGCCAAGTTTGCTGATGATACAAAGATGGGAGGAAAAGCAACGTGTGAGGAGGACACAAAAAATCTGCAAAAGGACATAGATAGGCTAAGTGAGTGGGCAAAAATTTGGCAGATGGAGTATAATGTTGGAAAGTGTGAGGACATGCACTTTGGCAGAAAATAAATCAAAGAGCAAGTTATTATTTAAATGGAGAAAGATTGCAAAGTGCCACAGTATAGCGGGACCTGGGGGTACTTGTGCATGAAACACAAAAGGATAGTATGCAGGTACAGCAAGTGATCAGGAAGGCCAATGGTATCTTGGCCTTTATAACAAAGGGGATGGAGTATAAAAGCAGGGAAGTCTTGCGACAGCTATACAAGGTTTTGGTGAGGCCAAATCTGGAATACTGACTGCAGATTTGGTTTCCATATTTACAAAATGATATACTTGCTTTGGAGGCAGTTCAGAGAAGGTTCACTAGGTTGATTCTGGGGATGAGGGGGTTGACTTATGAGGAAAGGTTGAGTAGGTTGGGCCTCTACTCATGAGAGTTCCGAAGAATGAGAGGTGATCTTATCGATACGTATAAGATTATGAGGGGGCTTGACAATGTGGATGCAGAGAGGATGTTTCCACTGATGGGGGAGACTAGAACTAGAGGGCATGATCTTAGAAACATAGAAAATAGGTGTAGGAGTAGGCCATTCGGCCTTTCGAGCCTGCACCACCATTGAATAAAATCATGGTTGATCATTCCCTCAGTACCCCTTTCCTGCTTCTCTCCATACCCCTTGATCCCCTTAGCCATAAGGGCCATATCTAACTCCCTCTTGAATATATCCAATGAACTGGCATCAACAACTCTCTGCGGCAGGGAATTCCACAGGTTAACAACTCTCTGAGTGAAGAAGTTTCTCCTCATCTCAGTCCTAAATGGCCTACCCCTTATTCTAAGACTGTGTCCCCTGGTTCTGGACTTCCCCAACATCGGGAACATTCTACCTGCATCTAACCTGTCCTGTCCTGTCAGAATCTTGTATGTTTCTATGCGATCCCCTCTCATCCTTCTAAACTCCAATGTATAAAGGCCCAGTTGATCCAGTCTCTCCTCCTATGTCAGTCCTGCCATCCCGGGAATCAGTCTGGTGAACCTTTGCTGCACTCCCTCAATAGCAAGAACGTCCTTCCTCAGATTAGGAGATCAAAACTGAACACAGTATTCCAGGTGAGGCCTCACCAAGGCCCTGTACAACTGCAGTAAGACCTCCCTGCTCCAATACTCAAATCCCCTAACTATGAAGGCCAACATACCATTTGCCTTCTTTACCATCTGCTGTACCTATATGCCAACTTTCAATGACTGATGAACCATGACACCCAGGTCTCGTTGCACCTCCCCTTTTCCTAATCTGCTGCCATTCAGATAATATTCTGTCTTTGCGTTTTTGCCCCCAAAGTGGATAACCTTACATTAATCCACATTATACTGCATTTGCCATGCATTTGCCCACTCACCTAACCTGTCCAAGTCACACTGCAGCCTCCTAGCATCCCCCTCATAGCTCACACTGCCACCCAGTTTAGTGTCATCTGCAAACTTGGAGATGTTACACTCAATTCCTTCATCCAAATCATTTATATATATTGTAAAGAGCTGGGGTCCCAGCACTGAGCCCTGTGGCACTCCACTAGTCACTGCCTGCCATTTTGAAAAGGACCCATTTATCCTGACTCTCTGCTTCCTGTCTGCCAACCAGTTCTCTATCCACATCAATATATTACCCCCAATACCATGTGCTTTGATTTTGCACACCAATCTCTTGTGTGGGACCTTGTCAAAAGCCTTTTGAACATCCAAATACACCACATCCACTGGTTCTCCCTTGTCCACTCTACTAGTTACATCCTCAAAGAATTCCAGAAGATTTGTCAAGCATGATTTCCCCTTCATAAATCCATGCTGACTTGGACCGATCCTGTCACTGCTTTCCAAATAAGGAGCCGCCCATTTAAAACAGAGATGAGGAGAAATTTCTTCTCTCAGCGGGTTGTAAATCAGTGGAATTCACTGCCTTAGAGAGCTGTGGAAGCTGGGACATTGAATAAATTTAAGGGGTTATGGGGAGCAGGTGGGGAAGTGGACCTGAGTCCATGATCAGATCAGCCATGATCTTATTGAATGGCGGAGCAGGCTCGAGGGGCCGTATGGCCTACTCCTTTTCCTATTTCTTATGTTCTTATAAGCTTATGTTAAATAAAAAACATTTAACCCGACCATTTGTGTGAAATCATAAGTATAGCTGTCAAAAACACCCCACCCCACAACACATTTTATAAAATTGACATCAATCAAATGGTCAACATTTCCAGCAACACAGAACACAAATGCAAACCAACAAGGTGGCTCCCACCCCCTTTTACCCCAGACCTTACAACAAATTTGATACACCAAGATGGAAATATTACAAAGCCATCATCCGCGGACATGCCGCTCACTTTCCTTCCACCACCCTCCCCCCTTCACCCCATCTCTACCCCTTCCCTCTCCTGACTACATGCCGCCTGGCCGAGGAGCTCCTCAAGCGCTGCCTCTATGGGAGGGATGAAGGCAGACCCGGTGGTTGCACGGATACGGGGGGGAGGAGGTTCCCGAGGTGGGACCCTTTTCCAAGCCAGAAGCAAGATGTTCCTCCTGGATTGCATGTCTCGTTGCCAATGGGGGTGTGGCACCTTGGGATGCAGTGCCATGCTTCAGGACCACTGGGAGGCCTCTGGTTATCGCCTCCAGGGCCTCCGCCATCCGCCGAACGTACTCCGTCATGGTGCCGGACATGCTGGCCAGCTGTCGGGATATGCCCCCATTGTCTGGAGGATTTGCTGACCTATGTTAACACTCCTCCTGGACAAGTGTTCCATCTTGCCGCTCAGATCTGCCACTTGTGGAGCAGACCTGCCGCGTCTAAAAAACTTCTGTGGGGTCGGTGCCGTCCTGGGGTGCCCTGTGGCGAGGTACCTCCACAGTGGAGGTGTGAATGGCCGCAGGAGCACTAGATGGCGTTGGGGTCAAATGCATTATGGAGCCTGGCGATGCAGGCTCCTCAAAGTCCGCGCTGTTATCCGTAGAGAACAGACCCAGCAGATTTATGGGCGAGAATCGGTGCTCCTCAGCACCAGATGGAGGATCGTCCGGCGAGTCCGGCCCCGCGCCCTCAGCTTCTGGGCTCGGTGGTCTTGCCTGGGGCCGCGCTGCTGACTGAGCTGCAAAACACAAATGAGGCTATTAGAGGAGAAGGGGGTGCTCGGGTCACAAAGTGAGTCCAGCGCCACACACAGCATATACACAACAAAAGCACCACCGCTATCAAAATCATCATAGACATCACATTTCATGACCATCAACACATTTGCATTGCAATCATTCTCATGAGGCCAGCATTATGTAGAGAACACTTTTAGCAATTATCTATCATATATTGTTCGGATATGAGTGGGTGTGGCATCTATTGACTTGGTGTATACTTTACTCACGTGGCATCACTTCAGGGTCTGCAGCTGCTTGCGTGGCCATCCGGGGGTGCCTCCCCACTCGTGTGAAAACCCGCTCCTCAATGTCGCTGATGTCGCTGGTGACTGGTGGCCCGCCACCTGTTCGCCTCTGCTTGGCCTTGTTCTTCGAAAGCTTCTTCTGTAAAAGGTAATAACAGGACGACATGGCATGAGATCATTGCGTGATATCATTGCTAGGTACTGTCACAGAGACTGATGCAACACATAAGCGACAGATATAATCATGATTATTATGATAATTATCATTCTTTACCTTAAGACGTACACCGTGACCGCAGGCTTGGAGTACAACATTCCCGGTAAATGTGAAAGACCTCACATTTGATTTTAATCACTCATTACATTTACAAATCAAATTATATAAATATATAAGTACATGTAAATAAATGTAATACTTACTCTTGTGGAACCGACAAGATCGTTCCATGCTTTCGGCATTGGTTGCCCTCACGCACCTCGTTGGTCGCCGACGAGATTACCTCGGCCCATATCTTCTGGCAAGCCTTTGGGGTGGGCTTCCCACGCCCACCCTGTGTCAATTGACCCCAGCGTGACTCGACCTGCATAAGGGAGGCATTTGCCTCGTCCGAGAATCTCCTCACTCTCTTTCATCCTCCCAATTGTTCCTCTCCCAGCTCACTGCTCTCGCCAGCGTCAGTCTCCACAGCGTGTTGGGTTGCCTCCTCCACTCCCTTCATTGTAGGCACCAAATTTGCGAAAATATCTCGCTGGTAACAGCTAACTGCTCACAATTCTGTATTAAGGTCGACATTTTCCCTCCTATCTCCCAAAACAGCCAAACAAGCAGTCACACCACACCCACACACGCCTTCACTCTTTCTCTGCTCCCTCTCTCTCTGTCTCCTCTTTTGCGCATGTAGTGATGACCCCTGACCTCCTGAAACATGGGAAACTAGCATTGCCATGCCATTGTTAAGGACGGCGACACTTTACGGCAGAAGGTCAGAGAAATTTAAAGCTAACGCCCATTTCAGAGCTCGCAGTAACACCCATTTTATAAAATGGAAAGTTGACATTTTGAAAATGGGTGATAATTGGGTGATCTGAAAACCCATATTTACCGTCCATCCCGGAAATTACGGCCATTTTTGGACGATCTGCACAAAAGTGGAAAGTCTAGCCCATAGTCTCAGAATAAGGGACTGCCCATTTAAAACTGAGATGAGGAGGAATTTCTTCTCTCAGAGGTTTGTAAATCTATGGAATTCTCTGCCCAGAGAGCTGTGGAGGCTGGGTCTTTGAATATGTTTAAGGCGGAGATAGACAGATTTTTGAGCGATAAGGGAATACAGGGTTGTGTGCACAATAACTGCACAAGACTGTATACTATAGCTCAAACTGATGTGACTTTAGTCTCTTTAATCAAACTCCAGAGTGAAGAAGCAGCATGGCAGACAACCTTTTATACTTGCTTGCACGAGGTGTGCAGGTGACCATTGGGTCTCCAACAGGTGCGCCCCCTGATGACAAGTCTTACACTATTATAAAGTTTACATACATAACATCACTCCCCCCCCCCCCCCAAGTCTTAGATACAAGTTATTTACAAGTTGATGCGATCAGGGGCTTTTTGTTCCCGGGTTGACCGCCTGAGTTGAAATCCTGACATGGGTGAGTTGGTCAGATCATTGCTGCACTGCAGCGCGGCTGGTCTGATCGGACTGTCAGACATGGTGGGTTCATCCTCATGATTGACCGCGAGGTCGATTGCTGGTTGGGTGTGTGTTGGTGGATAAATGACGGTAATGTCCTCTTCAAACTGTTCTTGGTTGTCAGTCTGATCCAAATGCTTTCTGCACGTTTGTCCTTTCAGAAGCTTGACAACAAACACTCTATTCCCCTCCTTGGCTAATACAGTGCCAGCAGCCCATTTAGGACCATGACCGTAATTAAGAACAAATACAGGGTCATTAACCTCAATGTCACAGGATCCAGCCACGTGATCGTGGTACATGTTATGCCAGTGACGCCAGGTTTCTACATGATCATTGAGATATGGGTGGACTAAGGGGAGCCTGGTTTTGAGTGCTCTTGTCATTAATAATTCTGCCGGGCGAACCCCGGTAAGCGAGTGTGGTCGCATCCGGTAGCTGAGCAGAATCCGGGATAACCGGGTCTGCAGGGAACCGTCCGTCACGCGTTTCAAGCTCTGCTTGATAGTTTGGACTGCTCTTTCCGCTTGACCATTGGATGCGGGCTTAAACAGGGCAGACCTGACATGTTTGATGCCATTGTGGGTCATGAACTTGTTGAATTCCGAGCTGGTGAAACATGGTCCATTGTCACTAACAAGGCCGTGGGGCAAACCATGGGTGGCAAACATGGCCCGCAGGCTTTCAATGGTGGCAGCAGACGTACATGATGATATTATTACACATTCAATCCATTTAGAGTAAGCGTCAACCGTTAGTAGGAACATCTTTCCTAGAAAGGGGCCAGCGAAATCTACGTGGATCCTGGACAACGGTTTGGAGGGCCATGACCACAGACTCAGTGGGGCTTCCCTAGATGCATTGCTCAACTGTGAGCAAGTGTTACATTGGTGTACGCATGACTCCAATTCCGAGTCAATGCTGGGCCACCAAACGTGCGATCTGGCGATAGCCTTTATCATGACTGTGCCTGGGTGGGTACTGTGTAGGTTGCGTATAAACATTTCCCTGCCTTTTCTTGGCAAAACCACACGATTCCCTCATAGGAGTCAATCAGATTGGATGGACATTTCATCCTTGCGTCGGTAAAATGGCTTAATTTCATCTTGCATTTCCCCGGGAACAGCTGACCGGCTCCCATTAAGGACGCAGTTTTTTTACTAGTGATAGCACAGGGTCCTGGCTAGTCCAGGTCCTGATCTGGTGAGCCGTGACGGGTGACCCCTCGCTCTCAAAAGCATCCACGACCAGAAGCAAGTCTGCGGGTTGCGGCATTTCCACCCCAGTGGTGGGCAACGGTAGCCGACTGATGGCATCAGCACACTTCTCAGAGCCTGGTCTGTGGCGGATTACATAGTCATACGCAGATAACGTTAGTGCCCATCTTTGGATGTGGGACGAAGTATTGGTGTTAATACCTTTGCTTTCTGCAAACAGCGAAATGAGTGGTTTGTGGCCGGTTTCGAGCTCAAACCGGAGTCCAAATAGGTTTTGGTGCATTTTCTTAACCGCGTATACGCATGCTAATGCTTCTTTCTCAACCATACTGTAGGCTCTTTCAGCCTTAGATAAACTTCTGGATGCATATGCAGCCGGTTGCAGTTTGCCTGACATATTGGCTTGCTGTAACACCCAACCGACCCCGTACGAAGATGCATCACAAGCTAGTACTAAACATTTACACAGGTCATACAATACAAGTAACTTGTTAGAACATAGCAGGTTTCTGGCTTTATGGAAGGCTGTCTCTTGAGATTTATCCCAAACCCAGTCATCACCCTTACGTAGCAATAAATGCAAAGATTCCAGCAAAGTGCTCAACCCGGGTAGAAAGTTACCAAAATAGTTGAGGAGTCCCAGGAACGAACGCAGCTCCATCACATTCTGTAGTTTGGGTGCATTCTTGATGTCTTTGAGTTCGTGGATCTGATGCCGTCTGCTGCAATCTTTCTCCCCAAAAATGCGACCTCTGGCGCCAGGAGAACACACTTGGAGCGTTTCAGCCTGAGTCCACTCTGTCCAGTCACTTTAGAACCTCTTCCAGGTTCTGCAAGTGTTCGGTGGTGTCATGACCAGTGATCAGGATGTTGTCTTGAAACACAACGGTGCATGGAACCGATTTCAGCAGACTCTCCATGTTCCTCTGGAAGATGGCAGCAGCCGAGCGAATCCCAAAAGGGCATCTGTGATATATGAACAGTCCTTTGTGCGTGTTGATGCAAGTCAATACTTTTGGAAGATTCAGCCAGCTCCTATATCATGTAAGCAGAGGTTAGATCCAGCTTGGTGAACGACTTCCCCCTGCTAACGTTGCGAACAGGTCCTCCGCTATGGGTAGTGGGTACTGATCCTGTAACGAGACTCGGTTGATCGTTACTTTGTAGTCTCCACAGATTCTGACCGTGCCATCGCTTTTCAACACTGGAACAATTGGACTAGCCCACTCGTTGAACTCGACTGGCGATATAATTCCCTCTCGTTGAAGTCTGTCCAGTTCGATCTCGACTTTCTCCCGCTTCATATATGGAACCGCTCGGGCCTTGTGATGAACGGGCCGTGCATTAGGGACTAGATGGATCTGCATTTTGGCGCCTGTGAAGTTGTCGATGCCTGGCTTAAATAGTGACGGAAATTTATTTAGCACTTGAGCGCACGAGGTGTCCTCCACCGAAGACAGTGCTTTGATGTCGTCTCAGTTCCATCGGATCTTTCCTAGCCAACTTCTGCCGAACAGCATTGGGCCATCGCCTGGTACAATGCATAGTGATAAATCATGCACAGCTCCATCATACGATACCTTCACTGCCGCACTGCCAATGACTGGTATGAGCTCTTTGGTCTAAGTGCTCAGCTTTGTATGAATTGGGCTTAGTTTTGGCCTTTGTGCCTTGTTGTCCCACAGTTTCTCAAAAGCCTTCTGGCTCATAATTGACTGACTCACCCCCGTGTCCAATTCCATGGAAACTGGAATGCCATTTAATTTGACTTTAAACGTTATCGGAGGGCTTTTGGTGTGAAGGTGTGTACCCCATACACTTCCTCTCAGCCTCCGGTTGAGTTGCCTCTCTTACTCGTTCAGCGTGATCCGCGCCGGATTGGTCATCTTCTGCCGACTCTGCCACGTGGTGAGTTGTAGCACATTTGCACATTCGCTGGAGGTGCCCCATTGTTCCGCAACCTTTGCATATGTAGTGCTTGAATCGACATTGATGGGATCTATGATTACCCCCGCAGCGCCAAAATGGTGTTAATGGATTCGCATTCATGCCCCACATCGGACTCGGAGTCATCCTACGTCTGGCCTCTGCAGGCATGTAGGCCCTGCCATGTACAGTTCTGCCTGTTATTCTATGCACAATACTTGCCGGTGAGCTTCGATGCTGAGAAGATATCTGCTTAGTGTTATCGTTCATGGACACGAAAGCATGATGGTCTTGATCAGATCTAGAGATTCAGCAGACAGCAGTTTGTGAAGAATTACCTCGTGGCCGATTCCAAGCACGAAAAAGTCCCGCAACATTTCCCCCAAAAATTCAATAAATTCGCACGGCCCTGCAAGGCGTCTTAGGTCGGCAACATAGTTCGCCATGTCCTGGCCCTCGGAGCGATGGTATAAAATCGATACCTGCCCATTAAGATGCTCTCTTTCGGCTTGAGGTGTTCTCGAACCAGCATGCACAACTCTTCATATGTCTTGTCCGTTGGTTTCATCAGTGCCAGCAGATTTTTGATGAGGCCATATATCGTGGACCCACAAACGGTGAGGAGAATCGTCCTGCGCTTGACCGCATTACTGTCGATATCCAGCTTGTTGGCCACGAAATACTGGTCAAGACGCTCAACAAAGGCTTCCCAATCATCACCTCAATAAATTTCTCAAAAATACCAACGGCAGCCATAACCGTGTGAAGTTTCGTAATCTATTACTCGTCGCCAATTGTTATGTTCAGAATAACTCCACAAGACTGTATGCTGTAAGCTCAAACTGGTGTGACCTTAGTTTCTTTAATCAAACTCCAGAGTGCCGAAGCAACATGGCAGACAACCTTTTATATTTGCTTGCACGAGGTGTGCAGGTGACCCTTAAGTCTCCGACAGGTCTGCCCCCTGGTGGCAAGTCTTACACTATTATAAAGTTTACATACATAACATAAAGGGTTATGGGGAGCGGGCAGGGAAGTGGAGGTGAATCCATGATCAGATTAGCCGTGATTATATTAAATGGCAGAGGTTGCCTACTCCTGCTCCTATTTCTTATGTTCTTATGATCTTCCCTTAATAAATCCGTGCTGACTGTCCCTAATTAATCCTTGCCTTTCTAAATGTAGATTTATCCTCTCTTTCAGGTTTTTTCCAATAATTTTCGCATTGCTGAGGTTAGGCTGACAGGCCAGTAATTACCCAGCCTATCCCTTTCTCCCTTCTTAAACAAGGGTACTACCTTAGCAGTCCTCCAGTCCTCTGGCACCATGCCCAAATCCAAAGAGGACTGGAAAATGATGGTCAAGACCTCTGCTATTTCCTCTTTTACTTCGCTCAACAGCCTAGAATGCATTTCATCCGGGCCTGGGGACTTATCTACTTTCAAAGCGGCTAAACCCCTTAATACTTCCTCTCTCACTATGTTTATTTCATCCAGAATTTCACACTCCTCCTCGATAGCAGTATCTGCATTGCCCCTTTCTTTTGTTAAAACAGACGCAAAGTATTCATTAAGAACCATTCCAACATCTTCTGTCTCCACAAAGATTACCCTCGTGGTCTCTAATAGGCCCCACCCTTTCTTTAGTTATCCTCTTGTTCTTAATATATGTATAGAACATCTTTGGGTTTTCCTTAATTTTACTTGCCAAGAATTTTTCATGCTCTCTCTTCGCATTCCTAATATCTATTTTAATTTTACCTCTGAACTTTCTAGATTCCTCCGCCATCAGTATATGACATAAACCAGAGGAAGTAGTCTTTCACTTTTCACCCCATCAATGTCTTTCATAATTTAAAAAATCTCTACCAAATCTTCTCTGCTGTAATGGAAACAGTATCTCAAGTCTCTCCTCTTAACTATAGTTTCTCATCCTGGATATTTTCCTGTAAATCTCTGCTGCACACACTCTGACTTTAATGCTCCTTCCATAATTCAGTGACCGAAACTGCACCTAGTACTCTAACTGCAGCCTACTCATTGCCTTGTAGGATCTTGCGGAGGCATCGTTGGTGGTATTTCTCCAGCGACTTGAGGTGTCTACTGTACATGGTCCATGTCTCTGAGCTCTACAGGAGGGCGGGTATCACTACAGCCCTGATCCTGTAAATCCCCTGGGAGAACAGATGCACCAACATTAGCGTCCTCAACCAGGCCAACATCCCCAGCATCGAAGCACTGACGACTGGGCAGGCCACATTGTTCGCATGCCGGACACGAGACTCCCAAAGCAAGCGCTCTACTTGGAACTCCTTCATGGCAAACGAGCCAAAGTTGGGCAGAGGAAATGTTACAGGGACACTCTCAAAGCCTCCCTGAAAAAGTGCAACATCCCCACTGACACCTGGGAGTCCCTGTCCAAAGACCACCCTAAGTGGAGGAAGTGCATCCAGGAGGGCGCTGAGCAACTTGAGTCTTGTCGCCGAGAGCATGCAGAAATCAAGTGCAGGCAGCGGAAAGAGCATGCGGTAAACCAGTCCCACCCCCCCTTACCCTCAACGATCATCTGTCCCACCTGTGACAGGGACTGTGGCTCTTGTATTGGACTGTTCAGCCAGCTAAGGACTCATTTTAAGAGTGGAAGCAAGTCTTCCTCGATTCCGAGGGACTGCCGATGATGACTCATTGCCTTGTATAAATTTATCATTACTTCTTTATTCTTGTATTCTAAGACCCTATTTATAAAACCCCAAATGCAATTTGCATTTTTTATGCCTTTATCGACCTGTGCTTTCAAGATATCTAAACTCCTCTGTTCATCCACACTCTTCAGCATCTTTCCATTGAGTGTATACTCGCACTGCTTATTTTTGATCTGCAAACAAATGTTCTCACACTTCTCTGCAACAAACTGCACACACCACCTGCCTACCCATTCCACTAGCCTTTATTTTTATTCGTTCATAGAATGTGGGTGTCACTGGCAAGCCCAGTATTTATTGCCCATCCCTAATTGTCCTTGAGAAGGTGGTGGGGCGCCGCCTTCTTGAACCCCTGCAGTCCGTGTGGTGAAGGTACTCCCTCAGTGCTGTTAGGGAGGGAGTTCCAGGATTTTGACCCAGTGACGATGAAGGAACGGCGATATATTTCCAAGTCAGGATGGTGTGTAACTTGGCGGGGAACTTGCAGGTGATGGTGTTCCCATGCGCCTGCTGCCCTTATCCTAGGTGGGTAGAGGTCGCGGGTTTGGGAGGTGCTGCCGAAGATTCCTTGGCAAGTTGATACAGTGCATCTTGTAGATGGTACACACTGCAGCCACGGTGCATCGGTGGGGGAGGGAGTGGATGTTTAAGGAGATGGATGGGGTATCAATCAAGCGGTCTGTTTTGTCCTGGAATGTGTCGAGCTTCTTGAGTATAGTTGGTGCTGCACTCAGTGTAGTGAAGATAATTCTATCACACTCCTGACTCATGCCTTGTAGATAGTGGAAAAGCTTTGGGGAGTCAGGAGGTGAGACAATCGCTGCAGAATAACCAGCCTCTGACCTATGCTTGTTGCCACAGTATTTATGTGGCTGGTCCAGTTAAGTTTCTGGTCAATGGTGACCCCCAGGATGTTGATGATGAGGGATTCATCGATGGTAATGTCTTTGAATATCAAGGGGCGGTGGTTAGACTCCCGTTTGTTGGAGATGATCATTGCCTGCAACTTATCAGTCCAAGCCTGAATGTAGTCCAGGTCTTGCTGTATGTGGGTATGGACTGCTTCATTATCTGAGGAGTTGCGACTGGAACTGAACACTGTGCAGTCATCAGCGAACATCCCCACATCTGACCTTATGATGGAGGGAAGGTCATTGATGAAGCAGCTGAAGATGGTTGGGTCGAGGACACTGCCCTGAGGAACTCCTGCAGCGATGTCCTGGGGCTGTGATGATTGACCTCCAACCACCACAACCATCTTCTTTTGTGCTGGGTATGGTTCCTAGTGGAGAGTTTCCCCCTGATTCCCATTGACTTCGGTTTTACTAGGACTCCTTGATGCCACACTTGGTCAAATGCTGTCTTGATGTCAAGGGCAGTCACTCTCACCTCACCTCTGGAATTCAGCTCTTTTGACCATGTTTGGACCAAGGCTGTAACGAGGTCCAGAGCCGAATGGCCCTGGTGAAACCCAAACTGAGCATTGGTGAGAAGGTTATTGGTGAGTAAGTGCCGCTTGATAGCACTGTCGATGAAACCTTCCATCACTTTGCTGATGATTGAGAGTAGACCAATGGGACGGTTATTGGCCAGATTGGGTTTGTCCTACATTGTCGGATAGATGCCAGTGTTTAAGCCGTACTGAAACAGCTTGGCTAGAGACGCGGCTAGTTCTGAAGCACAAGTTTTCAGCATGGCAGCCGGGATATTGTCAGGGCCCATAGCCTTTGCTGTTTCTTGATATCACGTGGAGTGAATTGAATTGGCTGAAGACTGGCTTCTGTGATAGTGGGGTCCTCAGGAGGAGGCCGATATGGATCATCCACTCGGCACATCTGGCTGAAGATGATTGCAAACGCCTTGTCTTTTGCACTCACATGCTGGACTTCGCCATCATTGAGGATGGGGATGTTCAGTGAGCCTCCTCCTCCTGTTAGTTGTTTAATGGACCATCATCATTCATGACTGAATGTGGCAGGACTGCAGAGTTTTGATCTGATCCATTGATTGTGGGATCGCTTAGCTCTGTCAATAGCATGCTGCTTGTGCTGTTCAGCATGCATGTAGTCCTGTGTTACAGTTTCCCCAGGTTGGCACCTCATTTTTAGAATCGTCTGGTGGTGATCCTGGCATGCTCTTCTACACACCTCATTGAACCAGGCTCGGTCCTCTGACTTGATGGTAATGGTAGAGTGATGGATATGCCGGCCATGAGTTTATAGATTGTGGTGGAATACAATTCTGCTACTGTTGAGAGGCCCACAGCACCTCACGAATGCCCATGTTCACTTGCTTCTGATTGTAGCACATGGCAGATATTTAAAGCTTGTTGTATCCACGCAGACATTGCAGATGCTTGTGGGACGCAATGGAGTCTGTTTTCCCATTGGGTGAGCATTTGCTGTAGTATGAAAATTGCTATCTGCTCTTCTGGTTCCTTACCCTTGAGCGGGTGTGCCTCATCGATGCTCGTGGACAGAGCTAATCCATATTGTGCTTTCACAGGATACGACTAGACCACATTTCAAATTATATTTTTCTACAGCATGATAAAGTGCAGCAGTGAAATCTTGTTGCCGAAAATGAGTACTATAGCTCTCGCATTGTCTCTGTCTTCGACCAAGCTTTTAGCTACCTGTCCTAATTATCTCATTATGTGGCTTGGTGTCAATTTGTGTCTGACACCACTCCGGTGAATCACTTTGGAACAGTTTACTAGGTTAAAGGCACTATATAAACGCAAATTGTTGCCTCACCCATCTACTTTCAAACATTTCCTTATATCCTTTTACACCCCTGCCACTTGTCATATTTCCATCTCTCTTCTCTGCTCTCCTTGGCAAGCTCATTTTTTTATAAAATCAAGGCTGTTGTTCTGTAAGTGAGGAGTGCTAGAGATATGTAAGTTGTTTCGAAAGAGGAGGAATTAACAAGATAACCTGAGATTGGGTTAATGTGCTTTATTTACTTGACAATAATGGAACTGGCAGCAGTGGATCTCAAGTGACTACATTATGGGTCTAAGCCCCCCTTCCCCCAGTGAATAAAGGAGTAGGCTATTTAAACCCCCTCGCCTGTTCCGCCTTTCAATTAGATCATGGCTGATCTGTGTCTTAACTCCATATACCCGCCCTGGACTTGTAAGCCTTAATACACTTGTTAACAAAAGTATCAATCACAATTGTGAACTTTTCAATTGACTTAGGCTCACCAGCTTATTCTATGCTAAATTCTTTTCTAATCTAAAGTGAAGAATGCTGCCAGTTTTGTATCTTTTTGTACATCATCATCTTACTGATAAGGAAAGCCATGAATGCTGAAGCTCTGAAGTAAAAGCTGGAAATGCAGAGTGGGTCAGTCAAATTTCACGTGTGATTATCTATCAGGCCCTTTGAGAGTCTTTACGTTCTCGTCGAGATGCTTATTGAGAAGTCTTCCTACTCTTGTGCATTATAAAGCTAATGTCGGACTCTTTTTCTGAGCAAAGCCATCATTTGATGTTACACAAAGCCATGCAGACGAGAAGTTCCTCGGTTTGATTCCTGATCTATGCTGTGTAGGCTGATCTCAACTGGGATGTAGTTAAGATCAGTCAGGTTTCCAAATCCTGATTGCTATCCAGTGACTCCTGTTACAAAATGCAATCTGTGGACGTTGGGTGACGAAATGATCGGACGTCATTCTGATGCCCTCTATGGATGAATTACCTGCCAATACTCCGCTGGGCAGGCCACATTGTTCGCATGCCAGACACGAGACTCCCAAAGCAAGCGCTCTACTCGGAACTCCTTCACGGCAAACGAGCCAAAGGTGGGCAGAGGAAATGTTACAAGGACACCCTCAAAGCCTCCCTGATAAAGTGCGACATCCCCACCGACACCTGGGAGTCCCTGGCCAAAGACCGCTCTAAGTGGAGGAAGTGCATCCGGGAGGGCGCTGAACACCTCGAGTCTCATCACCGAGAGCATGCAGAAATCAAGCGCAGGCAGCGGAAAGAGCGTGCGGCAAACCAGTCCCAGCCACCCTTTCCCTCAACGACTCTCTGATCCACCTGTGACAGAGACTGTGGTTCTTGTATTGGACTATTCAGCCACCCAAGAACTCATGTTAAGAGTGGAAGCAAGTCTTCCTCGATTCCGAGGGACTGTCTATGATGATGATAAATGTAAGTTGTAACACAGTAAGTGTTATGTTTGTTAACTGGGTTTTACCTGCCACCGGAGGGCGTGACTGTCGGAGTCCTAATAGTCACTTGCAGACACGTGCAAGCCATGTATATAAAGTTGACAGCCATGTTGAATCCTCACTTTGAGAATAAATTAACTGGAGTAAGGTCATGACTGAACTAGTTCACCGTACTTAGCCTCGTGGAGCTATTCGATACTTAACAATTGCCGATGAGTTAAAAATACGAACTTTCACGCAACCATGTCTGTTGGAATTTTGGAGAGATTCATGGAAAGGGAAGACTGGGAATATTTTACTGATCGCCTCGACCAGTACTTCGTAGCCAACGGATTGGAAGGAACCGATAACACAATTAAGCACAAGGCGGCTCTCCTCACTGTTTGTGGGTCAAACATTTATGGCCTTATCAAGAATCTACTCTCACCGACTCGCCCAATGGATAAGACTTACGATGAATTGTGTACGCTGGTTCCGAACCACTTTAAACTGAAGGAAAGCATCATCATGGCGAGGCATCATTTCTATACGCACAATCGCTCTGAGGGCCAGGACATGGCAGAATTTATTGCCGACCTGAGACGTCTGGCTGGGACGTGCAACTTCGGAGCTGCGATGGAGGAAATGCTGTGCGACTTTTTCGTGCTTGGCATTGGCCACGAGGTCATCCTTTGAAAGCTGCTGGCTGCTGAATCTCTAGACCTGAGCAGGTCACGATCGCCCAGGCATGCATATCCACGGATGAAAACGCGAAACAGATATCTTCCCAGCATCGAAATGCACCGGCAAGTACTGTGCATAAAATAATATCATCAGCAGGTAGAGCTACACATGGCAGAGCCTAATCGTGCATGTTTGTACGACCTGTAACTCTGCTCAAAGTCCGCCATCAGGGGTGAATCAAATCTCGCTTTGTTGGTGTTGTGGGGCTATCATCGGGCCCATCAACGTCAATTCAAGCAATACGTGTGCAAAGGCTGTGCAACAATGGGGCACCTTCAGCGAACGTGTCCCCAACCGAGCAAGCGTGCTGCGACACACCACGTGGCTGAGGATGATCGATCCAGAGTGGATGAAGCGGCATAGGCAACTCAACCCAAGGTAGAGGATGAAGAAGTGAATGGGGTACAATCTTTTACCAAAAGTCCTCCGATAATGCTGGAAGTTAAATTAATTGGGGTTCCAGTATCCATGGAATTGGACATGGGTGCGAGTTAGTCAATAATGAGCCAGAGGGCTTTCAAAAAGCTGTGGGACATTAATGCAAAAAGACCCAAACTGAGCCCAATCAATGCGAAGCTGCGTACCTACTCCAAAGAGCTCATACCAATCATTGGCAGCGCGGCAGTAAAGGTATCGTACAATGGAGCTGTGCGTGATTTAGCATTGTGGATCGTTCTAGGCAATGGCCTAATGCTGTTCGGCAGGAGTTGGCTTGAGAAAATTAAATGGAACTGGAATGATATTAAAACCTTATCATCAGTGGATGACGCTTCGTGTGCTCAAGTGCAAAGCAAGTTTCCCTCGTTGTTCGAACCAGACATCGGCAACTTCACGGGAGCCAAGGACGGGTCTTACACCTAGGCCCGGATGCAAGACCCGTCCATCACAAGGCTCGGGCGGTTCCGTACATGATGAGGGAGAAGGTCAAGATCGAACTGGACAAACTTCAATGGGAAGGAATCATATCACCAGTTGAGTTCAGCAAATGGGCCAGTCCAATTGTCCCAGTGTTGAAAAGTGATGACACGGTCAGGATCTGCGACGACTACAGGGGTAACGATAAACCGAGTCTCGATACAGGATCAGTATCCATTACCCAAGGCTGACGACCTGTTTTCAATGCTAGCGGGGGGCGAAGTCATTCACCAAATTGGAGCTGACCTCCGCTTACATGACACAGGAGCTGGTCAAATCGTTGAAAAAACTGACGTGCATCAACACGCACAAAGGACTGTTTATATACCACAGATGCCCTTTCGGAATTTGCTCGGCGGCAGCCATATTTCAGAGAAACATAGAGAGTTTGCTGAAGTCTGTCCCAAGAACTGTCGTGTTCCAAGATGACATCCTATCATCGGTCGCAACACCACCGAACACCTGCACAAGCTGGAAGAGGCTCTACATCGTCTGGACAGAGTGGGACTCAGGCTAAAACGCTCCAAGTGCGTTTTCATGATACCAGAAGTCGAAATCCTGGGGAGAAAGATTGCAGCAGACGACATCAGGCCTACGGACTCGAAGACAGAGGCCATCAAGAATGCACCGAGACCACAGAGTGTGACGGAGCTGCGTTTGTTTCTGGGACTCCTCAACTATTTCGGTAACTTTCTACCTAGTTTGAGCACATTGCTAGAGCCCTTGCACATGTTGCTGAGAAAGGGTAATGATTGGATTTGGGGCAAATCTCAAGACAGAGCCTTTGAGAAGGCCAGGAACCTGCTATATTCCAATAAATTTACTAGTACACAATGACCATGTAAGTGGTTAGTGCTGGCCTGCGATGCCTCATCATATGGCGTTGGTTGTGTGCTCCAGTAAGCCAATGTATCAGGCTAACTCCAACCAGTTGCATACGTGTCCAGAAGTCTGTCTCAGGCTGAAAGAGCCGATAGTATGGCAGAGAAAAAGGCTTTAGCATGCGTATATGGGGTTAGGAAAATACACCAATACGTGTTTGGGCTTCGGGTTGAGCTTGAAACAGACCACAAGCCGCTCATTTAATTGTTTTCTGAGAGCAAGGGTATAAACACCAATGCCTCGCCCCGAATCCAAAGATGGGCACTGACATTATCCGCTTATGATTATGTCATCCGCCACAGACCAGGCACTGAAAACTGTGCTGTTGCACTTAGCTGGCTACCATTGCCACAATCGGGGTGGAAATGCCGCAGCCCGCAGACTTGCTGCTGGTCATGGACGCCTTCGAGAGCCAGGGGTCACCCGTCACGGCTCACCAAATTAGGACCTGGACCAGCCAGGATCCTGTACTGTCAAGCGCAAAAAGGTATGTCCTAAATGGAAATTGGTCTGCCATTCCCAGGGAAATGCAGGATGAAATTAAGTCTTATAGCCACCACATCGATGAATTGTCTATTCAGTCTGATTGTCTGTTATGGGGTAATCATGTTGTTATGCCAAAAAAAGGCAGGGAAACTTTTGTGCAAGATTTACACAGTACCCACCCAAGCATTGTCATGATGAAGGCCATTGGCAGGTCTCAGGTTTGGCGGCCCGACATTGACTCGGACTTGGAGTCATGTGTGCATCAGTGCAACGCTTGCTCGCAACTGAGTAATGCACCTGTGGAGGCTCCGCTGAGTCTGTGTTCATGGCCATCCAAACCGTGGTCAAGGATTCACAGAGACTTTGCCGGTCCCTTTCTCGGCAAAATGTTTTTAGTGGTAGTGGAAGCTTACTCCAAATGGCTTGAATGCATAATCATGTCATCCAGCACGCCCACAGCCACTTTTGAAAACCTCCGGGCCATGTTCGCCACCCATGGCCTGCCCGACGTCCTTGTCAGCGACAACGGACCGTGTTTCACCAGTTCAGAGTTCCACAAATTTATGACCCGTAATGGTATCAAGCATGTGGATAAATGTGAGGTTAGCCACTTTGGTGATAAAAACAGAGAGACAGACTATTATCTGAATGGTGACAGATTAGGAAAAGTGGAGGTGCAACGAGACCTGGGTGTCATGGTACATCAGTCATTGAAGGTTGGCATGCAGGTACAGCAGGCGGTTAAGAAAGCAAATGGCATGTTGGCCTTCATAGCGAGGGGATTTGAGTACAAGGGCAGGGAGGTGTTGCTACAGTTGTACAGGGCCTTGGTGAGGCCACACCTGGAGTATTGTGTACAGTTTTGGTCTCCTAACCTGAGGAAGGACATTTTTGCTATTGAGGGAGTGCAGCGAAGGTTCACCAGACTGATTCCCGGGATGGCGGGACTGACCTATCAAGAAAGACTGGATCAACTGGGCTTGTATTCACTGGAGTTCAGAAGAACGAGAGGGGACCTCATAGAAACGTTTAAAATTCTGATGGGTTTCGACAGGTTAGATGCAGGAAGAATGTTCCCAATGTTGGGGAAGTCCAGAACCAGGGGTCACAGTCTAAGGATAAGAGGTAAGCCATTTAGGACCGAGATGAGGAGCAACTTCTTCACCCAGAGAGTGGTGAACCTGTGGAATTCTCTACCACAGAAAGTTGTTGAGGCCAATTCACTAAATATATTCAAAAAGGAGTTAGATGAAGTCCTTACTACTAGGGGGATCAAGGGGTATGGCGAGAAAGCAGGAATGGGGTACTGAGGTTGCATGTTCAGCCATGAACTCATTGAATGGCGGTGCAGGCTAGAAGGGCCGAATGGCCTACTCCTGCACCTATTTTCTATGTTTCTATGTTTCTATGTCAGATCCGTCCCTTTCAAACCCGTGTCTAATGGTCAAGCGGAGCGGGCTGTCCAAACCATTAAGCAGAGCCTAAAATGCGTGAGTCACGGCTCCCTACAGACCCGCTTGTCCCACATTCTGCTCAGTTACCGGACGAGACTCCACTTGCTCACCGGGGTCCCTCCTGTTGAGCTGTTAATGAAGGGAGGCCTCAAAACCAGGCTCTCCCTTGGACACTCGGATCTGAATGATCATGTTGAAACCAGAAGGCAACGGCAGCAATGGTACCATGATCGCGCGGCTGTATCATGTGACATTGCTGTTCATGACCCTGTGTTTGTCCTGAATTATGGTCATGGTCCAAAGTGCGTTGTTGGCACGGTTTTGGCCAAGGAGGGGAACAGGTGTTTGGAGTCAAACTGTTAAATGGCCAAACGTGCAAGAGGCACATCGACTAAACCAAACTGCGATTCACAGACAACCCAGAATAAATTGAAGATGACATCATCATCGACCAATCAACACACATCCAACCATCAGTTGACCCTTGTGTCATTCACGAAGACGAACCTACCATCCCCGACAGTCCTGTCAGACTGACTGCTCCGCAATGCAGCAATGGGCCGACTAATTTACCCAAACTTGGGTTCAAACTGAGAAGATCAACCAGGGAGCAGAAGGCCCCGGACCGTCTCAATTTGTAAATACAACCTGTACCAAGGATTTTGGGGGGAATGATGTTATGTGTGTTAACTCGGTTTTACCTGCCACCGGAGGCCCGACTGTCAGACACGTGCAAGCCGTGTATATAATAGAAACATAGAAAATAGGTGCAGGAGTAGGCCATTCGGCCCTTCGAGCCTGCACCACCATTCAATGAGTTCATGGCTGAACATGCAACTTCAGTACCCCAATCCTGCTTTCTCGCCATACCCCTTGATTCCCCTAGTAGTAAGGACTACATCTAACTCCTTTTTGAATATATTTAATGAATTGGCTTCAACAACTTTCTGTGGTAGAGAATTCCACAGGTTCACCACTCTCTGGGTGAAGAAGTTTCTCATCATCTCGGTCCTAAATGGCTTACCCCTTATCCTTAGACTGTGACCCCTGGTTCTGGACTTCTCCAACATTGGGAACATCCTTCCTGCATCTAACCTGTCTAAACCCGTCAGAATTTTAAACGTTTCTATGAGATCCCCTCTCATTCTTCTGAACGCCAGTGAATTCAAGCCCAGTTGATCCAGTCTTTCTTGATAGGTCACTCCCGCCATCCCGGGAATCAGTCTAGTGAACCTTCGCTGCACTCCCTCAATAGCAAGAATGTCCTTCCTCAAGTTAGGAGACCAAAACTGTACACAATACTCCAGGTGTGGCCTCACCAAGGCCCTGTACAACTGTAGTAACACTTCCCTGCCCCTGTACTCAAATCCCGTCGCTATGAAGGCCAACATGCCATTTGCTTTCTTAACTGCCTGCTGTATCTGCATGCCAACCTTCAATGACTGATGTACCATGACACCCAGGTCTCATTGCACCTCCCCTTTTCCTAATCTGTCACCATTCAGATAATAGTCTGTCTCTCTCTTTTTACCACCAAAGTGGATAACCTCACATTTATCCACATTATACTTCATCTGCCATGCATTTGCCCACTCACCTAACCTATCCAAGTCACTCTGCAGACTCATAGCATCCTCCTCGCAGCTCACACTGCCACCCAACTTAGTGTCATCTGCAAATTTGGAGATACTACATTTAATCCCCTTGTCTAAATCATTAATGTACAATGTAAACAGCTGGGGCCCCAGCACAGAGCTTGCGGTACCCCACTAGTCACTGCCTGCCATTCTGAAAAGTACCCATTTACTTCTACTCTTTGCTTCCTGTCTGCCAACCAGTTCTCAATCCACGTCAGCACACTACCCCCAATCCTATGTGCTTTAACTTTGCACATTAATCTCTTGTGTGGGACCTTGTCGAAAGCCTTCTGAAAGTCCAATTACACCACATCAACTGGTTCTCCCTTGTCCACTCGATTGGAAACATCCTCAAAAAATTCCAGAAGATTTGTCAAGCATGATTTCCCTTTCACAAATCCATGCTGACTTGGACCTATCATGTCACCTCTTTCCAAATGCGCTGCTATGACATCCTTAATAATTGATTCCATCATTTTACCTACTACCGATGTCAGGCTGACTGGTCTATAATTCCCTGTTTTCTCTCTCCCTCCTTTTTTAAAAAGTGGGGTTATATAGGCTACCCTCCACTCCATAGGAACTGATCCAGAGTCTATGGAATGTTGGAAAATGACTGTCAATGCATCCGCTATTTCCAAGGCCACCTCCTTAACTACTCTGGGATGCAGACCATCAGGTCCTGGGGATTTATCGGCCTTCAATCCCATCAATTTCCCCAACACAATTTCCCGACTAATAAGGATTTCCCTCAGTTCCTCCTTCTTACTAGACCCTCTGAGCCCTTTTATATCCGGAAGATTGTTTGTGTCCTCCTTAGTGAATACCGAACCAAAGTACTTGTTCAATTGGTCTGCCATTTCTTTGTTCCCCGTTATGACTTCCCCTGATTCTGACTGCAGGGGACCTATGTTTGTCTTTACTAACCTTTTTCTCTTTACATATCTATAGAAGCTTTTGCAGTCCGTCTCAATGTTCCCTGCAAGCTTCCTCTCATACTCTATTTTCCCTGCCCTAATCAAAGCCTTTGTCCTCCTCTGCTGAGTTCTAAATTTCTCCCAGTCCCTGGGTTCGCTGCTATTTCTGGCCAATTTGTATGCCACTTCCTTGGCTTTAATACTATCCCTGATTTCCCTTGATAGCCACGGTTGAGCCACCTTCCCTTTTTTATTTTTACGCCAGACAGGGATGTACAATTGTTGTAGTTCATCCATGCAGTCTCTAAATGTCTGCCATTGCCCATCCACAGTCAACCCCTTAAGTATCATTCGCCAATCTATCCTAACCAATTCATGCCTCATACCTTCAAAGTTACCCTTCTTTAATTTCTGGACCATGGTCTCTGAATTGACGGTTTCGTTCTCCATCCTAATGTAGAATTCCGCCATATTATGGTCACTTTTCCCCAAGGGGCCTCGCACAATGAGATTGCTAATTAATCCTCTCTCATTACACAACACCCAGTCTAAGATGGCCTCCCCCCTAGTTGGTTCCTCGACATATTGGTCTAGAAAACCATCCCTTATGCACTCCAGGAAATCCTCCTCCACCGTATTGCTTCAAGTTTCGTTAGCCCAATCTGTATGCATATTAAAGTCACCCATGATAACTGCTGCACCTTTATTGCATGCACCCCTAATTTCCTGTTTGATGCCCTCCCCAACATCACTACTACTGTTTGGAGGTCTGTACACAACTCCCACTAACGTTTTTTGCCCTTTGGTGTTCTGCAGCTCTACCCATATAGATTCCACATCATCCAAGCTAATGTCCTTCCTAACTATTGCATGACTCTCCTCTTTATCCAGCAATGCTACTCCACCTCCTTTTCCTTTTATTCTATCCTTCCTGAACGTTGAATACCCCTGGATGTTGAGTTCCCAGCCCTGATCATCCTGGAGCCACGTCTCTGTAATCCCAATTACATCATATCTGTTAACATCTATTTGCACAGTTAATTCATCCACCTTATTACGGATACTCCTTGCATTAAGACACAATGTCTTCAGGCTTGTTTTTTTAACACCCTTTGTCCTTTTAGAATTATGATGTAGTGTGGCCCTTTTTGTTTCTTGCCTTTGTTTACTCGGCCTTCCACTATTGCTTTTTACCTTTCTACCATCTGTTTCTGACTCCATATTACTTCGCCCTGTCTCGCTGCATAGGTTCCCATCCCCCTGCCATATTAGTTTAAACACTCCCGAGCTGCATTAGCAAATGTTACCCCAGGACATCAGTTCCAGTCCTGCCCAAGTGCAAACCGTCCCTTTTGTACAGGTCCCACTTCCCCTAGAACTGGTTCCAATGTCCCAGGAATTTGAATCCCTCCATCTTGCACCACTGCTCAAGCCACGTATTTATTCTAACTATCCTGCTCCCTCTACTCTGATTAGCACGTGGCACTGGTAGCAATCCAGAGATTACTACCTTTGAGATCCTACTTTTTAATTTAACTCCTAGCTTCCTAAATTCAGCCTGTAGGGCCTCTTCCCGCTTCTTACCTATATTGTTGGTACCTACATGTACCACGACAACTGGCTGTTCACCCTCGCTCTTCAGAATGCTCTGCAGCCACTCCGAGACATCCTTGATCCTTGCACCAGTGAGGCAACATACCATCGTGGAATCTCGGTTGCGGCTGCAGAAACTCCTGTCTATTCCCCTTACAATAGAGTCCCCTATCACTATAGCTCTCCCACTCTTTTTCCCGCCCTTCTGTGCAGCAGAGCCATCCATGGTGCCATGAACCTGGCTGCTGGTGCCTTCCCCTGGTAAGTCATCTCCTCCAACAGTATCCAAAACGGTATATCTGTTTTGGAGGGAGATGACCACAGGGGACTCCTGCACTACCTTCCTGCTCTTGTCTTGTCTCTTGATCACCCATTCACTATCTGTCCTAACCCTTACCTGCGGTGTGACCAACTCACTAAATGTTCTATCCACAACATTCTCAGCATCGCGCATGCTCCAGAGTGAGTCCATCCGCAGCTCCAGTGCCGTGATGCGGTCTGTCAGGAGCTGCAGCTGGACACACTTCCCGCACACATAGTAGTCAGGGACACCGGAAGTGTCACTGACTTCCCACATAGCATAGCAGGAGCATGACACGGGTCCAAGCTCTCCTGCCATGACTTAACCCTTAAATTAATTTACTTACTAAAATTTACTTAAACACCAAACAGCTACTTAGTAGTTCGCTGCCAATTAAACCAATCTGAAAGTCAGTCTAAAAGAGTTATCCTTACCAGTCGAACAGCCAACCACTTATCAGCTTGGCTGTGACGTCACCTCTCGATTTCGCACCCCTCTATCTTTGTCTGCAGCTGGTTGAGCTGGTCTCTGGGCCTCTGTCTCCTACTCTCGCACTCCTTATCAGCTGTTCTAGTGTCAGCACTGGTAGGAAAAACAAGACAAAACAGCACCTGCCACCCCACTTGCCCGAACTCACCCACTTACCAAACTCACAAAAGCCACTCTATGCTGCTGCACTATAATGTTGGCAGCCATGTTGAATCCTCACTTTGAAAATAAATAAACTGGAGTAAGATCATGCCTGAACTAGCTCACCGTACTTAGCCTCGTGGAGTTATTCGATACTTAACAGCAAGAATCAGCATCTTGGGAATGGGGGAAAATTGAGGAGGGGAATGCACTTGATGAAGATATTGCAAGTTTTGGAGCAGAGGTCATAGTTTAAAAGCCAAAGTGTTCAAGCCCTGAGTTCTGGCAGGGATTCAGCAGAGAATCTAGAGAGAAAGAGCAGAGGATTGCAGGATGCTAATCTTGGAGAAGGGGCTCTATTGTGAAAATCTTCAGACTAGAGGGCATTAAAATGTATTTTTAATGAAAGAAAGCCTCCCCAACCTCTGCTTCTGCCCTCACGTAGTATTTTTGCCGCAGCTCTTAATATAAATTGCAATTAAAATATTTGAACAATGTTTTTCATTGAGATGAAAAGTCAAGGATGGTCCCTCTGGGGGTTGTTTATGAAGGTTTTATTTGCTAAAGGATTGAAACTATTACAAGGGCATCTTCCAACTTCGTGCTCATGTTTAAACAAATCTGTCTGCATTACCTCAGGATGTCAGCACAAAGATTATCATTTGCATTTATACGAGGTGTAACTGGTGTGAAAAAATAATCAACCTCTCGAAATCTGCAATTGGGCTTCCAACCAGTTCTAGACACAATGCAGAAAGGTAATAGTAATTTAATCGTGAAACAGGCTTCATATAAAAAGGTTTGTGTCAAGCCATTAAATTCTGAATTGAAACTGCCTGTAGAAAGAGTAGCATAACTCCAGTAGAATAAATAAAACTGGATAAGATATCATTTTCACAAGAAATGAAATTTATGCAGAGAAACTGCAATATAGGGATACTTGGCAGCCAATTTGCACCAGCGAGGTCCCACAAACAGCAATAAGATAAATGACCAGATAATTTTCCTTTAGTTGGTTGAGCGAAACATAGAAAGTAAGTGCAGGAGTAGGTCATTCGGTCCTTCGAGCCTGCACCACCATTCAATATGATCATGGCTGATCATGCAACTTCAGTACCCCATTCCTGCTTTCTCTCCATACCCCTTGATCCCTTTAGCCGTAAGGGACACATCTAACTCCCTTTTGAATATATCTAAGGAACAGGCCTCAACAATTTTCTGTGGTAGAGAATTCCACAGCTTCACAATTCTCTGAGTAAAGAAATTTCTCCTCATCTCAGTCCTAAATGGCTTACCCCTTATCCTTAGACTGCGACCCCTGGTTCTGGACTTCCCCAACATTGGGAACATTCTTCCTGCATCTAACCTGTCCAATCCCGTCAGAATTTTATATGTTTCTATGAGATCCCCTCTCATTCTTCTAAATTCCAGTGAAAATTAGTCTAGTCGATCCAATCTTTCTTCATATGTCAGTCCTGTCATCACAGGAATCAGTCTGGTGAACCTTCGCTGCACTCCCTCAATAGCAAGAATGTCCTTCCTCAGATTAGGAGACCAAAACTGTACACAATATTCAAGGTGTGGCCTCACCAAGGCCCTGTACAACTGCAGTAAGACCTCCTTGCTCCTATATTCAAATCCCCTAGCTATGAAGGCCAACATGCCATTTGCCGCCTTCACCGCCTGCTGTACCTGCATGCCAACTTTCAATGACTGATGTACCATGACACCCAGGTCTCGTTGCACCTCCCCTTTTCCTAATCTGTCACCATTCAGATAATATTCTGCCTTCCTGTTTTTGCCACCAAAGTGCATAACCTGATATTTATCCACGTTATACTGCATCTGCCATGCATTTGCCCACTCACCTAACCTGTCCAAGTCACCCTGCAGCCTCTTAGCATCCTCCTCATAGCTCACACTGCCACCCAGCTTAGTGTCATCTGCAAACTTGGAGATATTACATTCAATTCCTTCATCCAAATCATTAATAATATTGTAAATAGCTGGGGTCCCAACACTGAACTTTGCAGTACCCCACTAGTCACTGCCTACCATTCTGAAAAGGACCCATTTATTCCTACTCTTTGCTTCCTGTCTGCCAACCAGTTCTCAATCCACGTCAATACATTACCCCCAATAACATGTGCTTTAATTTTGCACACTAATCACTTGTGTGGGACCTTGTCAAAAGCCTTTTGAAAGTCCAAATACACCACATCCACTGGTTCTCCCTTGTCCACTCTACTAGTTACATCCTCAAAAAATTCTAGAAGATTTATCAAGCATGATTTCCCTTTCATAAATCCATGCTGACTTGATCCGATCCTGTCACTGCTTTCCAGATGCGCTGAATTTCACCTTTAATAATTGATTCCAGCATTTTCCCCACTATCGATGTCAGGCTAACTGGCCTATAATTCCCTGTTTTCTCTCTCCTTTTTTAAAAAGTGGTGCTACATTAGCTACCCTCCAATCCATAGGAACTGACCCAGAGTCAATAGAATGTTGGAAAATGACCACCAATGCATCCACTATTTCTAGGGCCACTTCCTTAAGTACTCTGGGATGCAGACTATGAGGCCCTAGAGATTTATCGGCCATTAATTTCCCTAAAACAATTTCCTGACTATTAAGATTTCCTTTAGTTTCTCCTTCTCGCTAGACCCTCGGTCCCCGAGTGTTTCTGGAAGGTTTTTTGTGTCTTCCTTAGTGAAGACAGAACCAAAGTATTTGTTCAATTGGTCTACCATTTCTTTGTTCCCCATTATAAATTCACCTGATTCTGACTGTATTCACTAATCTTTTTCTCTTCACATATCTATAGAAGCTTTTGCAGTCAGTTTTTATGTTCCCTGCAAGCTTACTCTCATACTCTATTTCCCCCCTCCTAATTAAACCCTTAGTCCTCCTCTGCTGAATTTTAAATTTCTCCCAGTCCTCAGGTTTGCTGTTTTTTCTGGCCAATTTATATGCCTCTTTCTTGGATTTAACACTATCCCTAATTTCCCAAAGTTAGCCACAGTTGAGCCACCTTCCCCATTTTATTTTTACGCCAGACAGGGATGTACAATTGTTGATGTTCATCCATGTGATCTTTAAATGTCTGCCATTGCCTATCCACCGTCAACCTTTTAAGTATCATTTACCAGTCTATCCTAGCCAATTCACGTCTCATACCATTGAGGTAACAAAAGGGCAGATGGAGCCTTGGTTTAATGTCTCATCTGAAAGACGGCACCTCCGACAGTGCAGCACCCCTCCTCAGTGCTGCACTAAAGTGTCAGCCTAGATTATGTGCTCAAATCTCTCGAGTGGGACATGAACCAAAACCTTCTGACTCATGAGCACTACCAATGAGTGATGGCTGACTTTATTCTTGTATTTTACCACTCAAAGTGCTTTCTATAGGCATAGACTAAGTTTGGAAGAACAGAATATAGGGCTCAATTTTACCGGTCAGTTGCGCCATTTTTGGGCGCGTGCCATTTTTTTTGCGTATTTATTTTTTCCAAGTTTCCCCCTGCGACCTGTGCCAGTGTAACTGACTTAGTTACAATTTTTGTAAGAAAGTTTTTTTTTTTTACCCCCCCCCCACCCCTCATAATTTTTCGCAGTTTTGCCAACATATTTTCCTCCTAGGTCGACGCACCTGGCCACTCCCGAAAAACCTCTGGGCACTTAAGAAAACCAGCGCACATTGAGAAATTGGCGCTGAAAGACGCCATTATTTTTAAATTGAAGATTTTGGAGGGAGTCAAGAACACTGTAAAAATCAATTAATAAAATTCAACTTTTTTTACCTGTCGACGTGGTAAATGTAAATTTGTTGGATTTCAGAAGTTTTCTCTTTTTTACTCACTCACATGCCACCACCGAACGTCTTGAAGCAGGGCTGGAGGGTCGTAGCTTTGGCCGGCAGAATCGGCCCCACGCAAGGGGCTTGGGGCTCAGCTCGAAAACAAGCCGTGGGGGAGGGAGGGGCGTTGTGCCGATTGGAAGGCTTCGAGCCCGGGGAGCGAGGTGCTGATCGTAAAGTTTATGCAGACTGAGCCCAGGGAGCAAGGTGCCGTTCAGAAGGCTTCTGAAGACGGCAATGAGTGGGGGGGGGGGGGAGGAAAGAGGGATAGTTAAGGGGGCGGGGGGGGGGGGTGGGGGGAGAGAGGAGAAGTTGCAAGACCTTGGATGTGGTCCATCCAATCAGACCTTGGGGAGAGAGAACTGTGAACCTGTCCTGCCTGCTTTCCTGCCATTTTGAGCTTCTTTCAAAGGTTACATTTAAGTATGCGGGCAATAGTGACAATGCCATAACTTGTCCGAGCCTTCTGCATCATGGTGCTACGTACGAGACAATTGATTCAATGTCATCGCATCAGGAACATCAGAGCCCGTAAGGTGCTGGGCAGGAGGCCTTACCAACCTCGGGTATATTGAGACAGGCGTTCGCACCTCCACCTGAGTGATGCAGACTGTGTCAGAAAGCTGCGTTTCCACAAAGAAGTTGTAATTGAGATCTGTGAGTTGGTCAAAGCAGACCTGCAATGTAGAAGCATCAGGAGGACTGCTTTGTCAGTTGAAGTGAAGGTTACAGCTGTACTTTCATTCTATGCCTCCGGCTCGTTTCAAGCTACAACTGGGGATGTGTGTACCATCTCTCAACATGCAACACATGTCTGCATTCGGCAGTTGACAGCTGCACTGTATGCACGTAGGTATAGAAACATAGAAAATAGGTGCTGGAGTAGGCCATTCGGCCCTTCGAGCCTGCACCACCATTCAATATGATCATGGCTGATCATGCAACTTCATTACCCCATTCCTGCTTTCCAAACCACTTGATCCTGTTAGCCATAAGGGCCACATCTAATTCCCTTTTGAATATATCTTAACGAACTGGCTTCAACAACTTTCTGTGGTAGAGAATTCCACAGGTTCACCACTCTCTGGGTGAAGAAGTTTCTCCTCATCTCGGTCCTAAATGGCTTACCCCTTATCCTTAGACTGTGACCCCTGGTTCTGGACTTCCCCAACATCGGGAACATTCTTCCTGCATCTAACTTGACTTTATAAAATTGCCCATGACCGCCAAGCAATCCATGTCAGGGCTGTGGGCTTCTCCAGGATTGCTGGCTTCCCAAAGGTACAGGGCTGCATTGATTGTACCCACATTGCTTTGCGAGCACCTTTGGAGGATTCCGAGATGTACAGGAACAGAAAAGGTTTCCATTCCACTAATGTACAGCTCGTGTGTGACGACATGCATCGTATCATGTCAGTCGATGCAAGAGACCCTGGGAGCACCCATGAACGCATTCATCCTACGCGACAGCATTATATCTGCCATATTTCAGCAGCAGCCAGAAGGGCAGAGCTGGCTACTGGGAGACAAAGGGTAGGGCCTCACCACCTGGCTCATGATGCCCCGACACGTAACCGGGACTGAAGCTGACCGTGAATACAACATGTTGCACATTGTGACGCGCAGCATCATAGGGAGGACTGTTGGCATCTTAAAACAGCGTTTCCGATGCCTGGACTATTCTGGAGACTACCTGCTGTACTCCCCTGAGATTGTCGATCAGTTCACTGTTGTGTGCTGCATGCTGCATAACTTAGCCATCATGAGGCAGCAGCAGCTGGTAGTGGAAGACCCACCTATGGTGAGAGTGGCTAATGATAATGATGTGGAAGATGCAGATGTCGAGCAGGAGGAGGACAAGGAGGATGAGGAGGATGAGGAAGCCATGCAAGTGCCTGAGGCCGGAGCACGACGGCGGCGGAGGGCGGGCCAGCGTGCTCCTTTAACGATTGCTCGAGCCTTGCGACAGCTGCTCATCCGCGAACGCTTTACTGATGCCTGAGGGCTCAGCGACAACTGTTCCACATGGACCATGTTTACTGTTTGGAGCTGTTCCGTAATGTGTTGTGTTAATGGAACAAATAATGGAAATTATTCAGTTTTAATGTAAAATATATTTTATTCAAAAGTTTAACAAACAGTTCTTTTGTACTTAACTTAAATAAAATTATTCTTGTATACTTTCAGATCCGTCCTTTAGATCGCTTAAAAACTTTAAGATCACTTACAAACTTTTAAACTTGTAAATTTACACAACTTACAAAAAACTTTTAATTTGAGAACAGTTACAGTCATCATTATAGGCAGTCCCTCGAATCGAGGATGACTTGCTTCCACTTCCAAAAGTTCACAGGTGTTTCAATGAAGGACCTAATATTCCAGATCCCGAACTAAATCGTGAAGGGTGGAAGATGCCTGCGCGTGGATTTTTTTTAATGTGTGGTGGCGATTTCACACCAGTCACCACACGGGCTTGACAGAGGTAGGTCTTGGTCCAGTGGCAAGGATTAACCAAAACGATTAGAGACCAGCTCTGCTGCACGGACCTAGTGCGCACACATATCGCAGTGTGGGCTGGCCCGTGCTGCCCCTGGGCCCTCGCCTCTTCTGGGCCCCGAACCCGCACCTCTCTTGGGCCCCGATCACATCCCTCTACAATCTCTCGCCGCTCCTTCGCCCCAACCTCGCCGCTCCTGCTGTATCTGCCCACGCTCCAATCACCGACCTGAGCGGCCCCTTGTTGGAGGGCTCAGGTGGCAAGTTGGAGGGCCCAGCTTCAGGTTCTTCAGAGGCTGCTGTGGGGATTGGAGTGCGAGTGACAGGTGATTCTGCCAATGGGCGTATTCCCTTATTGCAACAGTTAACTCCAACATGCGCCCTGACAGTGACTCAACGATCTGCAACATTCCCTCCCTTATGTTGAGCAAAACTGTCTGAACTACCTGCAACATTCCCTCCCTCATCGTCACTGACAGCGCACCAGTTACCTCTGACATTCCCTCCCTCATGGCCACTATTCCCTCACTGATGGTCCTGGACATCATTCCCATTTCTTGTGTAATTGCTGTTACTTCTTCCGACAGTCCCGCTACCTCATCACTCACTCCACTGATGGCATCCTGGAGTGATCGGGTAAGGTCAATGCTCTCCGCACTCAATGACATCATCTGAACCACATCTGTTAGATATTGCACCTCAGGAGAGTGAGGTCGAGTTCTCCTTCCCCTCCTCCCCATGGGTGTGCCTCGCTGCACCCAACCACTGGAACTGGCAACCTGGAACGGTGGGGCCCTAGGTGGTCCTCACTGCACCCCACCACTGGGACCCGCAACCTCGGAAGGTGGGGCTCTGGGTGTGCCTCGCTGCATCACATCACTGGGACTGGGAACCTCGGAAGGTGGGGCTCTGGGTGTGCCTCGCTGCACCCAACCACTGGGACCGTGGGGCCCTGGGTGTGCCTCACTGCACCCCACCACTGGGACCCGCAACCTCGGAAGGTGGGGCCCTTGGTGTGCCTCGCTGCATCACATCACTGGGACTGGGAACCTTGGAAGGTGGGGCTCTGGGTGTGCCTCGCTACACCACACTACTAGGACCCGCAACCTCGGAAGGTGTGAAACCATGAAATGTCCCACCACAGAAGGGACTGTCACCGCAATGAGCGGTACCTCCTCCAAAGTCAGTAAAACAGTGGGAGCTTCATCCAGCTCCATCATCTCCCCGTCACCCCCATGTTCTCGGTCTGGAGAGTTGGATTGGCATCAATTCTGCAAAATATAACAGAACAGTCAAATGGTTAGCAGCAGAGGAGGGGGCAGAGTGGGTGGCATGAGTAGGCTCACACATCGCAAGCCAGGCAGCAGGCTGATTTGAAGGACCATGATAAAGTTGCAGGACATACCCTCTCCCTCAAATGTGGGCCCAGCTTGTGCAGTGGTGATTGCTTTTCTCCAGGCAGGACCCATCAAAGCAGCGACCCTGTCTTCCAAGGGTATCAGTGGGTGCAGATTTGCCGGGCCTCCTTCTGTTCAAATTCTTTCCCTTTTATTATGTGCCACCTTCCTCTGCAAAGATGAAAACCTAACTTTTTAAAGAGGGTGTCTTTCTGCTGGTTGGGACATACAGATGGTCACATTTACAATTGCAATTCCAGTTAATAAATGAAAATAATACTTACACTAACTACTTGACCAAGGTCCTGCCACTTTTTACACTGGCCTCCAGATCTCGTGATGGTCACCATTGCACAGTAATCTTCTGCAACTTGGTTCTAGCGTTTCTTCATTTCTTTGGGTGGAACTTTTATGTGACCTCTGCTGGTGTCCAGCTCATGCCACCTGTTCTCAATCACAGTAACTAGTGCCTCCACTTCTTCCTGGAAGAAATTCTTGGTCCTTGCACCGGGTTGCATCTTGTACTGCTGCAGCTGCGATTTTTCCAATGCTCTCACACAGCACTCCTTCTCACACACACTACTGGCTCTTTAAAAATGGCCGATTGCCAACTCGGAGCTGTACTGCGCATGCGCGCCCATTGCAACGTCATCAGGAACGTAACTTTTTTTCCCGCGCATGTGTAGAAGGTTCGGCGCAGACAGCAGGCTCCACCCGCCCCCCCCCCCCCCCCACCACCCCCCCCCCCCCCCGCCCCCGAAGGTGACTGGACATGCTGCACGCCGCCAAATTTGAATTATACATCGGGGAAACTTTGGCAAATTATTTCCAGCGCATTTCTGGCTTAGAAAAACAGGCGTAACTCTCGCAATATGCCAGAAAATGGACTTGGGCAAAATTGAGCCTATTTAATCTAACTGTACTGCTGCTGCTTTTCATAATTTAGGTACAATTTGCTTTGAGTGCTCACCATGACTGAAATCCTGGTTTTGAAAACACCCACAATGTGACTCAATATTTGTCACAGATTATTACCTTCTATTAAAATCCAAAGTACAACATTGGTAGTTTGTGAAATAAAACTCCACTTGCACAATACAAAAGTCTGGAACAGGAGATGAAATGCTGTATTTTCAGACTGCAGCATAAGCTATATCACAAACATATAGCCAATTAGGAGCTGAGTGGGTACCATTTATAGCCCACCGGTGGGTTGGCCCAATAGATCACAGTCCAATTTAAAAGCGGTGTCAAGACTATGATATTAATTACCTCTTGGAGGGTTATAACGTATTCCAGTTGAGTAACTGCAAGGCCGAATTATCCTAGTGAATATTTTCTTGAAACATTTTCAAAGAGGATGATAGATGGACAGATTTTCAATGAAGATTGAATTACACCAGGCTATTTTTATCGGATACATTGCATACAGGCATCTCACATGACATGCTTTAAAACATTGTACAAAAATGTAAGTTCGTTTTTGTGGTGTGTGTAGCACGCATATCACTGACTCCACACGGTCTGGTGTTGATCTAACTGCTGTGACCTTAGTCCTTTATTGAACAGCTCCAGAGTGCCCCAAGGTGGACAGCCTTTTATACTGCCTCGTGCAGGTACTTTCAGGTCTCCCACCACAGCGCCCTCTGTGGTGCACCATTGTACTTATCATACATTTAATGTATCAGAGCAATACACAACAGTTTTTAGCTTAGCCCACTAATTAAGCACCAGTGAAAAATATTTGAAAGCTCATCGGCAAAATATTAAATGGATGCTCTGACTTCATTTGGCTGCCATCAGTGGCTGCTATTTGGGCACCGAAGTCTAACTCCTATGGAATAAAACTGTACTTTATACTGGTGGCCTCATCTGGCATCACAAGTGGAAAGAATCACTTGGATGAGGGCCTAGAGAACTGTCATCAGCTGTAGAGATATACCACAGCAGGAATAACCCTTTGAAGGAGTCAGCCTTGGCTTAGTGGTAGCACCCTCGTCGTTGACTCAGCAAATCGTTGGTTCAAGCCCCACTGCAGAGACTTGAGGCTGTAATCTGGGCGGACACTCGATTGCAGTACTGAGGCAGCACTGCAGTGTAAGATGGGATATCTTTCAGGTGAGTCATTAAACTGAGGCCCTGCCTGCCCACTCAGGTGGACATAAAAGATCTCATTGGCACTTTTCAAAGAAGAGCAACGAAGGTATCCTGGCCAACACTGACCCTCAGCCAATACCACTATAACAGATTATCTGCTCATTTATCTTTGTGGGACCTTGCTGTGCATAAATTGGCTGCTGCATTTGCCTATAGAATAACAGTGAATGCACTTCATTGGCTGTGAAACAATTTGGGATGTCCTGTGGACGTGAAAAGCGCTGTATAAATGCAAGTACTTTCTTTCAGGAAAGTTGAAAGATGTATCTCACCATCGGCATTATGGGTAGAATCCACAGGATTAACAGATTTCCAGCAAAATATTAAACTTGAAGAGTGAGTTATAGACTCGAATGAGGCCAGTAAGATCTTAAAGTAAGATTACTGTTGGAAGTGTGGGATCATATCTGAAGCCTTTCCCTTGGGAAATGTGGAATTAGATTTATAGGTAGCCCGATAATTCAGAGAAACTTACAGCACAGAAAGAGGCCATTTGGCCCGTCATGCCTGTGCCGGCTCTTTGAAAGAGCAGGCGTGCTCAGTCCCACATCCCTGCTTTTTGCCCGTAACCCTGCAAGTACCTCCAACCTCAAGTACTTGTCCAACTCCCTTTTAAAACTATTTATGGAATCAGCTTCCACCACCTTCTCAGGTCGAGCGTTCCAGATCCTGACAACTGTCTGAGTGAAACCATTTCCCCTCATCTCCCCTCCAGATCTTTGCCAATGATTTTGCATCGATGAACTTTGGTTATTGACCCACTCGTCAGAGGGAATCGTTTTCTCTATCTACTCTATCAAAACCTCTCATCATCTTGAAAATCTCTGTTATGTCACCTCTGAACATTCCCTGTTCCAAGGAGAACAGTGCTAACTTTTCCAATCTCTCCTCATAACTGAACTCTCTCATCCCTGTAACACCCTGGTAAACCTCCTCTGTACCCTTTCTAAGGCATTTATATCGTTCCTGAAATGTGGTGCCCGGAATTGTCCACAATACCCCAGCTGAGGCCTAACCAGTGATTTATAACATTCCAGCATGATCTCTTTGCTTTTATATTCTATCCCTCTGTTTATAAAACCAAGTAATCCATATGTTTTTTGATCAACTTATCAACTTGCCCTGCAAGAATTTGTATTTTAAGGATTTGTACACATTTTTCATTATTTTGAACAATTATATATTAAAAATCTTGCATTAGGCATGCCCGACCATACTTCCTTTTGTCACAATTTTTGGTCACATATTTGTGTTCACAGTTTCTGCTGTAAGCTCTTAAGTCAACATTTCCCATTCAATTTTTGTATGCCAAATTTTATGCTGTAGTTTCAGGTCCCAATCTCAAGGTGGCTCTGTTTCTCAAATCTGTGCTCCCAATTTACAACCAATGAAGTACTGTTGAAGTGTGGTCATTGTTGCAATGTAGGAACCAAGGGAGCCAATTTGCGGACAGCAAGATCCCAAAAACAGCAATGAAGTAAATGACCAAATCATCTGGTTCAGGTGTTGGTTGAGGAGTGGAGCTAAATTACAGGACAAACGGGAATCTGTTCAACCTCCGCCACCTCCAGGCTAGGTCCAAGGTCGTCCCATCCTCCGTCATCGAACTACAGTACGCAGACTCGGAGGCTGAACACCAGGCCATCGTCAACACCTTCATTGAGACGTATGAGAGCATGGGCCTTACACTAAACATCCGTAAGACAAAGGTCCTCTATCAATCTGACCCCGCCACACAGCACTGCCCCCCGGTTATCAAAATCCACGATGAGGCCTTGGACAACGTGGACCATTTTCCGTACTGCAGGAGCCGACTGTCAACAAGGACAGACATCGACGACGAGGTCCAACACCGCCTTCAGTGTGCCAGTGCAGCCTTCGGTCGCCTGAGGAAGAGAGTGTTTGAAGACCAGGACCTCAAACTCAGCACCAAGCTCATAGCCCATGTCTCTGAGCAATATAGGACCATGTACAATAGACACCTCAAAGTACTGGAGAAGTACCACCAATGCTGCCTCTGCACGATCCTGCAAATCCATTGGCAGGATAGGCGCACCAACGTCAGTTCAGGCCAACATCCCCAACATCGAAGCACTGACCACACTCAATCAGCTCCGCTGGGTGGGCCACATCGTCCACATGCCCGACACGAGACTCCCAAAACAAGAACTCTACTTGGAGCTCCAACACGGCAAACGAGTCCCAGGTGGGCAGAGGAAACATTTCAAGGACACCCTCAAAGCTTGTTTAAAAAAATGTAACATCCCCACCGACATTTGGGAATCCCTGGGCCAAGACTGCCCAAAATGGAGGAAAAGCATCCGGGATGGCGCTGACCACCTCGAATCTCTTCGCCGAGAGCAAGCTGAAGCCAAGCGTCAACAGTGGAAGGAGTGTGTGGTAACCCAGGCACCCCATCCATCAGTTCCTTCAACCACCGTCTGCCCCACCTGTGACAGAGACTGTAGGTCCCGCATTGGACTCATCAGTCACCTGAGAACTCATTTCTAGTGTGGAAGCAAGTCATCCTCGACTCAGAGGGACTACCTATGATGATGATGGTTGAGGATAAATATCGGACAGGACACCGGGGATAACTCCCCTGTTCTTCTTCAAAATAGAGCCAGGGGATCTTTTACGCACACCTGAGATGGCAGACGGAGCACTTCCAACATTGTAGCACTCCCTCAGCACTGCACTGGAGTCTCAGCCGAAATTATGTGCTCAATTCTCTGGAAGGAGACATGAATCCATAGCCTTCTGACTCAGAGGTGAGCGTGCTACCCACTGAGCCACAGCTGGCCTCTTCAAGTAACGTCAAGCTTGGCTTAAGCACCTCCCAACAGTAGAAACAAAATTAACCGACATTTTTTTACTGCCTAGTTAGGGAAGTGGAGCTGAGTCCATGATTGGATCAGCCATGATCGTATTAAATGACAGAGCAGGCTCGAGGAGCCGTATGGCCTACACCTGCTCCTATTTCTTATGTTCTTATAACACTGAAGAGGATGGGGTGGGGGGGATTGCCCTTCAGAAAAAGACCCGTTAGAGCCCCGCGGGATCGTGGCCATTTCCGGTCGGTGTCCCCGACAGCTTCATCAGGCGGAAGTTGCCTTTAAAGGGGAGGGTGCACCACTCTGGCCGCCATTTTGTTTTAATGCCAGGCCGCTGGCCTGGCCGAATTCCTGCCTGGTGGCCCAGTGGGCTCCACTGAGGTCTCGCAGCGTCCCTCCCCTTTAAGTGAAGGGGCGGAATGTTGCGACAACTTAGCGTGACGCGGCATGTCTGCGCCGCACTGACGTCATCACCGCCGTGCTGACCATGGACACCGACCCGCTCCTGCCCCGATACCGCCCCCAACAGCTCCCTAAAGCAATGGGAGGCGCTGTCAGAGTTAAAGAGACAAATTTTCCGGCTCTTCCCTCCGACTCCCGCCAGGCGGTAAATTTCTGGATAAATTGAAGTGTCCTCCCCAATTTCTCACTGAGGTCATTTCGGCCCCGATTTGTGAATGTGAAGTGTTTGGCTTGACCTGAATAAAGACTGGAAAGTTGGAGTTGATCAGACTTGTCAGCTGTGAGCTCAAAAATTAGACACTGTTTGGACAAGGCCGTTGATAGACGTGGCTACTTAGTGCAATTTCAGTCACATCTAAAATGACAGCACTGAATTATAAGCTCCGTCAAATTCAGCCATGCATGCTGCAGACCGACCTGCAGAGGGGAAAATCAACACATGACAAGTAAACATGTAAAAGTCATTTCCCATCGGGTCTGCAGATGTACTAACTGCGGGGGCAGAATGGAAATTCTGATTGTTGGGTCAAAGTGGAACAAACAGGCGGATTTCACAGATCTCCCAGGGTGGGAAGAAATCCGGATTGGTTAGCAAAGTGGGCACTTGCCCTTTGGACTCCAAAAGGTGCAGTAGGGATTGCGCTGGCTGCAGTGCGGAACAGAGCACTTCACTTGGAACCCGGGTCCCCAAGCCCTCTGTCATGATAGAAGGGCCTTTCTCTCGCTCTCTCTCGAAACATGACGAATCCTGTTGCGGAGCTAAATCACGGCAAGAGCTGCCGAGAATGTCAGAGCCCTCACCTCCAGCCTTGCGGCTGACGGGTGCACTTAGCTGCAGTGGCTGATTGATGAGCGTTATTTTTTCCAGCATGCCCACAGATTCCCCAGATACCAGCCCGTGACCTCAGTGATCTTGCTGGCTTCACATTGAGCTTTTTGCTGTTGAAGTGTGTTGCAATTGGCAACAAGATAATCTCCCAAGGACCCGTGACCATCAACAGGCAACTAAACAGGTGTAGTGAAACAACTCGCACATATGGAGTATCCTCACTGGACTGGAGAAGTATTAATACTATAGAGTGATAGGGGAGCACAGCTTCCATATGCTCACTATCTAACAGCGCACACAACCCAGTAGAAGTAATCATCCAACGAGGGGGATGAGCAACTGGAGAGCGGTGGGCCGGGGGCATGTGGAAGAGGGACAACAACGCGGATTTATATAGTTCTTTAACGTAGTAAGATATCCCACGGCACTTCACAGCAGTGTAATCAGACAAGATTTGACACCAAGCCACAGAAGGAGACATTAGGACAGGTGACCAAAAGCTTTGTAGATTTTAATGAGCATTTTAAAAGCGGAGAGAAAAATGGAGAGGCAACTGATGTCCAAAATGTATTTTTCTAACAACATCCCTGTTACCAGACAGTGAGAGGGCAAAATTGGCCTCATGTGCACCTCCCATTAGCGCCTCTGGGGGCACTAACGGGACGCAAATCTACCAGGTAGCACCCCGCTCCTGCCGGTAGTGCCCTGTTCGGGACACCTGGTGATGATGACGTCATCGCCGTGCGTACCGCTTCGTTACTACGTGTGTTCCCCCCCCCCCCCCCGCTCTCCCCACTCAGGTACCGCCTGGCACTGACAACGACAGATTCAACTGTCGAGCTGCAGACGTGAGGCAGCTGGAGAAGCGCTATTTAAAGGCGCCATCTTGTCAAAAACTTTTCTGTCAGCCATCATCATTTCCAGCGTGCTGACTGTCATGTATTCAACTGTCATTGTAATCCATGTATAAACTGACCTAAGTTGTACACTGTGAGAACACTGACCACTAGGTGGTGAACTTGTGGGAGACCTAACCTGGACTTTCAGGTATAAAAGGGGAAGCTCCACCCGTCTTCTCCACTTCAGTGCTGGTGAATAAAGGACTGGTCACAGAGTGACCTTCTCAAGTATGGGCCTTGTGTGCATTTATACTGTATAGTAAGGACATATTATTGGCAACGAGAAACTGGGATTTAAATAATGCGAGCATGGCCACTAGCAGCACAGACGAGAGGTACTGTGTCGGTGATGATTGGGATGATTTTATTGAGAGACTACAGCAATGTTTCATCACTAAGGAATGGTTGGGACAGGATTCGGCCGACAAACGCAGGGCTCATCTCCTGACGGTTTGTGGATCCAGGACGTACTCCCTGATGAAGGACCTTCGAGCGCCAGAGAAGCCGGCGGACAAGACTTTTGAAGAGCTCAGTAAGTTGATCAGGAAACACTTTAAACCGGCGAGCAGCATGCACATGGTAAGTCACCGGTTTTACATGCACCAGCGGCAAGAAGGGCAAAGTGTTCCAGACTTCGTGGCAAACCTCCGGCGACTGGCAAGCCTATGTAAGTTCCCAGATGCATGCAGAGGGCATCGGGCACGCTGGGGTTTCAGGAAACTGATTGAGACCAAAGACTTGACCCTGGAAATGGTGGCTTTGATGGCCCAGACATTCGTCTCAGGGGAGGAAGAGACCAGAATGATGTTTGACAAAAATCTTGGGTTTAAATGCAGCAAATGGACAGGGAGTCAACATTGTTAACGTGGCACACAGTTCTCCAGGCAGACAGGGGCAATCGGACATGCCCGAGCATGTAGTCGAATCCAAAGGGAGAATTCAATAGAGAAAATGGCTAGCTGAACGGCGATTCATGCCATTCTAAGGGACAATGCGGCCAGTAATGGGGCCATCAACACCTGTCAATGGTGCGTTTAAGGACAGTTACAGATACAGTCAGAGACGATCGACTGGTAATAGACCTTTTGTTTCCAACAATGGCTCATGTTGGAGGTTTGGAGGCAAACACACAGCCAGAGCTTGCAGGTATCAGCAATATATCTGCAGAAATTGCAACGTCAGCGGTCACTTGGTGCGTATGTGCAGGAAGCCTGCAGGCAGGTTGATGTACGAGGAGGATGGGCCCGATGTAAGCCATACGAGGCCAAATGAATACTGGGGGAAATCGCTGGAAGCTGAAGTTCAGCGAGTTCATGTGGAGCACATATACAGTTCATATACCAGGACACCACCGACAATGATGAAAGTGCTCCTCAATGGCATCCCAGTATCAATGGAGCTAGACACGTGGGCCAGCCAGTCCCTGATGAGTATCAAACAGTTCGAAAGGTTGTGGGCGTCCAAGGCCAGGAGGCCAAAATTATCGCCGATTGACGCACAGCTACGGACATATATAAAGGAGATCATTCCGGTGCTAGGCAGCGCCACAGTAGTTGTGACCCACAAAGATTCGGAGAACAGGTTGCCACTCTGGAGTGTCTCGGGGGACGGTCCCGCACTGCTGGGGAGGAGTTGCTGTCATGAAGAAAGGGGCGATGTCAATGCAATTTCTTCTGTGGAGTGAATATCATGCTCACAGGTCCTGGACAAATTTGACTCACTATTTCAAACCGGCATTGGCACTTTCATGGGGACCAAGGTAGTGATTCACATAAACCCGGACGCCAGGCCATTACACCACAAGGCCAGAGCGGTGTCGTACGTAATTCGGGAAAAGATAGAAGGCGAATTGGACCGCCTGCTGAGGGAAGGCATCATCTCGCCAGTCGAATTCAGTGACTGGGCGAGCCCGATCGTGCCGGTGCTCAAGGCGGATGGGTCGATCAGGATATGTGGTGATTACAAGGCCACCATCAATCGGGTGTCACTCCAAGACCAGTACCCGCTACCGAGAGCGGAGGACCTCTTTGCAACACTATCCGGTGGCAAACTTTTTTCAAAATTGGACCTGACCTCAGCTTACATGACCCAGGAGCTGGCGAGTGATTCGAGGAAGCTGACCACCATCACGACACACAAGGGGTTGTTCGAGTACAACAGATGTCCGTTCGGGATTCGCTCGGCCGCCGCCATCTTTCAACGAAACATGGAAAGTCTCCTCAAGTCGATTCCAGGGACGGTGGTTTTTCAGACATCCTCATCACGGGTTGCGATACTGAAGAACACCTCCACAACCTGGAGGAGGTGCTACGCAGACTGGACCGGGTAGGTCTGCGACTGAAAAAGGTGAAGTGCGTCTTCCTAGCTCCAGAGGTAGAATTCCTAGGGATGAGGGTAGCAGCAGACGGGATCAGACCTACTGCGTCCAAAACGGAAGTGATCCAGAGAGCACCCAGACCCCGTAACACGACGGAGCTACGTTCGTTCCTGGGGCTCCTGAACTATTTTGGTAACTTTCTTCCCAAATTGAGCACGCTGCGAGAGTCACTACACGTGCTCCTACGCAAAGGTCGCGAATGGATCTGGGGGGACAGCCAGAAAAGGGCATTTGACAGAGCACACAATTTGTTATGCTCCAACAATCTGTTGACGCATTGTGACCCATGTAAGAAATTTGTGTTAACGTGCGATGCGTCGTCCTATGAGGTCGGGTGTGTGTTGCAGCATGTGAATGCCAAGGGTCAGTTACAGCCGATAGCTTATGCCTCCAGAAGTCTGTCCCAGGCAGAAAGGGGCTACGGGATGGGAGAAAAGGAAGCGCTTGCATGTGTATATGCAGTAAAAAAAATGCACCAGTACCTGTTTGGCAGGAAATTTGAGCTGGAGACAGATCACAAACCCCTAACGCCCCTTTTGGCCGACAACAAGGCCATAAATGCAAATGCGTTGGCCCGCATACAGAGGTGGGCACTCACGTTAGCCGCCTATGACTATCCAATTCGGCACAGACCGGGCACTGAAAACTGCGCCGATGCACTCAGCAGGCTCCCACTAGCCACCACCGAGGGGGCAACCGAGCATGCTGCTGAGATGGTAATGGCTGTTGAAGCTTTCGAAAGCGAAGGCTCACCCGTGACAGCCCGTCAGATCAAAGTCTGTCCAAATAGAGACCCGCTACTGTCTTTAGTCAAGAAATATGTCCTGAATGGGGACTGGGCAGCCACGTACGGGGCATGCCCTGAGGAATTTAAACCATTTCACAGGTGCAAGGATGAACTCTCGATTCAGGCCGATTGCTATGGGGAAACCGAGTAGTCATGCCCCAGATGGGCAGAGAGGCGTTCATCCGAGAATTCCACAATGGGCACCCGGGCATTGTCATGATGAAGGCAATTGCCAGGTCATACGTTTGGTGGCCAGGGATAGATGCAGATCTGGAACTTTGTGATCACAGGTGCAACACGTGTGCCCAGCTGGGCAATGCGCCCAGGGAAGCCCCCCCTTAGCCCCTGGCCATGGCCCGCCAAGCCATGGTCATGCATCCATGTGGACTACGCAGGTCCTTTCATGGGAAAAATGTTTTTGGTTGTAGTAGACACCTACTCCAAATGGATCGAGTGTGACATTCTCAATTCAAGCACATCCTCTGCCACGATAGAAAGTCTACAGGAAATGTTCGCCGCCCATGGTCTACCGGACGTCTTGGTCAGCGACAATGGCCCGTGCTTTATAAGCATTGAATTCCAGGACTTCATGGCAGGAAATGATATCAACCATGTCAGAACGGCACCATTCAAGCCAGCCTCAAACGGCCAGGCGGAACGAGCAGTGCAGATAATCAAACAGGGGATGCTCAGAATCCAAGGGGGTTCCCTACAAAGCCGCTTATCACGCCTCCTGTTGACAAATAGATCGCGACCACACTCGCTCACAGGGGTTCCACCCGCAGAACTGCTAATGAAAAGGACGCTCAAAATCAGGTTATCCCTTATACACCCCACCATGAAAGAAATTGTTGAGAGCAGGCGCCGGTCACAATGTGATTACCATGACAGGAATGCGAGGGCGCGATATATTGATCTCAATGACCCTGTCTTTGTCCTCAACTATGCTGCAGGACCCAAATGGCTCGCAGGCACCGTGATTGCCAAAGAGGGGAATAGGATTCTGGTTGTTAAACTTACCAATGGGCAAATCTGCCGCAAACACGTGGATCAAACAAAAAGGAGGTTCAGCAACCCCATAGAAAAAGCAGAGGAAGAACGCGATGTAGAGTTCACTCCACCACAGGTGACCGAACACCGGAACCAAGTGGAGGAGAGCCCAGTCACTGTGGGCAGTCCGGACAGGCCTGAGGCACCGCAAACAGCAGACACTCAGGCCAGCGCCCAACAACCGGAGCCCCAACTCAGGCGCTCTACAAGGGAGCGTAAACCACCAGAGAGACTCAGCCTGTGATCCCAATAAGACTTTTAGGGGGGAGGTGATGTCATGTATTCTACTGTCATTGTAATCCATGTATAAACTGACCTAAGTTGTACACCGTGAGAACACTGACCACTAGGTGGTGAACTTGTAGGAGACACTCCTAACCTGTACTTTCAGGTATAAAAGGGGAAGCTCCACCCATCTTCTCCACTTCAGTGCTGGTGAATAAAGGACTGGTCACAGAGTGACCTTCTCAAGTATGGGCCTCGTGTGCATTTATACTGTATAGTAAGGACATATTACTGACAGATAGGCAGAGTGCTTGTTGCAAGGATTGTAACGGTTTTCCCCTCCAGAACTGTTCTGGCTCTTAAGCATTACTTATGGCAGATTTGACTCTGGAAAATGTATCTTGTTTAGTGGGGGCTGTGTTGGCACTCGACCTCGTGCTGCAACGTCACCGTCGGAGGATACTTGGGTGGAGACAAAGGCAGAGAGAAAGAGAGGCGGTAATACAAAGAGAAAGACAGAGAGAAAGGCAAAGAGAGAGAGGGAGAAAGACAGGTACAAGGACAACAAGATGTGGCCAGAGGGAGAAGGCCCAACAGCGCTGGCAACAGAAGGCCTTACCTTCCCAGAGTATTCTGACAGCAGTTCTCATACATCAATTTCAGTGAGGAGCAGTGTGTTCAGAGACTGCGTTCAATAAGGATGTGGTCACAGGGCTCTGCCATCTGTTGCAATCAGACCCCGGGCCTCAGACCAGGGTGAGGACGGCTCAGTGGCAGTCAAATTCACCATGGCTCTCAATTTCAACACCAACGGATTCTTCCAATGTGCAACAGGAGACATCTCCAACATCTCCCAGTTTGCCGTCCATTGCTCCATCCGCGAGGTCACAGATGCTCTGTACAGAAGGAGAAGGGACTACATTTCCTTCCCCATGACCAGAGAGAAGCAGCATGAGCGTGCATGTGGAATCGTCAGGATAGTGGGCTTCCCTATGGTGCAGGGCGCCATTGACTGCACCCACGTCGCTTTGAGGGCACTGCATTACAATCCTGAGGTATTCCGTAACTGCAAAGGCTTCCACTCACTCAATGTGCAGTTTGTGTGTGCCCACACACGCAGAATACCCGCTATCCTGGCAGCAGCCACAATGCCTCCATCCTGCGCCAGACCGGTGTGCCAGCTCTCTTCCAGCTCCCAAATGAAGCTCGCGGCTGGCTGCTGGGAGACGAGGCCTATCCGCTCTCCACCTGGCTCATGACTCTCCTCCGCAACCGCACCACTCCTGCCCAGCACTCGTACAGTGAGAGCCATAGCGCCACCAGGAGCATCATTGAGCAGACCATCGGAGTGCTGAAGTAATGCTTCTGCTGCCTTGAACGTTTGGGAGGAGTCCTCCAATAGTTGCCTGAGCGGGTGTCCCTATTCGCCGTCGTCGTCTGCTGCATGCTGCACAACCTGGCCATCATGAGGGCACAGCCATTACCATCAGACATAGCTCCATCACCTCAGGAGGACCAGGAGGAGGAGCAGCAAAACCTCCAGCTGTCTCCTCCATCGCGATCCTGCAAGGGAGGTCCGCGGCTGTCTTATCAGAGCCCGTTTCCACTGATTTCCATCCCACTTCCCGGTTCACCATTGCCACATCTATTTGTCCTGCCATACCAAAGCCCCCAAACTGAAATGAGAGACAACAGCAAACATTCCATCAACATTTCTAAAACAACAATAAAATGTAAAATGTATAAATGTGTATTTATTCATCATCCTTGTGCATTTCTTTATATCCCCTCTTTCTTGAACTATTCTAATCCTCCACTGCACTGTGTCCCCTGTGGCTGCAGCTGGTGGAAGGCTGCTGTGTGTCAGGGCCAGAGACCAGCTCTGGGCCTGGAAGGCCCGGCTGTAGACGGCACCACCTCAGGCTGGGCGGCGGCAGTCTGGACTGGCTGGGTGGCAGGCAGCGACATGGCGGAGTGACAGTGGTGGGATCAAGAATGCTGTCATTGTGAGAGAGGACAGCAGGTTCCTGCTCCACTGACCCAGTGCCACTGCCCCGGGGCAGCACCTCAGTATCCCCCCCAATCTGCTGGAGCACAGGTTGCTGGGCTGCTGTGACACCGTGAGATCCCCGGTCGACTGTGGTAGACCCAGCGGCGATGGCAGCAGTCAGGGCTCGTGTGCCATGCAGCTGAGACTGCATGACATCACCAAGACGTTGCGTGGCATCAAGCTGAGATTGCATGAGAGCATTCTGATTATCCATGCCACAAACCATTGTCTGCATTACAGCACCAAGACATTGCGTTGCTTCCGCCTGTGCTGCAATGGAAGCTGCCATGTTGCCCATGACATGCATCATGAGGTCTGGATCAGCACGGTCTCTGGGAGTCCACCATCATTTGCACACTGGCAATGATGGGCTCCATGGTGTGCGCAGAGCTGTCTACAATGCGGGAGGCAGACTCCTCCACACTCCTTACCACTGCCGACAGGCTCTCAGGCACCCTTGCTATTGCACCTATCATGTCGGCATGCATGGCCATCACCCTTTGTGTGAACGCCTCCCCATCGAGGTCCTCATCGGAGTCCTGTGCGGCAGAACTCGCCCTCCGGGGACATGGCTCCCTAGGTTCACTTTCCTCTTGGCCTTACTGCAGCCCAATGAGCCGCAGCACTCGCTCCTCAAGGTCACTCAGCGGCCGCAGTTTAGCTACCCCTCCCCATTCCAGTCACTACTGCTCCATCGCCCCCCTACTAACCTAACCTCTAACGAACGCGCTGTGCCAGTCTCTGAGCTGGTGCCTGTTGGTGACAGATGCAGTGATGTCGTGCTTGGTTCCTCCTCCTCCTCTGCCTCCTCGTTGTCCGCCTCTTCTTCCTCGTGACTCAGTTGGGGGGCTCAGGGTCAGGGTAGTCATCTGCTGTATGGTTATCTGAAAACATAAATGGCACAAGACTCACGTTAAGATGAGGGCAGTGGGGCAGTAATGGAGCAAGGATAGCAGACAGTATGAGGAGCTGAAAGTGATATGCCCTTCTGGTTTAACAAGGAAGTGGGATGAGAAGAGAGGATAAAGATACCATTGTTGCCCCCAGTGGGCTCGACGTATCTGCCAGCCACAGCACCCAATACCTCAAGGTCATTCAGCGACCGCAGTTTAGCTACCCCCCCCCCACCACCCTCCAGTCCACTGCTGCTCCAGCCTGTTGTGTGCCATTTTGGCCTGCAAAAGAAAGGAAGCTGTGTCAGGAAGAGTCCAGCTATGCATGTGGAAGATATGCCTGCCGTGGTTGAATAGCTGTGAATGTAGGCACGACATGAAATGAGGCTGTGACTGTGAGTAGGTACAGATGGTTGGTGGTTGCCTGCTGGGTTAAATGCTGGTTTGCAGAGTGTGCACAGACAGAGGATCAGAGGCTGGTACATAAGAGTTGTGCAAACATGTACTCACCTTGACCACCTGACTGAGGTCATTGAATTTCTTCCGGCACTGTGTTGGGCTTCTGTCGAGTACAGTGCTAGCCGACACCTCCGCGGCCATCTCTGTCCACTTGGCCCTAAAAACCTGTGGAGTTGGCCTTCTCCCAGATGCAGGGAACAGTGTACCCTCTTTCTCTCCACTGCCCCCATCAATATCTCCAATGCCAGGCCATTGAACTGAGTGGCCCTTGTAGCAGGATTTGCAGCAGCCATCTCAGAACTTCCAGCTCTCAGTGAAGTCCAGCAATGATGAAAATAACCAGGTGCTGCCTGAAACGACATCCCCTTTAAGAACTGGAATGAGCAGGAGGTTGATTATTGCTGAATGAAAGTCACCTGAAATTGGGTAACGCTCTGGTAATAGCGCTGCAGCAGTGCCCCACTGAGGCGATTAGTGCCTCAGATATCGCCTCCCTTCATTTCTGAGGCCAAAATGCCCAATTTTTCACAATTTTGCAGCCCATCTTGCCAGGGTCTAACTGTTCAAGAAGCTAAAACTTGAATTTCGCCCACTCAGTGTTAACATCTATTTAAGCATAAGGGCATCACAGCAAGAGTAATCCTGTCCTCACCTGATAATCACTTACTTCCCATTCACAGTCATTTTATCGGAATCAGGAGCAGAAAATGATTCCCTTTCCTGGACCAGAATGCAGAGATTAACTAACACAGTAAAGAATGTGAATCAAAGCTGGTATCTCCTGATCTGTATGGCTTTAACATTATATACTGGCAGTACTTTTATCGCACGGTCCGTGTTTGCGCAAAAAAAAACACTTCTTAAGGTGTAACAACAAATTACATTTTTGAAAAGCGGCGAATTTCCATGCCAATCTTCAACATAACTGCTACTTTCTAATATAAGACATGTTTAATTGCTGAAGACAATAATTTTTAGGAGCAGGAAAAGGCCACTGAGTCTAACAAGCCCCTCCCATTTTTGATAGATCGACCACACTTACCCATTACTCACATATCCCTAAACTCTTGGCTGTCCTGGAGCTCATTTAATTGTCTGGCCCATTCGTGCTTTTCTACTTCAAAGGGCTCCTTTTGTAACTTATTACATCAGCCTGTTACTCTTTGTATAACGTAGTTCTGTCTGGCTTCACTTCCTGTTAGTATCTTCATCATTTTTAAATGTGTTTTTCCTGCTTTGGGACCTTTGCCTTAGTAAACCATTAGCCCAGATCAACCTTGTCAATTCCCTTCATTACCCTTGAAACCCCAATTGGACTACTTCAAAGTCTCCTTTTTTCCAAGCTACGGAAGCACAACCTCCTTTACCCTTTCTACATAACTTAAATTCTGCACTTTGAATAATAGCATGTTTAACGTCCATCCAAATCACCGCAACAGGCAGTTTGTCTTCACCCAAATGACGCCACCTCTGGCAATGCAGCACTCTTTCACTGAAGTCGCGGCCTAGATTTTCCAAGACAGCAGCGAGCCTCTGGAATATATTGCCAGCTGGTGCAGTAAGTGCTGACCCTCTGCATACCTTCAAGTGGGAGCTGGACCAGTTCGTGGCTGGGCCAGATATAGCATCATATAGAAGGTAACTTAGTACATGTGATCGCCAGGACTGGTTTCAATAACTGGGGAGGGGGGGTGGGGGGGTCGGAGAAAAATATCACAGACATTTCCCCTCCCTTATTAGCCCTGTTTTTTTTTTAATCTCCAAGGAGGCTACTTGGCTGCAGGTGGGTAGGAAGTGGCTGGTCACAAGCATCAGGAGTGTGGGGCAGGCTTGATGGATCAATTGGTCTTTTCCTGCATGTCATTTCTGTATATTTGTGCTCAAGTCCTGGATCGATTAAATATATTTTTTAATTGTGTAGTGTGGTGAGCTATGCTGGGAATAGAACCGTTTTTCTCTACGCACTCTGTAATGTAGGCACCTGTGAGTATGCTCACAGGGTTTGTAGAGCTGTTGTTGAATATACGAGGTTGCAGCCCCTGTTCCATTATTTAAAGGGGCTGCTCCTCAATTTCTGGCTGCACTTCAGTCCCACACTCCTGATCTTTGGGCACCCTGTGCAGAGGGGAGCGGGTAGATCCAAAGGTCTCCTTGTAGGACTGCTCCTGGGCACAGCCAAGTCGGTCCAGGCAGCGGGCGGTCGAGGGGGTCGTTCAGCCTGACTGCCTGCCTCTCTTCCGCGCGTACATCCGGGCCAGGGTGTCCCTGGAGATGGAGCACGTGGTGTCCACCGGTACGCTCGCGGCCTTCTGCGAGAGGTGGGCGCCGGAGGGACTGGAGTGCATCATCACCCCCGGCAACCAAATTTTAATTTGGTTTTATGTTTTAAAGTTTAATTTGTTTTAATTGCCAGGTTTTAGTGTCCCCCTCCCCTTTTATAGGGGGCACTTGTAAATTATATGATTTTAATGCCCAAAAAAAATCACAAAAAAACCCCCACAAAAAAACCCCACAAAAATAATTAAAAAAGAGGGCAGTTAAAAGTGTCTGGAGTGTCCCCCAGATCGGGGGGCACTCGATCTAATGTTTATTTTGTCCCCCCCCAAAAGAGTTGTAGACCTTCTGCATCGTGAGTGGCTTAGCCAGTCACGTGATGTTCACAAGACTGAATAGCACCCCAGTGGGTCTAGGTCAACCACAATGAGGCTAAGTGAGCCTAGTGGATGAAATAGTAATGTGTAGTGTGATTATTAAACAGTTGAAGATCAGTCCCTCAAAACTGTCACCAAGCTCATGGTCTACAGGACTGTAGTAATACCTGTCCTCCTGTATGGCTCAGAGACATGGACCATGGAGAAATACCACCAGCGATGTCTCCGCAAGATCCTACAAATCCCCTGGGAGGACAGACGCACAAACATTAGCGTCCTCGTCCAGGCTAACATCCCCAGCATTGAAGCACTGACCACACTTGATCAGCTCCACTGGGCAGGCCATATAGTTCGCATGCCTGACACAAGACTCCCAAAGCAAATGCTCTACTCGGAACTCGTCCATGGCAAACGAACCAAAGGCGGGCAGAGGAAACGTTACAAGGACAGCCTCAAAGCCTTCCTGATAAAGTGCGACATCCCCACTGACACCTGGGAGTCCTTGGCCATAGACCGCCCTAAGTGGAGGAAGTGCATTCGGGAAGGCGCTGAGCTCCTCGAGTATCGTCGCCGAGAGCATGCAGAAATCAAGCGCAGGCAGCGGAAAGAGCGTGCGGCAAACCAGGCTCCCTGCCCACCCTTTCCCTCAACGACTATCTGTGACCACCTGTGACAGAAACTGTGGTTCTCGTATTGGACTGTACAGCCACCTAAGGACTCATGCTAAGAGTGGAAGCAAGTCTTTCTCGATCCTGAGGGACTGCCTATGATGACGATAATGATGTTAAACCTTTGTTAATAAACCAACTAGTTCTTAATAGCAATGTGTTGCTATGAATTCTTAAGCAAAGAACCTATGAAGCAAATATATTAGACACCTGTTCCCAGCACCATTTCATTTGATCAGAAGAATTTCATTGAATGCAGGGATTCTCCAATTGACTCCCAACCAATGCTCCCGTTAAGCTGTGTGGCCACGCAGCGCTCTGGAGGTCCCATGCAGGCTGTGCACCAGCTTTTATATACGAAAAAACGCTCATGCACGAACATTTGAATGAGCTGCAAACCCGCTAAATGGCCCGTGCATCCATAAAATAAGAGGGAACATTGCTCCCAACATATATATATATATATATACATATATACTTGATGTTTCTCATGCTTGCTATAAGGCATAATAATGTTTATTATCCGATAAGGAGACTTAGAGAGAAAGTGCTCTGAGCTTGCCCATGTCTCTTTTAAATAATATGTTGAGGCACGTTCAAGACCAGGCTGAGATTCCCCGTGAAGTCCAATGACGCACTACCGTATTTCATAATTAAAATTGTGTTCATTGCAGGATCTTTCTGGACATCTGTGTACAGTCCTGATAATACCAATTGCACACCCCTTGCCCACCTTGTCCTTGATGTCCTTGACAAACTCAAGCAGAACTCCACCTTCCTGAACCCATTCTGAATGACTTGTAATAAGTTACACTTTTTCAAATTTTTACCCGCGCGATCACTCAAAATCATTCCAGGTGTTTCTTTAAGTAAGTAGGTTATGCTAATCTCGTTCGAATGTTCAGGAATATCTCTGAATTTAGCCACAACTTTGAAGGCAGATTTGGGTTTGGTCACTGAGGCGCTGAACCCCTGCCTCTGATTGTCGGGTCAGTTCCCTTAATGCATTCCCAAAACTCAGCCTGACTTTAACACCAATTATAGCCTGTCCATCTTATTTGCTGAGAATCTGAAAACAAAGCGTAGCAACCAAAAAGTATTGTCAAGAAACTACCCTAACTCTCTTTTATTCCTTTCGAACTTGGACCACCAGTCTTACTCTATTCAAATTAGATTCTCAATTTAAAAGTGTCGATTGAGTCAATCAGAGGACAATGTTTGGAGCAATAATTACTGAATTTGATTTGGGTGAGGTTGTTTGCAAATGCGAAGAAAAACATTTCAATCTCAAGGACTGATTTAATAGGTTCTACTAAAAGCCTCTGGAGCAGAGATTTAAAATTACTTTATTGACAGTCCCACTCGGCAGTTCAAACTTTGAGTCACCCGAAGATCCCTTTGCAGTTAACCAGTGAAGGATAATTGACAGTCCATCGGCAATGTCATCAGTCATATAAAAGATTCTATAGATTAAAGGTATTATAATTCAACAACATGCACTGAACACTATTACTGCTTGCCGCAACAGTATCAGTTCGGTTGTGTGTTTGGAATGCAGATTTTGTTGCGATGAACGAATTGTCAATACAAGCAGTGATCAGTAACATTCGAGGTACTCTGTTCCACACATCTACACTCTGTACCTTCTCCAAATAACCCATGCCATTCGAAAATCCCTTTTTACGTCTCTGAACTGAAACTCTCAAACCTGTGTCTGTCGTGGCTTGGTGGGTAGCATTCTCATCTCAGTTAAAAGGTTGTGGGTTCAAGTCCCATTCCAGAGACTTGAGTGCCAAAATCTAGGCTGACACTCCAGTGCAGTGCTGAGGGAGTGCTGCACTGTCGGAGGTGCTGTCTTTCGGATATGACTTTAAACCGAGGCCCCGTTTTTCCCTCTCAGGTGGACTTAAAAGATCCTATGGAATTATTTCAAAGAAGAGATGGGGAGTTATCCCCACTGTCCTGGCCAATATTTCCTGTGTGCAAATTGGCTGCCACGTTTCCCATATTACAACAGTGACAGCACTTCAGAAGTACTTTTTCCACATTTTCCTTCTTTTTCCACTGCCCTTCATTTCAAAAACATTCTTTACACTTCTAAAATCGGGAACTGCAGCCTCCTGAATCAGCCTTATTGATCAGAATTAAAACATTACTTCAGGCAATCTGATCAATCAATCAGCTTCAACTAAAACTACACAAGCATAACACCATTCAATTAACAGTCAATGATCATCCCAGAGACTCGAGTATTTCTGCTCAATAATGGGAGTACGCAAAGAAGAGTTCTTTTACAATCAAAGTTTTTGTTACAAACCATCAGCCCAAAAAAAAAAAAAAAAAAAAAAAAAGTTACCTCTGCAGATTCTTCACATCTGTACATAGTTACAAGTTAATGAGGAACATTATTGTTGATATTACTACCTGATGTTGTAACATTGCCAATTTTGAGAGGAGGAGATCACTTTCATCTGATTTTATTATCTGTGTGTGTGTAGCTTCAAATGCAGTTCAAGTATCAGTTGGTCTTGTGTACAGGAGTTAATATGTTTGACTTGCCATTGTTCCTCCTGCAGTTAGGTACTGCCACTGTTACCAAAAGCTTGCTCTGTATCCAATGACAAGGCTAGTGATGGGTTTATACCGAGTGAGAGTGTACATTTTTTCCTCAAGGCATGAGAGAGGTTATCCTGTAACACAGACAGGCCAGAGCTGGCATTGACTAACCACTTTGGGAAACTGTTCTCCAAAATAAATATTTATCAGCAAGAGGGGCACAGACACTGATACAGGTTCTTAAACACCAAACTCCGGTCTTTTTGATCTGTAGATCTGGAGTGACGACTCGGACCTTTAGAAGGCTATTGGTCACTGGATCCCAGATACAGATCCCTGCATGGTTTTATGAAAGGTAAGTCATGTTTGACAAAGTGATTAGAGTTTTTTGAGGATGCAACTAGCAGGGTAGATAAAGGGGAACCAGTGGATGTAGTATATTTGGATTTCCAAAAGGCATTCGATAAGGTGCCACATAAAAGGTTGTTAAGCAAGATTCGGGCATATGGGGTTGGGGGTTTAAGGTATTAGCATGGATCAAGGATTGGTTACAGACAGAAAACAGAGTAAGGATAAACGGGTCATTTTCAGATTGGCAGGCTGTAACTAGTGGGGTGCCGCAAGGATCAGTGCTGGGGCCTCAGCTATTTATATTCTATATTAATGACTTAGATGAAGGAACAGAGTGCAATATATCCAAGTTTGCTGATGATACAAACCTTGCTGGAAAAGTTAAATATGAAGCTCGCAAAGGGATATAAACAGGTTAAGTGAGTCATCATCATCATAGGCAGTCCCTTTAAATCGAGGAAGATTTGCTTCCACTCTAAAAGTGAGTTCCCAGGTGACTGTACAGTCCAATACGGGAATTACAGTCTCTGTCACAGGTGGGACAGACAGTGGAGGAAAGGGTGGGTGGGGAGTCTGGTTTGCCGGACGCTCCTTCCACTGTCTGCGCTTGGTTTCTGTGTGTTCTCGGCGACAAGAAACGAGATGCTCAGCGCCCTCCAGGATGCTCTTCCTCCACTTTGAGTGGTCTTGGGCCAGGGATTCCAGGTGCCAGTGGGGATGTTGCACTTTATCAAGGAGGCTTTGAGAGTGTCCTTGAAAAGTTTCCTCTGTTCACCTGGGGCTCGCTTGCCGTGTCGGAGCACCGAGTAGAGCGCTTGCTTTGGGAGTCTCTTGTTGGGCATGCGGACAATGTGGCCCGTCCAACGGAGCTGGTTGAGTGTGGTCAGTGCTTCGATGCTGGGGATGTTGGCCTGAGCGAGAACACTGACGTTGGTGCATCTATCCTCCCAGTGGATTTGCAGGATCTTGCGGAGGCAGCGTTGGTGGTGCTTCTCCAGCATTTTGAGATGTCTGCTGCATATAGTCCACGTCTCTAAGCCATATATGAGGACGGGTATCACTACTGCCCTATAGTCCATAATCTTGGTGCCTGATTTGAGGTCCTGGTCTTCAAACACTCTCTTTCTCAGGCAACCGAAGGCTGCACTGGCACACTGGAGACGTTGTTGGACCTCGCCATCAATGTCTGCCCTTGCTGATAGTAGGCTCCCGAGGTATGGAAAATGGTCCACGTTGTCCAAGGCCGTGCTGTGGATTTTGATGACTGGGGGGCAGTGCTGTGTAGTGGCGTCAGGTTGGTGGAGGAGTTGCTACCAGATTGCTACCAGTGCCACGTGCTAGTCAGAGTAGGAATCACAGGATAGTGCAGATGAATAGGTGGCTTGAGCAGTGGTGCAACAGGGAGGGATTCAAATTCCTGGGGCATTGGAACCGGTTCTGGGGGAGGTGGGACCAGTACAAACTGGACGGTCTGCACCTGGGCAGGACCGGAACCAATGTCCTCGGGGGAGTGTTTGCCAGTGCTGTTGGGGAGGAGTTAAACTAATATGGCAGGGGGATGAGAACCAATGCAGGGAGACAGAGGGAAACAAAATGGAGACAGAAGCAAAAGACAGAAAGGAGATGAGTAAAAGTGGAGGGTAGAGAAACCCAAGGCAAAAAACTAAAAGGGCCAATGTACAGCAAAATTCTAAAGGGTCAAAGTGTAATAAAAAAGCAAGCCCGAAAGCTTGGTGCCTCAATGCGAGGAGTATTTGGAACCCAGGAGAGGGCTCTGAGCTAGTTAGAGTGGGTGAGAACTCAGATGAACAGGATCCCAAGAAAGAATGCAAAAGGCAGGAGGCAACAGAGCAGAGTAGCACTGGGGTAAGTGTAAACCACAAGGTGATAGGAAGGGACAATATGTATGAATATAAAGGGGCTGCAGGAGGGGTCAAAACTAAAAATCATGGTTTAAAAACTAGTATTAAAACACTGTACCTAAACGCACGCAGAATTCAAAATAAAGTAAATGAGTTGACGGCACAAATCAATATAAATGGGTATGATTTGGTGGCCATTACAGAAACGTGGTTGCAGGGTGGCCAAGACTGGGAATTAAACATAAGGGGGTATCTTATCGGAAGGATAGACAAGAAGGGAAAGGAGGTGGGGTAGCTCTGTTAATAAAGGATGATATCAGGGCAGTTGTGAGAGATGATATTGGCTCTAATGAACAAAATGTTGAATCATTGTGGGTGGAGATTAGAGATAGTAAGGGGAAAAAGTCACTGGTGGGCGTAGTTTCGAGCCCCCAAATAATAACTTCATGGTGAGGCAGACAATAATCAAGGGAATAATAGAGGTATGTGAAAAAGGAACGGCAGTAATCATGGGGGATTTTAACCTACATATCGATTGGTCAAATCAAATTGCACGGGGAAGCCTGGAGGAGGAATTCATAGAATGCATACGGGATTGTTTCAGAAGAACATAAGAACATAAGAATTAGGAACAGGAGTAGGCCATCTAGCCCCTCGAGCCTGCTCCGCCATTCAACAAGATCATGGCTGATCTGGCCGTGGACTCAGCTCCACTTACCCGCCCGCACCCCGTAACCCTTAAATCCCTTATTGGTTAAAAATCTATCTATCTGTGACTTGAATACATTCAATGAGCTAGCCTCAATTGCTTCCTTGGGCAGAGAACTCCACAGATTCGCAACACTCTGGGAGAAGAAATTCCTTCTCAACTCGGTTTTAAATTAGCTCCCCCGTATTTTGAGGCTGTGCCCCCTAGTTCTAGTCACCCCTACCAGTGGAAACAACCTCTCTGCCTCTATCTTGTCTATCCCTTTCATTATTTTAAATGTACAGTATCCACGGCTGGTTATCCATTCTCTTACCGCCCTTCTTTTCTTAGAGCAGTATGTTACAGAACCAACAAGGGAGCAAGCTATCTTAGATCTGGTCCTGTGTAATGAGACAGGAATAATAAACGATCTCCAAGTAAAAGATCCTCTCGGAATGAGTGATCACAGAATGGTTGAATTTGTAATACAGATTGAGGGTGAGGAAGTCATGTCTCAAATGAGCGTACTATGCTTAAAGGGGACTACAGTGGGATGAGGGCAGAGTTAGCTAAATTAGACTGGAAACACAGACTAAACGGTGGCACAATTGAGGAACAGTGGAGGACTTTTAAGGAGCTCTTTCATAATGCTCAACAAAAATATATTCCAGTGAAAAAGAAGGGTGGTAATAGAAGGGATAACCAGCCTGGATAACCAAGGAAATAAAGGAGAGTATCAAATTAAAAACCAATGCGTATAAGGTGGCCAAGGTTAGTGGGAAACTAGAAGATTGGGAAAATTTTAAACGACAGCAAAGAATGACTAAGAAAGCAATAAAGAAAGGAAAGATAGATTACGAAAGTAAACTAGCGCAAAACATAAAAACATATAGTAAAAGCTTTTATCGATATATAAAACGGAAGAGAGTGACTAAAGTAAATGTTGGTCGCTTGGAAGATGAGAAGGGGGATTTAATAATGGGAAATGTGGAAATGGCTGAGACCTTAAACAATTATTTTGCTTCGGTCTTCACAGTGGAAGGCACAAAAACCATGCTAAAAATTGCTGGTCACGGGAATGTGGGAAGGGAGGACCTTGAGACAATCACTATCACTAGGGGGGTAGTGCTGGACAGGCTAATGGGACTCAAGGTAGACAAGTCCCCTGGTCCTGATGAAATGCATCCCAGGGTATTAAAAGAGATGGTGGAAGTTATAGCAGATGCATTCGTTATAATCTACCAAAATTCTCTGGACTCTGGCGAGGTACCATCGGATTGGAAAGCAGCTAATGTAACGCCTCTGTATAAAAAAGGTGGCAGACAAAAGGCAGGTAACTATAGGCCGGTTAGTTTAACATCTGTAGTGGGGAAAATGCTTGAAGCTATCATTAAGGAATAAATAGCGGGACATCAAGATAGGAATAGTGCAATCAAGCAGACGCAACATGGACTCATGAAGGGGAAATCATGTTTAACTAATTTACTGGAATTCTTTGAGGGTATAACGAGCATGGTGGATAGAGGTGTACCGATGGATGTGGTGTATTTAGATTTCCAAAAGGCATTCGATAAGGTGCCACACAAAAGGTTACTGCAGAAGATAAAGGTACCCAGAGTCAGAGGAAATGTATTAGCATGGATCGAGAATTGGCTGGCTAACAGAAAGCAGAGAGTCGGGATAAATGGGTCCTTTTCGGGTTGGAAATCGGTGGTTAGTGGTATGCTGGGACCGCAACTGTTTACAATATACATAGATAACCTGGAAGAGGGGACAGAGTGTAGTGTAACAAAATATGCAGATGACACAAAAATTAGTGGGAAAGCAGGTTGTGCAGAGGCCACAGAGAGGCTGCAAAGAGATTTAGATAGGTTAAGCGAATGGGCTAAGGTTTGGCAGATGGAATACAGTGTCGGAAAATGTGAGGTCATCCACCTTGCAAAAAAAAACAGTAAAAGGGAATATTATTTGAATGGGGAGAAATTATAACATGCTGTGGTGCAGAGGGACCTGGGGGTCCTTGTGCGTGAATCCCAAAAAGTTAGTTTTCAGGTGCAGCAGGTAATCAGGAAGGCATGTTGGCCTTCATTGCGAGAGGGATGGAGTACAAAAGCAGGGAGGTCCTGCTGCAACTGTACAGGATATTGGTGAGGCCGCACCTGGAGTACTGCATGCAGTTTTGGTCACCTTACTTAAGGAAGGATATACTAGCCTTGGAGGGGGTACAGAGACGATTCACTAGGCTGATTCCGGAGATGAGGGGGTTACCTTATGATGATAGATTGAGTAGACTGGGTCTTTACTCGTTGGAGTTCAGAAGGATGAGGGATGATCTTATAGAAACATTTAAATAATGAAAGGCATAGACAAGATAGAAGCAGAGAGGTTGTTTCCACTGGTCGGGGAGACTAGAACTAGGGGGCACAGCCTCAAAATACGGGGGAGCCAATTTAAAACCGAGTTGAGAAGGAATTTCTTCTCCCAGAGGGTTGTGAATCTGTGGAATTCTCTGCTCAAGGAAATAGTTGAGGCTAGCTCATTGAATGTATTCAAATCACAGATAGATAGATTTTTAACCAATAAGGGAATTAAGGGTTACGGGGAAAGAGCGGGTAAGTGGAGCTAAGTCCACGGCCAGATCAGCCATGATCTTTTTGAATGGCGGAGCAGGCTTGAGGGGCTAGATGATCTACTCCTGTTCCTAATTCTTATGTTCTTAAGTTCTTATGACCCTTGTCTTATGGATGTTTAGTGTAAAGCTCATGCTTTCCTATGCCTCGGTGAAGGCTTTGATGATGGCTTGCAGTTCGGCCTCTGAGTGTGCGCAGGCGCAAGCGTCGTCCGTGTACTGTAGTTCGACGATAGAGGATGGGATGGTCTTGGATCTAGCCTGGAGGCAGCGAAGGTTGAACAGGTTCCCACTAGTTCTATAGTTTAGTTCCACTCCAGCTGGGAGCTTGTTGAGAGTGAGATGAAGCATTGCAGCATGGAAGATCGAGAAAAGCGTTGCTCCGATGATGCAGCCCTGCTTGACCCCGGTCCGGACGTGAATTGGGTCTGTGTTGGATCTGTTGGTGAAGATCATGGCTTGCATGTCGTCGTGGAGCAGGTGGAGGCTGGTGAAAAGCTTTTGGGGGCAGCCGAAAGGGACATAAGAACATAAGAACATAAGAATTAGGAACAGGAGTAGGCCATCTAGCCCTGCAGCATGTTGTAATTTCTCCCAATTCAAATAATATTCCCTTTTACTGTTTTTTTTTCCAAGGTGGATGACCTCACATTTTCCGACATTGTATTCCATCTGCTAAACCTTAGCTCATTCGCTTAACCTATCTAAATCTCTTTGTAGCCTCTCTGTGTCCTCTACACAACCCGCTTTCCCACTAATCTTTGTGTCATCTGCAAATTTTGTTACACTACACTCTGTCCCCTCTTCCAGGTCATCTATGTATATTGTAAACAGTTGCGGTCCCAGCACCGATCCCTGTGGCACACCACTAACGACCGATTTCCAACTCGAAAAGGACCCATTTATCCCGACTCTCTGCTTTCTATTAGCCAGCCAATTCTCGATCCATGCTAATACATTTCCTCTGACTCCGGGTACCTTTATCTTCTGCGTAACCTTTTGTGTGGCACCTTATCGAATGCCTTTTGGAAATCTAAATACACCACATCCATTGGTGCACCTCTATCCACCATGCTCGTTATATTCTCAAAGAATTCCAGTAAATTAATTAAACATGATTTCCCCTTCATGAATCCATGTTGCGTCTGCTTGATTGCACTATTCCTATCTAGATGTCCCGCTATTTCTTCCTTAATGATAGCTTCAAGCATTTTCCCCACTACAGATGTTAAACTAACCGGCCTATAGTTACCTGCCTTTTGTCTGCCCCCTTTTTTAAACAGAGGCATTACATTAGCTGCTTTCCAATCCACTGGTACCTCCTCAGAGTCCAGAGAATTTTGGTAGATTATAACGAATGCATCTGCTATAACTTCCGCCATCTCTTTTAATACCCTGGGATGCATTTCATCAGGACCAGGGGACTTGTCTACCTTGAGTCCCATTAGCCTGTACAGCACTACCCCCCTAGTGATAGTGATTGTCTCAAAGTCCTCCCTTCCCACATTCCCGTGACCAACAATTTTTGGCATGGTTTTTGTGCCTTCCACTGTGAAGACCGAAGCAAAATAATTGTTTAAGGTCTCAGCCATTTCCACATTTCCCCTTATTAAATCCCCCTTCTCATCTTCTAAGGGACCAACATTTACTTTAGTCACTCTCTTCCGTTTTATATATCGATAAAAGCTTTTACTATATGTTTTTATGTTTTGCGCTAGTTTACTTTCGTAATCTATCTTTCCTTTCTTTATTGCTTTCTTAGTCATTCTTTGCTGTCGTTTAAAATTTTCCCAATCTTCTAGTTTCCCACTAACCTTGGCCACCTTATACGCATTGGTTTTTAATTTGATACTCTCCTTTATTTCCTAGGTTATCCAGGCTGGTTATCCCTTCTCTTACCGCCCTTTTTCACTGGAATATATTTTTGTTGAGCACTATGAAAGCTCCTTAAAAGTCCTCCACTGATCCTCAATTGTGCCACAGTTTAGTCTTTGTTCCCAGTCTAATTTAGCTAACTCTGCCCTCATCCCACTATAGTCCCCTTTGTTTAAGCATAGTACGCTCGTTTGAGCCACTACTTCCTCATCCTCTATCTGTATTACAAATTCAACCATACTGTGATCACTCATTCCGAGAGGATCTTTTACCAGGAGATCATTTATTATTCCTGTCTCATTACACAGGACCAGATCTAAGATAGCTTGCTCCCTTGTAGGTTCTGTAACATACTGTTCTAATAAACAATCCCGTATGCATTTTATGAATTCCTCCTCCAGGCTACCCCGTGCGATTTGATTTGACCAATCGATATGTAGGTTAAAATCCCCCATGGTTACTGCCGTTCCTTTTTCACATGCCTCCATTATTTCCTTGATTATTGTCCGCCCCACCGTGAAGTTATTATTTGGGGGCCCATAAACTACGCCCACCAGTGACTTTTTCCCCTTACTATCTCGAATCTCCACCCACAATGATTCAACATTTTGTTCATTAGAGCCAATGAATGAGGACGCTCCCTGGTCCCTCATTGTTGACAGCGTCAAAGGCCTTTCTGAGGTCAAAAAAGGCCATGTACATCCGTGCATTTCTCTTGTAGTTGTCGCGCCGTGAAGATCATGTCCGTTGTACCCCTTATTGGACGGAATCCGTATTGCGACTCTGGATCAGATATGAAGCCTGCAAAGGGACGTAGACAGGTTAAATGAGTGGGCAGTAGGTGGCAGATGGATGAAAGTAAATGTGAGGTTTCACTTTGGTAGGAAGAATAGAAAAACAGAATATTTTGTAAATGGTGAGAAACTATTAAATATTGGTATCCAGAGAGATTTGGGTGTCCTAGTACAAGAAGCTCAGAGTTAACATGCAGGTACAGCAAACAATTAGGAAGGCAAATGACATGTTGGCTTTATTGCTAGAGGGTTGGATTACAAAAGTAAGGATGTCTTGCTACAATTGTACAGGGCTTTGGTGAGGCCACACCTGGAGTACTGTGCACAGTTTTGGCCTCCTTGTCTTAGAGGAGGTACAACAAAGCTTCACTGGATTGATTCCTGGGATGAGAGGGTTGTCCTATGAGGAGAGATTGAGTAGATTGGGCCCATACTCTCTGGGGTTTAGAAGAATGAGAGGTGATCTCATTGAAACATAAGATTCTGAGGGGGTTTGACAGAGTAGATGCTGAGAGGTTGTTTCCCCTGACTGGAGAGTCTCGAGTTAGGGGGCATAGTGTCAGGATAAGGGGTTGGTCATTTAAGACTGAGATGAGAAGGAATTTCTGAGTATATTCAAGGGTGAGATAGAGAGATTTTTCGACTCCAGAAGAACTAAGTGATATGGGAATAGGGCAGGAAAGTGGAGTTGAGGTTGAAGATCAGCCATGATCTTAGTGAATGGCGGAGCAGACTCGTGGAGCCGTATGGCCTACTCCTGCTCCGAATTCTTATGTTCTTATACATAAAAATGTTTCAATGCAATAAATAGCATAAAAACTTTAACAAGTAAAGTTCGAACATTTTCTCGTTATTTACTCTATCAAAGCCGTTCAAGATTTTGAAAACCTCTATTAAATCTCCCCTTAATCTTCTCTGCTCTAAGAACAACAGTTTCTCTTGTCTTGCCACGTGACTGAAGTACCACATCCCTGGTACCATTCTGGTAAATCTCCTCTGAATCCTCTCGAAGGCCTTGACAATCACCCTAAAGAACTAGTCACAATACTCAAGCTGGAACCTAACCAGTGTTTTATAAAGGTTTAACACAACTTCCTAGCTTTTGTACTCTAATGCCTCTGCTTATAAAGCCAAGGATCCCATACACTTTTTAACAGCCTTTTTGTAAATTTGTTCCTGGGATGTAGGCCAGGATTTATTGCCCATCCCTCATTGACCTTGAGAATGTTGTGGTGAGCTGTCTTCTTGAACTGCTGCAGTTCATGTAGTGAAGGTACTCCCACAGTGCTGTTAGGGAAGGAATTCCAAGATTTTGATCCAGCGATGATGAAGGAAGGGCGATATATTTCCATGTCAGGATGGCATGTGACTTGGAGGGGAACTTGGAGGTGATAGTGCTCCCATGCACATTTTTAAAAGTTATTCATTCCTGGGATGTGGGCATCGCTGGCTAGGCCAACATTTATTGCCCATCCCTAATTGCCTTTGAGAAGGTGGTAGTGAGCCGCCGCCTTGAACCGCTGCAATCCGTGTGGTGAAGGTACTCCCACAGTGATGTTAGGGAGTGAGTTCCAGGGTTTTGACACAGCAACGATGAAAGATTGAGCACTTGTTCTCTTGTCCTTCTAAGTGGTAGAGGTCACCGGTTTGGGAGGTGCTGGAATCCATCATTAAGGAAGCAGTAGCAGGACATTTAGAAAATCATAATGCAGTCAAGCAGAGTCAGCATGGTTTTATGAAAGAGAAATCATGTTAGTCAAATTTTCTGGAGTTCTTTGAGGATGTAACGAGCAGAATGGATAAAGGGGAACCAGTAGATGTCGTGTATTTGGATTTCCAGAAAGCATTAGATAAGGTGCCACATAAAAGGTTCCTGGTTGAGTAACCAAGCATCTCTTTGCAGGCACTGGTTATGGAGGCCTGGAGGGCAGACCAAGCGCTGTGGGCATTCTGCGTCTCGGAGTCATCAAGGCACGCCAGGTTAGCTGTGAGGCGCTGCTGTATAGGGCTCTCTTAGCTGGGTCCTTAAGTGCTGCGGCATTGACTTTTTTGCGGCACTGCTTCTGCTGCCCCCTCCGCTTTAGGACTATGTTGATGTCGATGATGGATTGGATTAGGCGGTGGTCTTCCTGTATGGCTCAGAGACCTGGACCATTTACAGTAGACATCTCAAGTTGCTGGAGAAATATCACCAACGATGCCTCCGCAAGATCCTACAAATCCCCTGGGAGGACAGGTACACAAACATCAACGTCCTCATTCAGGCTAACATCCCCAGCATTGAAGTACTGACCACACTCGATCAGCTCCATTGGGCAGGCCACATAGTTTGCATGCCAGACACGAGACTCCCAAAGCAAGTGCTCTACTCGGAGCTCCTTCACGGCAAATGAGCCAAAGGTGGGCAGCGAAAACACTCCAAGGACACCTTCAAAGCCTCCCTGATAAAGTGCGACATCCCCACTGACACCTGGGAGTCCCTGGCCCAAGACCGCCCTAAGTGGAGGAAGTGCATCCGAGAGGGCGCTGAGTACCTCGAGTCTCAACGCCGAGAGCATGCAGAAATCAAGCGCAGGCAGCGGAAAGAGCATGCGGCAAATCAGTCCCACCCACCCCTTCCCTCAATGACTATCTGTCCCACCTGTGACAGAGTCTGTGGCTCTCGTATTGGACTGTTCAGCCACCAAATAACTCACTTCAGGAGTGGAAGCAAGTCTTCCTCGATTCCAAGGGACTGCCTATGATGATGATGATGATTGTCATGTATCCAAAAATGTTTACTGCTTGTACTATTACATATGTGCCACCAGAGGGCACTACTATGGGAAACTTGTATACCAGCTGTATGGTCACAAAGGTATGCCACCAGAGGGCACTGCAGTGGGAGACTTGTAGGTTACCTGTACAGGTGTGCCTGGCTGAGTATAAAAGGCAGGCCATCATGTGTGATCCTCACTCTAGAGTTACATTAAATGGACTAAGGTCACTACAGTTCAAGTACAATACATTGCCTCGTGGAGTCATTATCAGAGCATCTAAAGACATAACAATTGGCGATGAGATTACGGACTTTCACGCGAAAATGGCTAACCTTGGTACGTTGCAGCAGTTCGCTGATGAGGATGATTGGGACGCCTTGTGGAGAGGCTCGACCATTTCTTCACAGCAAACGACCTGGCAGGCGATAATCCGGCCACACTGGCCGATGAGCGCAGAGCTGTCCTGCTAACCAGTTGTGGGCTCACTGTCTACGGCCTCGTCAGAGACTTGCTGGCACCAGCGAAGACAACGACCAAGACATATGAGGAGCTTGTAATGCTGATCCAAGAACAACTCAAGTCCAAAGAGAGCATCCTCAGAGCCAGACACCGGTTTTATACCCACCAACGACCCGAAGGCCAGGAAATCGCGAAATATGCTGCAGACCTCAGAAGGCTGGCGGCACCGTGTGATTTCGGCAACCACCTCACCGAAGCGCTGCAGGATATCTTTACCATCGGAATCGGCCACGAGGGCTTTCTTCACAGACTACTATCTGAGGATATGTAAGGGGTTTTCACAGGGTTGTTGTTGTGCCTTGGGTGTCTCTCTCTGGGCTTCTGCCCTCACAGCTTATGCCTGGCCTGTGAGGTACCCTGAGTGCTGCAAGAGCACCCCTGGAGAGACTGTGTCCACAGCTTATGAAGGGGGTTTTGAGACTCGTGCGTCCCCACAGCTTATGCCTAGCCTGTGAGGCACCTGTGAGTGTCAAACACTCCTAACCCCTTCTTCCCTAGCCTGTGACACACAGTTGAGCGTTTTCGAGGCGCTCCTAGCTTCCCTTACACGGTTCTGACATAAGACTCACGATCAGGAGATGTAATACAATAGAACTGAGACAAGATGATTCCAAGAGGAACTTTAGGCTTCCAATTTATTTGGCAAGGTGTAACTCAACAAACAGCAATACACCAACAAAACAATCCCCCTAAATCCCACTAAACGGACACAACGAAAATCTTTACACCAGTTTAGCAGTACAATGCCCAACCTCCCACCTTTCCTGGCCTAACTGAGTTGGGAGTTCTGGGGACCAGAGGTTATACTCACTACTGTGCCTTCCGCAGTCTGGTGGTTTGTTTCTTCTATCTTTGGTGTCTTCGGACACTGGTTTTCCTTCAGTGTCGAGAGGCCTGTGGTTGTGGTTGTTGAATCACGAGGGCAGGGAAAATCATCACTCCTTTTCTTCACTATGTCAGAAACCCCTTTTTTATAGCCAGATTATCCAGTCCACCTCTCCTGCTGAAGTCGATTCTTCTCATTGGTGGACTTTTGATTTTGAAAAATGCAGCAGTTTGAGGTTTTTAGGTTTTTTTTCCACTGATCTTAACCTACTCAAGGTTTGAGTGGGTGTTGATTGCATTGGCCTCCTGTAGCCATTGTGCTAGTCTGGCCTGAGCCAGATATTTCTATGCCTGATGAAAAAGGTGTTGGAATATGTATGTGGCATTGTTTAAATGCTAATGTTTTCAAGGGGCAAGTTTCGAGGGTATACAGTTCCCAGACAATTTGATTAGTTCCAATGTCCAAACTGGCCCTTTTGATATTGACTCCACCCCTTTTCTTGCAGACCTTTAAAAAAATCCCAAATTCGATTAAAGTTCATAGTTTCTTTCATGTGCACTTTAGGATTTCAAACTTTCTGGTAGATAGTTCCAAATTAAATTCCCTTTCCTATGAGTCCAAACACTGGGGGGGGGGGGGTCTCCATTTGTGTCCCAAAGTTTTCCTTCCATCGGTTTCAATTCACAGCACAGACTGATCTCACAGCCCTTTTCCTTCTGGGTAAAATGAGGGGGTTTTCGTCCTCCCCTACAGATACCACAGTCACACTGCAGAGGCCATCTCCGTGAGCCAGGCATTCATGACCTCGACCTGCGGCTCGAGGCAGATGACTCACCCTCAGGATTCAAACCCGGCAAGTACTGTACACAGAATGGCGGCCTATAGAGGCTGGACTGCAGACCGTGAATCTCCTCAGGAGAGAGAGAACAGGTCCCCGAGTCCCTTAACTCAGAGTCATACTGGCGTTGCGGAGGGAATCACAGAGCTCACCAGTGCCGTTTTAAGGACTATGTGTGTAAAGGCTGCAGCACAAAGGGCCACCTCCAGCGAATGTGTAAAAAATATGACTCACTGTGTTGATGAAGAGTCTGCAGGTGGCCATGAATCCAACATGGATTATGATGCGATAGTCAGAGAGGCAGCTCAACGCCTTGATGAGGTATATAGCATGTTTACCTGCACCACAGAATGATCCCCGTTGAGGATGGAAGTCAAGATAAATGGCGTTCCAGTCTTCATGGAAGTGGACACGGAGGCGAGCCAGTCAGTAATGAATCAAGAAGCCTTTGAGAGGCTATGGGACAATCAAGCTGAAGGACCCAAGTTGGTCCCGGTTCAGGCAAAGCTGCGCATCTACATCAATTAACTTATCCCAGTTGTTGATAGTGCGGATGTAAAGGTACTCCATGATTCCGCGGTGCACAAGTTACCCCTGTGGATTGTTGTAGGTGATGGACCAACGCTACTCAGACGAAGGTGGACGGAGAAGAGCCATTGGAGCTGGGAAGATTTCATCCCTCCAGTGATCGAAGTCCCCTGTGCTCAGAGGCAAAGCAAGCCCTCACCTGAGGGTGGATCCAGCACCAGAGAGCAGACCAGCACAGCTCCCGAGGCACAGACCGTTCAGTACGACTGCGTGGAGATGATCAGCTGAGACGACCCAAACGCACCTTCCAGGCTCCAGTGGCAGGACTCCGGAGGAAGAAAATCGGATCCAAAGGCGACTTCCCAGCCTCGGTGGCAGAACCCGGGGAGAAGAGGATCACAGCAGTCGACATTGTGGATGGAAGAAAGATGGCGCCCAAACCACGAGGTGATGCGCTGAAGAAAAAGATGGTGGCGGCCAGACCACAAGGTGCAGCGCTGATGGAGCAACACGTGGCACCAACCGGAGAAGAGGACTGGGGTAAAGATTGCAAGACTGTCTTAAAGGAGGCCTGCAACCCACCACACTTAAAGGGACAGGTCCACATTCTCAATCAATGTAATAGCAACTGCGAGTTAAATGTAAAGCTTGTAATTGGTGATCAGACTTTTATACATGTGATAAGCAAAGAAAAGTCGTGCGATTGCGATCGGAGCTACAGTTTATCTACAATGACTAATGAAATGTAGTGCGATGTAGGATTTCAACTGCACTCAGTTAATGTAGTGGGCAAACACCCATCGGGAGCACACAGGTCCAGTGAGCTACCCAATGCTGTAGTCTGCATCCCTGGGACCAGAGTGATGCACCATGGAGTGTGGCCACAAGCAGCTAAAATAGACAAGCTGCAGAGCAAGCGATCTCAGGAAGGCAACGGCACTTGTATCGATACCCTGCCCCTGATCGGCTCCACCTCTCAGGCACCCGATGGTACCAACTGCCACGAACCAGAAAGAGCAAACCGCGCTAAGGCACAGCCTCCAGACTCTATAGCCACCAAGGCTACACCCGGGAATGAAGGGTCACCCACAACGGTTCTCCCAAATGGGACCGGGACCAGCCAGGATCCCAAACCAAATAACGATCAGGCAAGCAAGTCAGCAGTTCCCTGCGCACTGCTAGACAACTGCTCCTCAGGGAGCAGCAGCGACCCGGGGCGCAAGGAAAGGACAGGCATCTGTGAACCTGCCCGATGCTAGGAGCAATGGCAGAGGTCCCGAGAGCAGGCAACTTGAGCCAACCGGGTTCCCACTGCCAGCACTGGGCACCGCGCCGCCACCAGACTACCTGGACACCATCCAGCAGTTCTGGTACTAGTTTGTCCTCGTGCACCGGTGCTGACACCAGCACTGATTCCAAGTATGTATCAAATATGTACCTCACCATTCAAATGTACTTGCCTCACAACTGTACCACAAATGTAATGATGTAAATGCAATTTTTTTTTTCTGGGCTTGAATGAATATGAATGTAGTCACTGGCATAATCTATATGTGGGGGGGAGAGAATGGAGTGGTCATGGACGCACAAACAGAAACCACCAGCACCTCTACTGCCAATGAAACACCACCCACTCACCCAAGTTGGAAATGACCCTCCAAGGGTCAACCAGATAGAGCTAAGCCCAGAGCATGAAGGAAATTTGCACTAAGGACTTGGGGGAGAGTGATGTCATGTATCCAAACATGTTTGCTGCTTGTACTATTACATATGATGTGCCACCAGAAGGCACTACTATGGGAAACTTGTACACCAGCTGTATGATCACTAAGATGTGCCACCAGAGGGCACTGCAGCGGGAGACTTGTAGGTTACCTGTACAGATTTGCCAAGTCCAGTATAAAAAACAGGCCACCATGTGTGATCCTCACTCTGGAGTTACATTAAATGGACTAAGGTCACTACAGTTCAAGTACAATACATTGCCTCGTGGAGTCATTATCAGAGCATCTAAAGACATAATAATGATGATGATGACATAAAAGGTTACTGCACAAGATAAGAGCTCACGGGTCGGGGGTAATATATTAGCATGGATAGAGGATTGGCTAACTAACAGAAAACAGAGAGTCGTAATAAATGAGTCATTTTCAGGTTGGCAAACTGTAACAAGTGGGGTGTCACAGGGATCAGTCCTGTGGCCTCAACTATTTACAATTTATATTGTATGAAGGGACCGAGTGTAATGTAGCCAGATTTGCTGATGAAACAAAGATAGGTGGGAAAACAAGTTGTGAGGAGGACGCAAAGTATCTACAAAGGGATATAGATAGGCTAAGTGAGTGGGCAAAAATTTGGCAGATGGAGTATATTGTGGGTATATGTGAGGTTATCCACTTTGGTAGGAAAAATAAAAAAGCAAATTATTATTTGAATGGGGAGCGATTAAAAAATGCTGTAGTACAGAGGGACCTGGGGGTTCCTGTACATGAAATGCAAAACGTTAGTATGCAGGTATAGCAAGTAATTAGGAAGGCAAATGGAATGTTGGCCTTTAGTGCAAGGGGGCTGGAGTATAAAAGTCCTTTCCAGGCCGTTAGTAAGACCACACCTCGAGTACTGTGTACAGTTTAAGTCTCCTTATTTAAGGAGGGATATACTTGCATTGGAGGCCGTTCAGAGAAGCTTCATTGGGTTGATTCCTGAGATGAAGGGGTTGTCATATGAAGAAAGATTGAGCAAGTTGGGTCTATACTCATTGGAATTTAGAAGAGTGAGAGGTGATCTTATTGAAACATATATGATTCTGAGGAGGCTTGACAGGGTAGATGCAGAGAGGATGTTTCCCCTCATGAGGAAATCTAGACCTAGGGGGCATTTTCTCTCTTCTCTCAGAGGGTTGTGAATCTTTGGAATTCTCCACCCTAGAGAACAGTGGAATCTGGGTCGTTGAATATATTTAAGGCGGAGATAGATTTTTGAGCGATAACAGAGTCAAGGGTTATGGGGATCGGTCAGGGAAGTGGAGTTGAGGACAGGATCAGATCAGCCATGATCTTATTGAATGGCGGAGCAGGCTCGAAGGGCCAAATGGCCTACTCCTGCTCCTATTTCTTATGTTTTTATGTGCTGGCAAAGAAGCCATGGTGAGTTGTTTCAGTACACCTTGTAGATGGTACACACTGCAGCCACAGTGCGTGGTCGTGAAATGAGTGAATGTTTAAGGTGGTGGATGAGGTGCCAATCAAGCAGGATGCTTTGTCCTGGATAGTGTCATGCTTCTTGAGTGTTGCTGGAGCTGCACTCATCCAGGCAAGTGGAATGTGCCTTGTAGATGGTGGAAAGGCTTTGGGGAGTCAGGAGGTGAGACACTTATTGTAGAATACCCAGCCTCTGACCTGCTCTTGTAGCTACAACATTTATGTGGCAGGTCCAGTTAAATTTCTGGTCAATGGTGACCCCCATGATATTGATGGTGGGGGATTTGGTGATGGTAATGCCGTTGAATGTCAAGAATGTCTATTGTTGGAGATAGTCATTGCCTGGCAGTTGTGTGGCGTGAATGTTACTTGCCTTCTCAACCTGTCCTGCCACCTTCAAAGATTTGTGTACACACACCCCGAGGTCTCTTTTTTTCCTGCCTGTTCTTTAAAATTGTACCATTTAGTTTGTATTTCCTATTCTCATTTTCCTACCAAAATGCATCACTTCACACTTCTCTGTGTTAAATTTCATCTGCCATGTGTCTGCCCACCGCGGCTAGCTCTGCTGCACAGGAGGACAGGAAAAAGAGTGGGAGAGCAATAGTGATAGGGGATTCGATTGTAAGGGGAATAGATAGGTGTTTCTGCGGCCGCAACCGAGACTCCAGGATGGTATGTTGCCTCCCTGGTGCAAGGGTCAAGGATGTCTTGGAGCGGGTGCAGGACATTCTGAAAAGGGAGGGTGAACAGCCAGTTGTCGTGGTACACATAGGTACCAACGATATAGGTAAAAAATGGGATGAGGTCCTACGAGATGAATTTAAGGAGCTAGGAGTTAAATTAAAAAGTAGGACCTCAGAAGTAGTAATCTCAGGATTGCTACCAGTGCCATGTGCTAGTCAGAGTAGGAATCGCAGGATAGCTCAGATGAATACGTGGCTTGAGCAGTGGTGCAGAAGGAAGGGATTCAAATTCCTGGGACATTGGAACCGGTTCTGGGGGAGGTGGGACCAGTACAAACCGGACGGTCTGCACCTGGGCAGGGCCGGAACCAATGTCCGAGGGGGTGTGTTTGCTAATGCTGTTTGGGAGGAGTTAAACTAATATGGCAGGGGGATGGGAACCTATGCAGGGAGATAGAGGAGAATAAAATGGAGACAGAAGCAAAAAATAGAAAGGAGAAGAGTAAAAGTGGAGGGCAGAGAAACCCAAGGCAATAAACAAAAAGGGCCACTTTACAGCAGAATTCTAAAGGGTCAAAGTGTGTTAAAAAGACAAGCATGAAAGCTCTGCGCCTCAATGCAAGGAATATTCAGAATAAGGTGGACGAATTAACTGCGCAGATAGCAGTTAATGGGTATGATGTGATTGGCATCATGGAGACATGGCTCCAGGGTGACCAAGGCTGGGAACTCAACATCCAGGGGTATTCAACATTTAGGAAGGATAGACAGAGAGGAAAAGGAGGCAGGGTGATGTTGCTGGTTAAAGAGGAAATTAATGCAATAGTAAGGAAAGACATTGTCTTGGATGATGTAGAATCGGTATGGGTGGAGCTGCGGAATACCAAAGGGCAGAAAACGCTGGTGGGAGTTGTGTACAGGCCACCAAATAGTAGTAGAGAGGTTGGGGACAGCATCAAACAAGAAATAAGGGATGTGTGCAATAAAGGTACAGCAGTTATCATGGGCGACTTTAATTTACATATAGATTGGGCTAACCAAACTGGCAGCAATGCGGTGGAGGAGGATTTCCTGCAGTGTATTAGAGATGGTTTTCTTGACCAATATGTCGAGGAACCAACTAGAGAGCTGGCCATCCTAGACTGGATGATGTGTAATGAGAAAGGACTAATTAGAAATCTTGTTGTGCGAGGCCCCTTGGGGAAGAGTGACCATAATATGGTAGAATTCTTTATTAAGATGGAGAGTGACACGGTTAATTCAGAAACTAGGGTCCTAAACTTAAGGAAAGCTAACTTCGATGGCATGAGGCGCGAATTGGCTAGAATAGACTGGCAAATGTTACTTAAAGGGTTGATGGTAGATAGGCAATGGCAAACATTTATAGATCATATGGATGAACTTCAACAGTTGTACATCCCTATCTGGAGTAAAAATAAAACAGGGAAGGTGGCTCAACCGTGGCTAACAAGGGAAATTAAGGATAGTGTTAGATCCAAGGAAGAGGCATATAAATTGGCCAGAAAAAGCAGTAAACCTGAGGACTGGGAGAAATTTAGAATTCAGCAGAGGAGGACAAAGGGTTTAATTAGGAGGTGGAAAATAGAGTATGAGAGGAAGCTTGCCGGGAACATAAAAACTGACTGCAAAAGCTTCTATAGCTATGTAAAGAGAAAAAGATTAGTGAAGACAAATGTAGGTCCCTTGCAGTCAGATTCAGGTGAATTAATAATGGGGAACAAAGAAATGGCAGACCAATTAAACAAATACTTTGGTTCTGTCTTCACGAAGGAAAACATAAATAAACTTCCGGATGTACTCGGGGACCGAGGGTCTAGTGAGAGGGAGGAACTGACGGATATCCTTATTAGTCGGGAAATTGTGTTGGGGAAATTGATGGGATTGAAGGCCAATAAATCCCCTGGGCCTGATTGTCTGCATCCCAGAGTACTTAAGGAGGTGGCCCTAGAAATAGTGGATGCATTGGTGATCATTTTCCAACAGTCTAGCGACTTTGGATCAGTTCCTATGTACTGGAGGGTAGCTAATGTAACACCACTTTTTAAAAAAGGAGGGAGAGAGAAAATAGGGAAGTATAGACCGGTTAGTCTGACATCAGTAGTGGGGAAAATGTTGGAGTCAATTATTAAGGATGAAATAGCAGCGCATTTGGAGAGCAGTGACAGGATCGGTCCAAGTCAGCATGGATTTGTGAAAGGGAAATCATGCTTGACAAATCTTCTGGAATTTTGTGAGGATGTAACTAGTAGAGTGGACAAGGGAGAACCAGTGGATGTGGTGTATTTGGACTTTCAAAAGGCATTTGACAAGGTCCCACATAAGAGATTGGAGTGCAAAATCAAAGCACATGGTATTGGGGGTAATGTACTGGCGTGGATAGAAAATTGGTTGGCAGACAGGAAGCAGAGAGTCGGGATAAACGGGTCCTTTTCAGAATGGCAGGCAGTGACTAGTGGAGTGCCACAGGACTCAGTGCTGCGACCCCAGCTCTTTACATTATATATTAATGATTTGGATGAAGGAATTGAGTGTAATATCTCCAAGTTTGCAGATGACACTAAACTGGGTGGTGGTGTGAGCTGTGAGGAGGATGCTAAGAGGCTACAGGGTGATTTGGACAGGTTGAGTGAGTGGGCAAATGCATGGCAGATGCAGTATAATGTGGATAAATGTGAGGTTATCCACTTTGGTGGCAGAAACATGAGGGCAGAGTATTATCTGAATGGTGGCAGATTAGGAAAGAGGGAGGTGCAATGAGACCTGGGTGTCATGGTTCATCAGTCATTGAAAGTTGGCATGCAGGTGCAGCAGGCGGTGAAGAAGGCAAAATGCATGCTGGCCTTCATAGCTAGGGGATTTGAGTATAGGGGCAGGGAGGTCTTACTGCAGTTGTACAGGACCTTGGTGAGGCCTCACCTGGAATATTGTGTTCAGTTTTGGTCTCCTAATCTGAGGAAGGATGTTCTTGCTATTGAGGGAGTGCAGCAAAGGTTCACCAGACTGATTCCAGGGATGGCTGGACTGACATATGAGGAGAGACTGGATCAACTGGGCCTTTATACACTGGAGTTTAGAAGGATGAGAGGGGATCTCATAGAAACGTATAAGATTCTGACGGGACGGGACAGGTTAGATGCAGGAAGAATGTTCCTGATGTTGGGGAAGTCCAGAACCAGGGAACACAGGCTTAGAATAAGAGGTAGGCCATTTAGGACTGAGATGAGGAGAAACTTCTTCACTCAGAGAGTTGTTAACCTGTGGAATTTCCTACCGCAGAGAGTTGTTGATGCCAGTTCATTGGATATATTCAAGAGGGAGTTAGATATGGCCCTTACGGCTAAAGGGATCAAGGGGTATGGAGAGAAAGCAGGAAAGGGTACTGAGGGAATGATCAGCCATGATCTTATTGAATGGTGGTGCAGGCTCGAAGGGCCGAATGGCCTACTCCTGTACCTATTTTCTATGTTTCTATGTTCCAGCACTATATCGTCCTGAAGTCTGCCACTATCCTCATTGTTTACTACATTTCCAAGTTTCACGTCATCCGTAAGTTTTGAAATTCTGTCCTGTATACACGGTCCTGGCCATCAATATATATCAAACTGCCCCCTGGGGAACACCACTGCACACTTTCCTCCAATCTGAAAAACAATCATTCACCATTACTCCCTGCTTTCAGGCTCTTTACCATTTTCGCATCCACAGTGCCACTGCCACTTTAATCCCTTGAGCTTCAATTTTACGAATAAATCTATTATGTGGTCCCTTAACAAATGTTTTTGAAAATCCATATATATAACATTGCAATACCAACCCTCTCCATTACTTCATCAAAGAATTCAATCAGATTAGTCAAACATGATTTGCCTTTAGCAAATGCATGGTGACTTTCAATTATTAATTCATATTTTTCCAATTCATTTTGTCTGTTATTATCTCTAAAGGTTTCCCCACCACTGACATTAGGCTGACACGCCCATTGTTGTCTGGTTCATCACTTTCCCCTTCTTTGAACAGATTGGTTATAAATATTAGAATATTTTTTACTTTTGGAATACACACACACACACACAGGTCGTGTTCTCATCGAAAGGAGTTCAGTCACAGCAAATTGGAGCAAGAAAACTGTTATATATGTAAACTTGTATATACTCTGAACAACCACCAGAGGGCTCATCTCCTGGCGTTCCAAGGGATCCCATAATCCCTTGGGAGCACAGGTATTTAAGGAGGCCTCACAGGTTGGAGAGGCACTCTGGAGACCTGCAATAAAAGGCTAAAGTCACACTTTAGTTTGAGCTCACAGTGTTCAGTCTGACTCTTCCTCCATACATAACAAAAATAAAATACATGTTTTATTTAATAGAAATGGGTCACGAAAACAAGAAAGGAGAATATTAAGCCGATTGGAGCTGAAGGACTGATTGTTGAGCAAACGCCTGATCATCCACTCTCACCTCAGGAATGCACTTGGTGCAATTTGAAAACGCCCAGAGTTGCGGCAACAGTGAAACAAAAGAATATATTGTAGTTCGGTATATCGGTCAGTTAATGTCTGATTTACTGCAAAATCTCAGGAACATGTAGAGATTCGAAAACATCAACATTTTCTGAGCAAGATCCACACCCACAGATTTATGAAAGCTCTGCTGTTGGGCTGGGTTAAAGAACATAAGAACATAAGAAATAGGAGCAGGAGTAGGCCATAGAACCCCTCGAGCCTGTTCCGCCATTTAATACGATCTTAGCTGATCCGCTCATGGACTCAGCTCCACTTTCCTGCCCGCTCCCCATAGCCCGTTATTCCCTTATTGTTTAAGAATCTATTTCTGTCTTAAATGTATTCAGTATTCCAGCTTCCACAGCTCTCTGAGGCAGTGAATTCCACAGATTTACAACCTCTGAGAGAAAATTTCTCCTCATCTCAGTTTTAAATGGGCGGCCCCTTATTCTAATATTATGCCCTCTAGTCCCAGTCTCCCCCATCAGTGGAAACATCCTCTCGGCATCCACCTCGTCAAGCCCCCTCATAATCTTATACGTTTCGATAAGATCAACTCTCATTCTTCTCAATTCCAATGAGTAGAGGCCCAACCTACTCAAGCTTTCCTCATAAGCCAACCCCCTCATCTCCAGAATCACCTTAGTGAACTTTTTCTGAGCTGCCTCCAAAGCAAGCATATCCTTTCGTAAATATGGAAACCAAAACTGCATGCAGTATTCCAGGTGTGGCCTCACCAATACCCTGTATAACTGTAGCAAGACTTCCTTTCTTTTATACTCCATCCCCTTTGCAATAAAGGCCAAGATTCCATTGGCCTTCCTGATCACTTGGTGTACCTGTATACTAGCCTTTCATGTTTCATGCACAAGTATCCCCAGGTCCCGCTATATTGCAGCACTTTGCAATCTTTCCCCATTTAAATAATAACTTGCTCTTTGATTTTTTTCTGCCAAAGTGCATGACCTCACACTTTCCAATATTATACTCCTTCTGCCAAATTTTTGCCCACTCACTTAGCCTGTCTATGTCATTTTGGAGATTTTTTATGTCCTCCACACACATTGGTTTTCCTCCCATCTTTGTATCGACAGCAAACTTGGCTACATTACACTCGGTCCCTTCTTCCAAGTTGTTAATATAGATTGTAAATAGTTGGGGTCCCAGCACTGATCCCTGCGGCACCCCACTAGTTATTGATTGCCAATCCGAGAATGAACCATTTATCCCGACTCTCTGTTTTCTGTTCATTAGCCAATCCTCTATCCATGCTAATATATTACCCCAACCCCGTGAACTTTTATCTTGTGCATAACCTTTTATGTGGCACCTTGTCAAATGCCTTCTGGAAGTCCGCATACACCACATCCACTGGTTCCCCTTTATCCACCCTTATATCCTCAAAGAATTCCAGCAAATTTATCAAGCATGACTTCCCCTTCATAAATCCATGCTGACTCTGCCTGACCGAATTTTGCTTTTCCAAACGTTCTGCTACTGCTTCTTTAATAATGGACTCTAACATTTTCCCAACCACAGATGTTGGGCTAACTGGTCAAAAGTTTCCTGATTTTTGTCTACCTCCTTTTTTAAATAGCGGCGTTACATTTGCAGTTTTCCAAACTGCTGGGACCTCCCCAGAATCCAGGGAATTTTGGTAAATTACAACCAATGCATCCACAATCCCTGCCGCTACTTCCCTTAAGACCATAGGATGCAAGCCATCAGGTCCAGGGGATTTATCTGCCTTTAGTCCCATTATCGTATTGAGTACCACCTCCTTCGTGATTGTGATGTGTTAAGTTCCTCCCCCCCCCCTCCCCATAGCCCCTTGACTATCCACTGTTGGGATATTGTTAGTGTCCGCTACCGTAAAGACTGATACAAAATATTTGTTCATAGTTTCTGCCATCTCCATGTTCCCCATCACTAATTCCCCGGTCTTATCCTCTAAGGGACCAACATTTACTCTAGCCACTCTTTTACTTTTTATATACCTATAGAAACTTTTGCTATTTGTTTTTATATTTCATGCTAGTTTACTTTCGTAGTCTATCTTCCCTTTCTTAATCATTTTTTTAGTCGTTCTTTGCTGGCTTTTAAACGCTTCCTAATATTCTGTCCTCCCACAAGTTTTGGCCACATTTTCTGCCCTTGTTTTTAATTGGATACATTTCTTTAGTTAGCCACGGATGGCTATCTTTTCTCTTAAACCCTTTCCTCCTCAGTGGAATATATTTTTCTTGAGAGTTGTGAAATATCTCCCTAAATGTACAACAATGTTCATCAACCATCCTACACTTTAATCTATTTTCCCAGTCCACTTTACCCAACTCTGTCCTCATACCTTCATAGTCTCCTTTATTTAAGCTTAGTCCACTGCTCAGAGATCCAACTTTCTCACCCTCCATCTGAATTTGAAATTCAATCAGGATCACTCATTCCGAGGGGATCCTTTATTCGGAGACTGTTTATTAATCCTGTCTCACTACACAGGACCAGATCTAAGATAGCTTGCCTCCTGGTTGGTTCCGTTACATACTGCTCAGTGGTAAATAAAAGAAAGCTGATACCTGATATGGCTCAGTGGTAGCACTCACACCGCTGAGTCAGAAGGTCGTAGGTTCAAGTCTCACTTCAGGGACTTGAGCACATAATCCAGGCTGACACTCTAGCACAGTACTGAGGGATTGCTGCATTGTTGAAGGTGTCGTCTTTCAGATGACACATTAAACCTCTCAGGTGGACCCAAAAGATCCCACAGCACTATTCCAAAGAAGAGCAGGGGAATTCTCTCCGGTGTCCTGGCCAATATTTATCCCATAACCAACATCACTAAAACAAATTATCTGTTCATTATCGCATTGCTATTTGTGGAATCTTGCTGTGTTCATGTTGGCTGCTGCGTTTCCTACATTACAACAATAACTACACTTCCAAAAATATTTCATTGGATGTGAAGCACTTTGGGATGCCTGAAGTTCTGAAAGTCGCTGCATAAATGCAAGTTCTCTTTTTATGTTAAATATTCAATGATGCTAGTACTGTGACACCAACAAGATATAAAGAAATCCAGATTTTTCAGATTTCCATATTCACTTGTCCTTTCACCATTCCAGTGATTGCCTCTCAGAGCAATGCATTCCAGGAAAGGACCTAGCTAGAATCTGAACAGATGCTGAACACACAGCCAGACACCACTCTGTCCACTGGATATGCTCCAGGCTCAGGCAGACACCACTCTGTCCACTGAACAATACTGTAAGTACAGTCAGATAGCAACATCCAATGACCATAAAACAGTTAACAATAAGAAAACATTTCCAGGACCCTCCAGATGCAGCAGAAGAGTTGTCTCGACAGGTGTACAGCGCCCTTTAGTTAATGAGTCTCAGTGTGTAGGGTTGTTGATATATTTTATCATGCTGTGTGGGACGGATTATCTGACCAACAACAGTCCACGAGTATACAGCTATAAGCCAAACCATCTGTTTTCTGCAGAATTGAGCAATTCAGCAAACAGGCAATCTTTTTGAAATAGAGTTGTTTGTGAATTGTTGCATGAACTGGGTCTGCACAAAGCACCATTTAAATGCTGTCCTTCCTCTGAGTCCTTCATTCATGGAGCCTGTGTCTGAAACCACAATTGTTATGAAAAGGAATAGTTTTTGTCACTATGGCAACCATCACTTTTCCTGAGTTGATCTTGATTTTTGTACAAACATTTGCAGGGCTATGGGGGAAAGAACAGGGGAGTGGGACTACTTGGATAGCTCTTTCACAGAGCCAGCATTGGCAAAGAAGGCCAAATGGCCTCCCTCTGTGCTGTATGATTCTATGATTTACGCTCTGCCGATAGCAAGGGGCTGGGCCACAGGGACCGAAATGGTCTCGGATCCGATCGGCAGTGTGTGATGTGCTGGCACTACCAGCGCTAAATGGCCCTCATCCTGTGGTAAGAGAGGAGACAATTCCCTGTGGTTTCTCTTTGTGTGTGCCACCCAGAGAGGCAATGGTCGCTGCTGGATGATTGAACGGATGGTTATGGATTGGGGCATGTTGGCGCTCACTGTCGAGGCCACCACATGGCTACTTGGGCCAGATACTAGAGGGCAACTGGTACCTGTGGAACTGCACCTCAACCACACAAGATGCAAAGTTCAGGAGAGGAGAGGAGGGGAGAGAATCGATGGGTTAAGAACGGTTGCACAGAGCTGTGCACTATTGCTGTTACACCGTGACACAACGTTACCATGGTATATTCCTTACCTCATCGCAAACACACACATTACACAAGATGGCTCTTCCTGGAAACTGTCATCATGTGACTTGTCACATGACACTTTTATTGTTATACATCAACATTACCACAGTAGTCTACATGGTGGAGCAATAGTCCACTAGGTGGAGCTCTCGATTACAGTTACAGGTATCACAATGTGAGTTACGTTGTGTGAGATGTTCTGTGGCCTGTAGTATTAGATGTATTGTTCATTGAGAAAGGACCAAGCCTCCACCAAGGCTGAAATGTTCAACAGAGAGGAGAAGATTAATCAATAGGTAGGACATAGGGAACACCAAGCAGTCACTTTGAGGCTTGAAGACTGCAGGAGGAAGGGTTGGCCGAGGAGGTGAGGGTTTCCACATGTTTGAGGATCTGGGGAAGACATGAGATGACGCACTGAGTCTTGGTTTCAGGATATCAAGGACTTGGGAAGTGTATGATGATGTGCTTGAGGTTTATAGGGAATAAGAGCAATGACCACAATGGTATTGATAACTCGAGAAAGGCAAATAAAGAGTCGAGATTGGAGGATACAGGTGAGAGAAGGAGCATCTATCAGATGGCAGGATTTTTCTCGTATCCTATCCAGAAGAGGGAGAGGTATTAGTAGATTCTCCCCAGATATGGGAGCAGTACGCACGTCTTGGATGAACCGTAGCTCTATAGAGAGTTCAGAGATGGTGAAGGGCAAGGAAGTGATGTGATATGTGCAGGAAACTAAGCCTCTGTCTATCAAACTATTTCTCACTTGTAGGTTTGCAGAACTAGGTCAATCAGGTGCATTATGGGTGATGTGCATACTCAGCCCGGCCATGTGCAGTCACTCAAAAAGTTGCTCATCGTGTGACATATAATGGGCTTGGACTGTGATTGGGGGCTTAGAGACATGAACACATGGGAGACATGTAACATCCCCTCCCTCTTCCAGTCAAGGGTTCAATCAAATCCTTCAAAAAAGAAGTGATGAGATATTACACTTTCTTCTCTCTGCTGGCTGAAGGATCTACGTGAACATTTTTTGGCAAATCTCAACGCAGTTAAGGGGTTGCACCAAAAAACTGTTCATAAAGGAGCACTAAATTGATAATCGGAGTCAGAAAAGCCGTACGGATTGCTACAGTGAGAAATGCTTTAAAAAATCCATGCTTTTTGTTTTTTTTCTTTTATATGTGGTAACGTTTTGTTTGTGTTGGCTGTTGACAAAGTTGCTCTTGGTTATTTTGAGGGGGGGGGTTATTTTGTCACGCAGACAGGAAGTAGCATCAGCTCAGGAGGGACATGATTTCCCATTGGAGGACGAAACGTGGCTTCTTGATTCACAAGCAGTGTGCAATCGGTAAGTGAGTAAATGCTTAGAAAATATCAATCAGATTAATGGCTGATTCTCGCCAATTCTGCAATTCCTACTAAGCTTGAAAACACATTAATTTTTTCTTCAGTGTACAGACTGTCTCATTTGCAGTGGCAATCACTCATTTTGGTTTAAAAATATGACCTATATAGCAAAATAAATGCGGCTCGCTCTATTTCGCCATTGGGGTTTCATTCTCTATTACCCTTAATGATTATAAATATCCCCTGTAGCATCACCCAGTGTTGACAGCTTTGACATAACTTACTCTTGCTAATATTGACTTTTTAATAGGTTAAAAAATTAGGTCCTCTTCCTGCTTCTCTGCTGCTGTCAAGCTTTTTCCATGGACCAGGCAAATGAGATAGTCAGCCTTCAAACCTCTCCCTGGCCACTTTGTGAGTAGCTGCACTTCTATGGTAGCCTTGCTGGTTCAAAATGGGTGTACTTGCAAATCAGAAGTGAGTTCCAATTGCTCTGGACCAACTCCACCATCACTTGGAACATTTGTTGCTCAGTGGTGGCCAAGAACAGTTTGCTGACAGCTCCACTCGGCTGTGGCTACCAGCCAACCATTGTGCCCATCAGGTTCACTGGCCTGGATTAACAGAGGCCTCTGCAGCACCACGAGTTGTCTGATCCACAGCATAGCCGGCAAAAACTGCACATGTTTGCTCTGTGACTGAGTGTGCTGCTTTGCGTACTTGAGGACGGCATAAAGATGGGAGGAAAAACAATGAGTGAGGAGGACACAAAAAATCTGCAAAAGGACATAGACAGGCTAAGTGAGTGGACAAAAATTTGGCAGATGGAGTATAATGTTGGAAAGTGTGAGGTCATGCACTTTGGCAGAAAAAAAATCAAAGAGCAAGTTATTTAAATGGAGAAAGATTGCAAAGGTATAGCGGGACCTGGGGGTTCTTGTGCATGAAACACAAAAGGATAGTATGCAGGTACAGCAAGTGATTAGGGAGGCCAATGATATCTTGGCTTTTATTGCAAAGGGAATGGAATATAAGCAGGGAAGTCTTGCTCCAGCTATATAAGGTATTGGTGAGGCCACACCTGGAATACTGCGTGCAGTTTTGGTTTCCATATTTACGAAAGGATATACTTGCTTTGGAGGCAGTTCAGAGAAGGTTCACTAGGTTGATTCCGGAGATGAGTGGGTTGACTTATGAGGAAAGATTGAGTAGGTTGGGCCTCTATTCATTGGAATTCAGAAAAATGAGAGGTGATCTTATCGAGATGTATAAGATTATGAGGGGGCTTGACAGGGTGGATGCAGAGAAGATGTTTCCACTGATGGGGGATACTCGAACTAGAGGGCACGATCTTAGAATAAGGGGCCGCCCATTTAAAACAGAGATGAGGAGAAATTTCTTCTCTCAGACGGTTGTGAATCTGGAATTCTCTGCCTCAGAGAGCCGTGGAAGCTGGGACATTGAATAAATTTAAGACAGAAATAGACAGTTTCTTAATCGATAAGGGGTTATGGGGAGCGGGCAGGGAAGTGGAGCTGAGTCCATGATCAGATCAGCCATAATCTTACTGAATGGCGGAGCAGGCTCGAGAGGCCGTATGGCTTACTCCTGTTCCTATTTCTTATGTTCTTATGTTCTTATGACCTTGCAGTCATTTATCCTAATCAAATAAAGCATGTGAATGGGGCTGGCCAAATACAAAGCAGTATATTGACCTGGGTTAATTAGCATTCAGCAAATGGATCACACATCATTCCCAGTTGAGGGATTTGAAATCCATTGGTGTTTATTTTTGCTCTTTGTGCACTGGTTCTATGGTAAATGAATCTCAATTTTGTCCCCCTCTTTTTTTGGCTCAACAATTGAACTTCACTGCTGAGCTAGCATTAATGAGCAACAATCTCTTAACACTTAATCTGTGCATTAGTGTACAATACACTTGGTTGCATCCACAAGCACTTTTAAGAGGCGTTGAGCAAAGGTTCAAGTGTGAATGCTAACTAACACAATGATCAATCACAATTAGTACTTGCGCTAATTAATCCACGGAAGTGTCCGCTGTGGCTCAGTGGATGGCACTGTCGCCACTGAGTCACAAGGTTGTGGGTTCAAGTCCCACTCCAGAGACTTGAGCACATAATCTAGGCTGACGGAAGTGCTGTCTTTTGATAAGAAGGTTAAACCGAGACCCCTACTGCCCTCTCAGATGGATGTAAAGATGGTATTTTGAAGAAGAGCAGGGGAGTTCTCTCTGGTGTCCTGGTCAAAATTTATCCCTCAACCAACAGCACTAAAACAGATTATCTGGTCATTATCACAGTGCTCTTTGTGGGATCTTGCTGTGTACTTATTGGCTGTCGCTTTTCCTGCATTACAACAGTGATTACGCAGGCTGTAAACATCTTTGTGGCGCCCTGAGTTCCTGGAAGAGTCTAAATAAATTCTTCTTCACTGTGTAATAGAGTTCCCCCTAATGGACTACTACTCCACCTAGTGGACTACTGTGGTAATGCAACTACTGATATAAATACAATAAAAGGATCAGATATCACATATTGTTAATCCATGGAACCCATATCTGCATGGCCACGATCCAGCATCGCATACTGGAAAATCTAGCAGCGACACTTATTCTTTGCTTTGTGGAAAATAGTTTGTCTGCATGCGGCGATGTGAACGAGCCTGCCAGTTCAATAGACCAGGACATCAATCTTCCACAGATAGAAATGCTTTGTCGCCCAAACATAATAGCTGAGGAATTAATGATGTCTGTACATCAACACACGCAGTTAGGCAGAGCATTTGGAGTCACTTAAGAATCGGTCTGATTATGGAGTCACACATCTCTGTCAATACCTCCCGATTGAGTCTGAACCTCCTTACTCACTACTCCTCCGTTTAGGTGACACGATTCAAGCTGGGACATTGAGAAGTAAGCCTCAGGGCCCTTCACGTGGACAAGGCCTCAGCCTTGCCTCTCTCCTCCTGTACACCTGCCACTCCCGATCCTCTTGCTCCTCCTCTAACTGTACAGTGGCTTTTGTGACACGTGTAAAATACATTTTTATCCAATGTACCATTTGGGATATGCAGAGTTGCCTATTTTGATTTCATTTGTTGACCAATTGCTCTGGCCAGACTGCTGCTTTTGGTTGACGAGCAGTAATCATTTATAGCCAAGTCTAATCCATATCGGAACACGGAGGAGGGGGTGAAATTGGTCTATGCTAATATTGCATAACAGGGTCATAGTGAATTAGCAGCTCATTTAAAAATGGGCGCGGTGTAAAATGTGCTGCGATTCTCTATGAGCCCATTTCGCGCTCCTGGCGAAGAACAATGTTAACACCGTTCAATATACTCTGAATGCCTTCACTGCAATATCCCACATTGTAACATACTGGATTTTATATGCTATCTTCCATTTGACACACTGCAACTTGTGTATGTAACATTGACAATGTCCAGATCGCCATACATTTAGTCATCCCCTAAGCTGGCCAACAACACTTTATTCTTCATAATGTTATTGACAGCTGGCAAGAATAAAGTTGGGAACACTAAAAATCTGTCTAAATCTGGATCAATGGTTTCCTACATCCGTCAAACCTCCCTGCTGAACCTAAACCTCCAGTGAACCATCTTTTGCGAGTTCCTTGACTTTCATTCCTTCGATGAGAATTGATGGCACCATTAGCTAAAGGCGCCGTTATATTAATCCTTTGTGATTGTCGTCAAAAGCATGGTTGCTCTTGCGGCTTCTGATGCAGGCGCTCTGACGGTGGGAGGGACCTGACCTTCCTGGATCCCGACAGAGGCAAAAGAAAATGGCCGCTGTCAAGACAGCTGAGAAAATTGGGTGAGGGTGAAGAGTCAGCAACCGTGTCCACAGCAAGAAGTCAGCACCTTCAGGGGAGAAGCGGGGGTGGGAAGGAGAAGTGGAGAAAATGAGCAACAAGTAACATGGAGGCTGGCAATCCCTGCAGTATTGTTTTCTTGAATCAATGGACCCTGAATATGACCAGTGAGGGGACAACGGTAACCGTGCCGACATAAATAGTGTGGCGAGGGGAGTCTTCGTGGGGGTCGGGATGTGCGTGGCAGCGTTTGAGATCAGGAAATAATAACTGGTCCAATTGCTATACTTATGGATAATCTTTGCCTCGATATAAAGACTGACATTCATAGAATCATAGAAATTTACAGCACAGTAGGCGGCCATTTTGGCTCATCGTGTCCGCACCGGCTGACAAAGAGCTATCCAGCATAATCCCACTTTCCAGCTCTTGGTCCGTAACCCTGTAGGTTATGGCACTTCAAGTGCACATCCAAGTACTTTTTAAATGTGGCAAGGGTTTCTGCCTATACCACCCTTTCAGGCAGTGAGTTCCAGACCCCACTGGGTGAAAACGTTTCCTCTTAAATCCCCTTTAAATCTCCTACCAATTACTGGTTGTTGACCTCTCTGCTAAGAGAAATAGGTCCTTTATTTCCATTCTATCTAGGCCCCTCATAAATTTATATCTCTCAACAATGTCTCCCCTCAGCCTCCTCTGTTCCAAAGAAAATAAACCCAGCCTATCCAATCTTTCTCATAGCTAAAATTCTCCAGTCCAGGCAATATCTTCATAAATTTCCTCTGTACCCTCTCGAGTGCAATCACATCTTTCCTGTAATATGATGACCAGAACTGCACACAGTACTCCAGCTGCAGCCTAATCAGTGTTTTAAACAGTTCACGCATAACGTCCTTGCTCTTGTATTCCATACCTCGGCTAATGAAGGCAAGTATTCCGTATGCCTTCTTAACTACCTTATCTACCTGTTCTGCTACCTTCAAGGATCTGTGGACATGCATTCCAAAGTCCCTCTGTTCCTCTATACTTCTCAGTGTCCTACCATTTATTGTGTATTCCCTTGCCTTATTAGCCCTTCCCAAATGCATTACCTCACACTTCTCCGGATTGAATTCCATTTGCCACTGTTCTGCCCATTCGACCAGTTCATTGATATCTTCCTGCAGTCTACAGCTTTCTTCTTCATTATCAACCACACGATCATTTTTTGTATTATCTGTAAACTTCTGAATCATATATTCTAAATCGTTGATGTATACCACAAAAAACAAGGGACCTAGTGCCATTGGAAACAGCCTTCCAGTCACAAAAACACCCATCAACCATTACCCTTTGCTTCCTGCCTCTGAGCCAATTTTGGATCCAACTTGCCACTTTACCCTGGATCCCATGGGCTTTTACTTTTGTGACCAGCCTGTCATGTGGGACCTTATCAAAAGCTTTGCTAAAATCCATATAGATTACATCAAACACACTGCCCACATCAACCCTCCTTGTTACCTCCTCAAAAAATTTAATAAAGTTAGTCAGACACGACCTTCCCTTAACAAATCCATGCTGACTGTCCTTGATTAATCCGTGTCTTTCTAAGTGAAGATTTATCCTGTCCTTCAGAATTTTTTCCAATAATTTTTCCACCACCGAGGTTAGGCTGACAGGCCTGTAATTACTCGGTTTGTCTCTTTCTCCCTTCTTAAACAACGGCACAACATTAGCAGTCCTCAGGCATCGCACCTGTAGCCAGAGAGGACTGGAAATTGATGGCAAGAGCCCGTGCTGTTTCCTCTCTTGCTTGGTTCTCCAAGGGTTCTGACTCTCAGCACAGGCAAAAACAAAGAATCTTGATATTTGAGGAGGAGGGAATGGAGACAAGTCCATTTATCACTGAAGAAAATTCAGTTGTGATGTGCAATAAATGTTTTCCAAATGGATGCAGTGCTATAAATTAGCAGCACATGAGCTTCTGAGCTGAAGTTCCCATATCTGCAGGGACTTTGGTGAGGAATTTCCTGAGTCAGACATGGAAAATAATCTGACGGAGGGTCATCGGCCCAAAACGTTAACTCTGCTTCCTCTCCACAGATGCTGCCTGACCCGCTGAGATTTCTAGCTTTTTCTGTTTTTATTCCAGATTCCAGCATCTGCAGCATTTTTGCTTTTGTATTAATGGAAAATAATCTGTCACAAAAACCTGAGCTCTGCTAAATTCTGCTTCCCTATTAAATTTGTGCAGCTTAACTCACTGTGAGGTTCTCCCAGGCTCACCTAGACCTGCGTCGAGGCTAGCAAGTGGGCAGGCAGCAGACCTATTCCGAGACGGCGATCGCCCCTCTGTCTAGCTGCTGCGAGACGGAAGGTATGATTTGCCAGGCAAGATGTTTGATTTTCTGTCTTCCCCATAGGGAGGCGCTGAGGTTCCTCTGTGGATTGAACCCCCACCTTCCCACACTGTGGCAGTGCGTCAATGCTCAGTGCCTTCCCCACTGCCTCCGTATTCTGCTCTGCTCCAAGGCGGCCTGTTCGAGTTTCCACAATTGATTGCACGCACCAATGGGATTATGTCATTGACAATGAGATATTTACTTACAATTTGGCCCAATAGTTCATTAATTCAAGCAATTGTTGTTTTCTCATGTGGAAATATGCAGGAATATGTGAAACTATGTAGCTGGAACAATCTGCATTGTATAAAGGAACAACCCCTTTACAATCTGGGAGCACGCCCTGTGCTCCAATCCTCTAAACGTCCTTTTTATAAGATTCTAAAATTCTGCAATTCAACTCTTAACTGCCAGTGGGTTAAGGTGATCAGATCTGCTTGGATGCATTCCTGGAGATTCTGTCATATAACCACCCCGCCCCATCAAACAGCATTTTCCCCCATCGCCAAAATCTTTAACCAAAATGTTTTTCTTCCGGATTTGCTCACAGCAGTATCCAGGAGGATAATCTTTGATTTCTGGAGCCGCTACGACAATCCTGATGGTTGGCAACCCTGCATTGGATAGGATAAAAGTCTGCTCACCCTGTTGGTTGTATGGGATTGTAATAGGCAACCCCAGCTCCTTGTGAATGTGCATTAAAGTGCCCACAATTGGGCCCTGAATTGGCAAGCTCACCACACGGGTAGTTAGACTGTAAAATGGCAATGTCACACTTGTGCACTAGAGGGCGCAGTGCTGACACCGGCACTGATGGGCATTAGCCCCGAAAAAAGAAATAAAGGGGGAGAAATTGGCCTGGTTTGCGCCTCCCGGTGGCGATAACGGGGCGCTAAGGAATTGCTGACCAGGTGCAGCGAAATCACCGACATCCGCGAACTTCCATGGCGGGTTTACGCTAGCGCTAAAGCTTACAGCCTCGATCTCTTGCGCCCCAGATGTAAAATTCGCTTCCGTCCCCTCAGCATCACCAGATATCAACAACGGCAGCTGCTGGGGGTGTTGTCACCTCGGCTGGCCGCTTGGGGAGTGGTAATTAAAGGCAGTGGTGGTCAGGTAGGCCAAAATTTAATTATGTCCCCAGGGTGTTGCATTTTGATTTTGTTGTATCCCGCCATTGCTCAGCCCTACACTCTCTTAGAGAGCTTGGGGCTGCTATGCGCATGTCGCAGGTGCCATCACCCAACATACACAGCCTTAGGCTTCAATGAACGCAGCATTGGCCTTTCCCTTTAAGGGAGGGAAGGAGCCTGTAAAAGCGGCAGTGCTGCACTGAACCTTGCTCAGTGCACTGCCGATGCCGCCCCTCTCACACACTTTAGCGCTCTAAGGGAAGTGGTAATGCTTTATTTTGCATTCCATTCCCTCTTGGAGTCCTAAAGCGGAAGTTCCCAGCAGAATCAAATGTTTAGTGCCAGGCGATACTTTTGTGCTCCCGCAAAAGTTATCGCCCCAAACATAGCGCTACGCAATTTCTAGCCCAAGGACTTGCATTTATATAGCACCTTTTCTGACATAAGAATGTATTAAAGCACTTTACAGCTAATGAAGTACTTTTGAAGCTTAGTCACTGCTTTAATGTAGGAATCAAGGCAGCCAATTTGCGCACACAAACAGCAATGAGATAATGACCAGATGATCTGTTTCAGTGAGGTTGGTTGAGAGATAAATATTGTTCAGGACTTCCTGCTCTTCTTGGAACTAGTTCCACATCGTCACATCTGCAGGACGGCAGAGGCCCCTATTATCGCTAGTCTTGTTAATGTACTACAGGTGCAGCATCGAAATTCCAGAACCCTCAGGACCAAGGCCATTTTGGATTCCAGGCTTTCAATCTTCTTTCTGATGTCACGAATCCGGAAACACGCGAGCCCAGGCTCGGGTATTTCTGGATTTCGGAACATCAGAAAGAGAGATCTGTTCGGGCCACTGGCCCCATCGATGAAGTCGTCAGGTGGGCCGCGCTATCAAGGAGGTGTTCGGACTGGCCCGGCCGTGGTGGAGCTGTTCGGGCGGGCCGGCGAGGAGGCCCCGAGGTAAGGGCAGCGGCCGTGAGCGGGACGGTGAGGCAAGGCCCGAGGTCGGGCAGCGGCGGGGCCCCGAGGTCGGCAGGATCGGATTCCGGAACATTTTATGGATTCTGGACAACCCTGCCACCGCTCGGTCCGGAGTTTGGATTCTGGAACTCCAGATTTTAGATGCTGCACCTGTACTGGTGTCCTCTAATTCTGTTTTCATAGTCCAAGTTGAATAACTTATACATTGTTACATTGCCCATTCCTTGTTTAAAAACCTGCATCACATCCCCTCCCTATCTTCCTTTGTCCAAAGAAAACAAATTCAACTCCATCAGTCTCTCCTCATAACTTGGAACCCTGATCCTGGAATCACCTTTGTTGCTTTTTTTCCTGAACATTCTCCGATGCATTAAAGTCCTTTAACTGTATGAGGCCCAAAAGAGCACCTAATATTCTAAATGTAATCTCACTAATGATCTATACAAAATCACAACACTTATTTTTACTGGCCTGTAATTTGCGGCCAGCTGCAAAAACAAGGCATTCGCCACTGGCCCCAAAGTAAGTTTCCCACAAAGATCTTGGCGAGAGGTTCGGCTTTTACAAAGTGCAGTTGGAATCAGCGTGGTTTAGTGGGAATCCCATAGCGCGAGCTGCTGTGACATCAACAAGCTATCTAAGCAGCCAATCACAATGCTGAATTCTCACAGATTGCGAAATGCTATGTAGAGAAGAACAAAGGGCGGAATTTCCCGGAATGGTAGTGTGCGCGATCGGAGGCGGATCGGGTGGGAAAGTTGTTATTTTTTGGGAACCCGCTGTCATCACGCTCCCACGCGCCTTTCCCCCTGGCGCATCTGTCAGCGCTGACCTGAACCGACCGGCAGAGGCGGGCGACCCAAGTTAAATTATTAGTAGCTAGTTGTCAGACCTTTAAGAGTGATTTTCACCTCACTTTTTAAATTTAATAGGATGGCCACGGGAAATATGTCTGTCAACCTGAGGCACGAGCTCAGTGGCCATTGTTCCAGCTGATTAGTTGACAGCATCAAATATACTATAAAAGCTCACACCTCACATCACCAGGCACACCAGCAGCACCAACAACACCACCCACCTTCTCCACAATCAACTGATGCTGCACAGGACAGAGGGCATCAGCACCCAATCACATTGCTGCCCGGGAGGCCAGGGATGGCCTCACTATGGCCACATTTACCTCACTTGATGCTGCCACATGATGCGCCAGGTTGACACCACCCCACACCGACACCATAAAGCGTCCCAACAATGCACAAACCATTCATTTTATACCACCATTGCTGGAGGTACTTTTATGTTTCACCATTCATTGCAACTCACTAAGCCACTTACGAAGGTGCACACAAATCTGTCCAACAATGAAAAACAAAGGCTTTTAATGTTTGTTAGCACATTAATGGAAACTTTGCATGAACATTGGATAAAACACCCAAGTGTCCTCCGTGTGTTGTTAGTTGGTATGATTGCACTAGGATGAGGGTGAGTGTGAGGAAGATGCGAATGTGATAATGTAAATAGAGAGATGGGTGGAGGTGCAAGGTATGTTGGTGTGAGTAAGGATGTGCAGGAGTAGGGTAGGGAAGACAGAGTAATGGGGATGTGATGAGAGTCACAGCAGGATGAGGTTGTGTGTGGCTTTGTACTAATGAGATCATTGAAATATTTGCGGCACTGCAGCCGGGTCCTCCTGAACCCATCCCTGCTTGTGCCCTCCCTTTGTAATCTGCAACCAGGTTGTGTTGGTCTCCTGAGGAGGTCTCTTCCGCCCATGGGAAGGGAAGAGACCCTCCCTGTGTGCTGTGACTCCCTCTCTAAGCATAATCGTAACCAAAACCCGGAGCGCAAAGGACCGGAAAATCCAGCCTGTATAGTTTCTTAAAAATGTTTTTTTTTAAATGGATAAATTTGACACTCAACAAAATTAAAATGGGTTTTTCAGGCCATAACGTTTGTTTAACAGTCAATACTCTGTTAAAACCCCAGTTACACCTAATCCAAAAGGTCTACATTTTTATGGGGAATTTAAAGTGGACAGAGGGCTGTTGGGGATGTGAAGGGATCGGGGATGTGGGGGGAGGAGGGTGGGGGGTTGGGTTAGGGCTGTGGGGATATGGGGGTGTTGGGGATGTGGGGGGGTTGGGGGATGTGAGGGGGGGTTGGGGATGTGAGGGGAAGTTGGGGATGTGAAGGGGGAGTTGGGGATGTGGGGGGGGAGTTGGGGATGTGAGGGGAGAGTTGGGGATGTGGGGGGGGATTGGGGATGTGGGGGGGAGTTGGGGGATGTGAGGGGGGTTGGGGATGTGGGGGGGTTGGGGGATGTGAGGGGGGGTTGGGGATGTGAGGGGGGAGTTGGGGATGTGGGGGGGGAGTTGGGGATGTGAGGGGGGGTTGGGGATGTGGGGGGGGAGTTGGGGATGTGGGGGGGGAGTTGGGGATGTGAAGGGGGGTTGGGGATGTGAGGGGGGAGTTGGGGATGTGGGGGGGGAGTTGGGGATGTGAGGGGGGGTTGGGGATGTGGGGGGGGTTGGGGATGTGAGGGGGGGGTTGGGGATGTGGGGGGGTTGGGGGATGTGAGGGGGGGTTGGGGATGTGAGGGGGGGTTGGGGATGTGGGGGAGGTGGGGATGTGAGGGGGGGGTTCGGGATGTGAGGGGGGAGTTGGGGATGTGAGGGGGGAGTTGGGGATGTGGGGGGGGGAGTTGGGGATGTGAGGGGGGGTTGGGGATGTGGGGGGGGGTTGGGGATGTGAGGGGGTTGGGGAATGTGAGGGGGGGGTTGGGGATGTGGGGGGGGTTGGGGATGTGAGGGGGGGTTGGGGATGTGGGGGGGTGGGGATGTGAGGGGGGAGTTGGGGATGTGAGGGGGGAGTTGGGGATGTGGGGGGGGAGTTGGGGATGTGAGGGGGGGTTGGGGGATGTGGGGGGGGTTGGGGATGTGAGGGGGAGTTGTGGATGTGGGGGAGTTGGGGGATGTGGGGGGGATTGGGGATGTGAGGGGTGAGTTGGGGATGTGGGGGGGAGTTGGGGGATGTTAGGGGGGGGTTGGGGATGTGGGGGGGGATTGGGGATGTGGGGGCGATTGGGGATGTGGGGGGGAGTTGGGGGATGTGAGGGGGGGGTTGGGGGATGTGGGGGGTGGGGTTTGGGGATGGGGGCGGGGGTTGGGGATGTGGAGGGTGGGGTTTGGGGATGGGGGCGGGGATTGGGGATGTGGGAGGGTTGGGGGATGTGGGGGGGGTTGGGGATGTGAGGGGGAGTTGGGGATGTGGGGGGGTTGGGGGATGTGGGGGGGATTGGGGATGTGAGGGGTGAGTTGGGGATGTGGGGGGGGGATTGGGGATGTGGGGGCGATTGGGGATGTGGGGGGGAGTTGGGGGATGTGAGGGGGGGGTTGGGGATGTGAGGGGGGGGTTGGGGATGGGGGGCGGGGATTGGGGATGTGGGAGGGTTGGGGTTGGGGATGTGAGAGGAGGGTCACAGTGCAGCCAGTGTTGGAGCAATGAATGACTGGCTGCAACGTCGGGATTTCGGTGGAGGATGCACACGACCCACGTCCTGAGGTTGCACTCAGTTTCAAAGGAGCAGTAACAGTGAACACTATTAGTTTGCCGTTATTACCCACTGCATATTCTGGACCACTATAGTCAAATTCCATCTCAGTTAATACCTTCGTTTTCTCTTGAATTGCCAATTTAGTGCTTCATTAGACGCAGTTCTGTGCTCTAGGTCAGTGCCCGTTCAGAACAGGCACTGACTGACAGTTCTACACATCCCTCTAATTGTACTTCACAAGATGCAACATTTTAATCTACCAGACACTTTAACCTCACTTATATAATAGGATCATGTGACGGTTAATTAACGTGACGGTCGCTTAAAGTTCACACTTGGCTCAACAAGTTGCACCTTTGGAATTCTATAGATGTCAAATAGCTTTTAAGAGAACTTTTTCCCCGTTTGTGGGCAAGGTAAAAACTCAAAAGGAAAAGGAGGGGATAATTTTATTTTTTGCGTTTAGCAGATTCAGCGAGGACAATTATAAGAAATTAAAATTCTCCACTTTTCCCACCTCATGCCAGCATCAAGCGCTGACGAGCCAGGAGAAACCCAAGTTCCTTCTACTATTCAGTCTCCATTATTGAAGAGGACGTAGTCTAACAGGTCATTCCATGATCGGAGACACTGGAGCCCAAGTTCAGGTCTGCCCGGGACAGAGTGCACCGACCGCTTTTTGGGCCCCATTACCGCCGCAATCTTTGAGTGGGAATCCGACCTAAATTCACTGATTTTCAAAATAAAATGGCGCCCAGCGGTATTGGCCGGCAGGAATCGGGAATTTGCAACGGTGTTCGTCAGTAGGTCGCAACGGTTTTTCCACGGAGAAATTCACCTTGTCTTGATGAGCTTGTAACAAGCCAACTGCTCCCTGGCCGCCTTAAAGGCCAGGGTTTGCAGCGAGGCCCTGAGGAGAGGAGGCGTTTGACTGAAGGACATGTCTGCTGGACCTGCTGGAGGTGTCGCGAGGAGGGCAACCTGTTTTTCTGACAGAAATGGAGACACTGATGCAGGCTGTGGAGGGAAGGAGGCGAGTACTGTACCCCGATGCAGGGAGGCCTACTTGGGAGGTTTTTGCTAACGCCTGGAGGGAGATAGCTGTGGAGCTCCCGGGGACCTCCATTCATGACCGGACCACCACCCTGTGCCGAGAAAGGCTGAACGACATCAGTCGCCTGATGAAAGTGAGTACCTGTTCCACCAACTGCTGACCTTCCATCTGCGAGCCTCTCCGTCATCCTTCTCTTATTTCCCATCTTCACTATATAGTCACTGAAGCAGCATTTCACTGTTGAGGCCTGTATAGATATATGTGTGTTCTTGCAGTGGAGGCTCCCTTTCGTGTCACAGTTACAGCTGCATGTCAGGGACACACACTTGGGCACTCATATCTGAGGCCTCATCACACTACTACTCAGCAAGCATTCTTTGTTTTGCAGACCAAGGTTGCGCACAATCGCATGGAACAGAGGCGGATTGCTGTTGGCGAGCCCCAGCTTCAACTCCTCTTGACAGCAATGAAAGTCAAGACCAGGGAGGAGATGGTGATATGGAGAAGAGAGGTCTGGATGGCCGCCTTGAGGGGCCAGAAAGCCATGGGGATCCTGAGACCCTACAGGACTTTGGGGCCTCGAGCCTATATGACACGCTGGAGCCCCCGCCATCCATGGGTCACAACTCCGATGAGGCAGAGGACAAGGGGACACTGCTGGCAGCACCTCATTACTGCTCCCACCACACGTGCCAGCTCAGATACCACGAGGACACAGTTGGATTTAGTCGATATAGCAGAGGGGTCTGCACTGGATGTTGCACCAGGGCATAGCATGCTGCAGCTTAGTGATGGGCAGAGGGAACCTCGGGTGTCATCTCTCCGGGGGGAGGGGAGTCTGCACCGGAGTTCTGCTGAGGGGAACTCAGACAAGCCCATCGATGTTGGGGCTTACGAAAGAAGGGTGGAGGCCATGCATTCCCAGATGTTGGGGGCTTTGGCAAGGGTGCCATACAGGCTGTTTGATGTGGTGAGGACATGGAAGAGTCTGCCTCCCGTATTGTTGAAAGTTCTGTGGACTCCATGGAGACCATCATTGCCAGTGTGCAGACGATGGTGGACTTCCAGAGAAACCGTGTGGATCGAGCTGTGATGCCGCAACTCGAGGTGATGTGGCAGCTGCCATTACAGCACAGGCGCGAGGGAACAAGTGTATCGGTGCTGGTTTGGAGAGGATGGGCGCGGCCCCGGAAGCTCAGAATGCTCTCGTGCACTCTGTGTAACAAGCCTTACTGCCGTCATCTCTGGTGGCTTTGAGACGGTGGCTGCTCTCATGCAGTCTCAGCTCGTTGCCACCTGACACCTCAGTGTTGCCTTCGCGGCCGGATCCACCACGGGCCACGGGGGACCTTTCGGTGTGGTGCCACAGCCCCTTCAGATTGGTGGTGGTGGTATTGTGTCGCCCCCGGGGAATGGCGCTGGCTCATCGGACCAGGATCCTGATGATGTGCTCCCTCAGGATCACAACATTCCTGACCCCAGACCTGTCACTCCGCCATTGTCTCAAAGCATGGATCCGCCCAAGCCAAGGCCGACTGAACCCTCCCAGGAGGATGTTGACCAATCTGCAGCCGGCCCTTCCAGGGCCAGAGCTAGCTGAAGGCGTCCTAGAAGGACATCTGTAGCTTCCACACAGGAAACACCGCAGCCTTCCCAGACCCATGAGGCAGCCACAGGAGAGACACTGCGATGTAATAGTAGGATAGGCACACGCAAGAGCGGTTATAAGGAAATGCACAAGGGTGAGAAATTATGTGGTTTTTTTTGCAATGTTTTTTATGATGTTATAAATCTTTATTTTGTGTTCCTATATCTGGGCAGGTGTATCATTTGACAGTGGGCAATGATGTATGAAGGGTTTCATTGGGATGGCCATGGAAAAGCGAAGCTAAAGGGTCATGTGGGTTTTAAAGTATCTGAACTGAGCAGCAATGAGACGGGTCTGCACTTCCTTGCAGGGTTGGGATGGTGATGACGCCTCCTGTGTGGCTGGCGTTTCTTCTTCTCCTCCTCCTCCTCCTCTTCTCCTCTTCTTCTTCTTCTCTCTCTCCCCCTCCCTCTCTCTTTCTCTTTCTCTTTCTCTTTCTCTTTCTCTTTCTCTTTCTCTTTCTCTTTCTCTTTCTCTTTCTCTTTCTCTTTCTCTTTCTCTTTCTCTTCCTCTTTCTCTTCCTCTTCTTGATGCACACCTTGACCACAAGGGGTGAACTTGTGGGAGACACTCCTTACCTCATCACACAGGTATAAAAAGGGAGGTCCCACGCAGGGTCATTGTCTTTGAAGTCCTGTAAATAAAGAGAGCAGGTCACAGAGTGACCTTGTCCCCAGAATGTGCCTCGTGTGGTTTCATGCTGTAGAGTAAGGACTTTACATTGGCGACGAGAAATAGGAATTCACAGTCCATGAGAATGACCACCGGTAGCACAGAGGAACGGTACTGTGTTGGGGAAGACTGGGATGATTTTGTCGAGAGGCTTCAGCAAAGCTTTGTTACGAAAGAATGGCTGGGGGATGCAGCGGCCGACAAGCGAAGGGCTCATCCTTTGACCAGCTGCGGACCAAAGACTTACGTGCTCATGAAGGACTTACTAGCACCCGAAAAGCCGGCGGACAAAACCTTGGAAAAACTTAGCAAATTGATCGGGGAGCACCTCAAACCAGTGAGTAGCATACATATGGCATGACACAGATTCTACACCCACCGACGTCGTGAAGGACAGAGCATACCGGACTTCGTAGCGGACCTCCGGCGTTTGACCAGTCTCTGTAAGTTCACAGACGCCTGCAGGGGGCAGATGCTAAGGGACTTCTTTATCGAGGGCATTGGTCATGCGGGAATTTTCCGCAAATTAATTGAGACCAAGAGTTTGACCTTGGAAGCGGCGGTGTTGATGGCTCAAACTTTCATGGCGGGGGAGGAAGAGACGAAAATAATATACGCGCGCAACAATTAAAACTTTAACTCATGCTGGAGGTGTGGGGGAAAACACTCAGCTAGATCTTGCAGATTTCAACAGTTTGTCTGCAGGATCTGCAATCTCAGTGGCCATTTAGCTCGAATGTGCAGGAAGCCTGCAACTAGACTAATATATGAGGTGGATGGACCAGAAGAGGGTTCTTTGAGGCAGGGTGACTTTTGGGGCAAATTGATGGATGCCGAGGTTCAGCGGGTCCATGTGGCAAATATTCACAGTTCATACACCAAAACGCCACCAATGATGATGAGGGTTTTATTAAACGGTATCCCTGTACGCATGGAGCTGAACACTGGGGCCAGCCAGTCACTCATGGGAGTTCAGCAATTTGAGAAGCTATGGCCACTTAAAGCCAGTAGACCCAAATTAGCACTTATCGAGACACAATTACAGACTTACACCAAAGAAATCATTCCGGTGCTCGGCAGTGCAATGTTGGCTGTCACACACAATGGGATAGTGAATCGGCTGCCGTTCTGGATTGTCCCAGGCAATGGTCCCGCACTGTTGGTGAGGAGCTGATTAGCCGAGAAAGAACTTGAAATGGGGGGATGTTCACGCAATGTCATCTGTGGAGCGAAGTTCGTGCTCACAAGTCCTACAACAATTCGATTCACTATTCCAACCGGGTGTCGGGACTTTCAAAGGCACTAAGGGAGTGATACACATCACCCCGGATGTCAGGCCAGTGCACCACAAAGCCAGAGCGGTGCCGTATGTGACACTAGAAAAGATCGAGAGCGAATTGGACCGGCTATTGAGAGAGGGCATCATCTCGCCTGTTGAATTCAGTGACTGGGCGAGCCCCATCGTACCCGTCCTAAAAGAGGATGGCTCTGTCAGGATCTGTGGCAACTACAAGGCCACCATCAATCGGGTGTCCTTACAAGATCAATACCCGCTCCCGAGAGCGGAGGATCTCTTCGCCACGATGGCAGGCGGCAAGCTGTTCACCAAGTTGGACCTCACTTCAGCCTATATGACCCAGGAACTGGCCGACGAATCTAAACTACTGACCACTATCACCATGCACAAGGGACTGTTCATTTATAACAGGTGCCCATTTGGCATTCGATCAGCGGCCGCAATTTTTCAACGCAACATGGAAAGCCTGCTTAAATCCATTCCTGGAACGATCGTATTCCAGGATGACATCCTCATCAGGGGTCGAGACACTGAGGAACACCTCCATAACCTGGAAGAGGTGCTACGCCGACTGGACCGGGTAGGCCTGCGACTCAGGAAGTCTAAATGTGTGTTCTTAGCTCCTGAGGTTGAGTTTCTGGGCAGGAGGGTTGCTGCAGATAGGATTCGGCCCACCGAATCCAAAACAGAGGCGATTCGACGAGCACCCAGGCTCTGCAACACATCGGAGTCGCGTTCATTCCTGGGACTGTTGAACTATTTTGGGAACTTTCTGCCGAACTTGAGCACGTTGTTGGAGCCGCTACACGTGCTCCTGCGTAAGGGTTGCGATTGGTTTTAGGGGGACTGTCACAAACGGGCTTTTGATCGGGCGCGAAACTTACTTTGTTCAAACAAGTTGTTGACCCTGTACGACCCCTATAAAAAATTGGTTCTGACATGTGATGGGTTGGGTGCGTGTTGCAGCAGGGCAATGCTGAGGGTCAACTACAACCTGTGGCTTATGCCTCCAGGTCGCTCTCTCAAGCAGAATGGGGATATGGGATGGTTGAAAAAGAAGCGCTTGCATGTGTCTATGGTGTAAAAAAAATGCATCAGTACCTCTTTGGTAGGAAGTTTGAATTAGAGACGGACCATAAGCCATTAACATCCCTGTTGTCAGACAGCAAGGCTGTCAATGCCAACGCATCAGCTCGCATACAGCGATGGGCCCTCACGCTGGCTGCTTATGACTACTCCATCCACCGGCCCGGCACTGAAAATTGCGCTGACGCGCTCAGCAGGCTTCCACTGGCCACCACTGAGGGGGCAAAGCGCCGAGATGGTCATGGCCATTGATGCCTTTGACAGCGCAGGCTCTCCCATCACAGCCCGCCAGATCAAAATCTGTACAAACAGAGATCCCCTCCTATCTCTGATTAAGAAATGTGTCCTGACTGGGGATTAGGCGCCCGTACACGGAGCATGCCCTGAGGAGGTCAGACCGTTCCACAGACGGATGGATGAGCTCTCCATCCAAGCCGACTGCCTACTATGGGGTAGCCAGGTAATAATGCCCCAGAAGGGCAGGGAGGCATTCATCAGGGAACTCCACAGCGAGCACCCAGACATTGTGCTAATGAAGGCCATTGCCCGGTCACACGTTTGGTGGCCTGGAATTGATTCGGACCTGGAACACTGTGTCCGCAGGTGCACGACGTGTGCCCAGCTGGGCAATGCCCCCAGGGAGGCCCCGCTCAGCCCTTGGCCCTGGCCCACCAGGCCATGGTCACGCATTCATGTTGACTACGCGGGCCAATTCATGGGTAAGATGTTCCTTATTGTGGTAGATGCGTACTCGAAATGGATCGAGTGCATCATTCTGAATTCATGCATGTCATCCACCACCATGGAAAGCCTACGTGCGATCTTTACAACCCATGGCTTGCCGGACATCCTGGTTAGTGATAACGGCCCATGTTTCACAAGCTACGAATTCCGAAAATTTATGTCGGGCAATGGCATCAACCACTTCAGGACTGCGCCGTTCAAGGCGGCCTCCAATGGCCAGGCGGAACATGCGTTCCAAATCATTAAGCAAGGGTTGCTCAGGATTCAAGGATCCTCCCTGGCCTATAGATCCCGACCGCACTCGCTCACAGGGGTCCCGCCCGCAGAGCTACTAATGAAACGGACACGCAAAACTCGGTTGTCCCTCATTCACCCAGTCCTGACCGACATAGTTGAGGGCAAGCGCACGTCACAAAACGAGTACCATGACCGTAATTCGAGGGGGAGGTGTATAGAAATAAATTATCCTGTATTCGTCCTCAATCACGCCATGGGGCCCAAATGGCTTGAGGGCACTGTAATTGACAAAGAGGGGAATAGGGTCATCGTGGTAAAACTCAACAATGGTCAGATATGCCGTAAGCAGTGGACCAAATAAAAAAAAGGTTCAGCACTGACACGGGGGTACCTGAAGAAGACCATGAGATGGATTTCACAACACCGCCAGTGAACGAGCAACAAGAGCAATCAGAAGAATGCACAGTCCCTGCGGTCAGCCCGGATAGGCCGGAGTCACCACAGGTGACAGACACTCACGTCAGTTTCCAACAACCAGAGCCCCAACTGCGGCGCTCCACGAGGGAGTGTAGACCACCTGAAAGACTAAACCTATGATCCCAATAAGACTTTGCGGGGGAAGGTGATGTCATGTATGTAACCACAATGTAACACCACTGTATTACTGTATACACTCAACCTAGATGCATACCTTGACCACAAGGGGTGAACTTGTGGGTGACACTCTTTACCTGATCACACAGGTATAAAAAGAGAGGTCCCACACAGGGTCATCGTCTTTGGAGTCCTATAAATAAAGAGAGCAGGTCACAGAATGATCTTGTCCCCAGAATGTGCCCCGTGTGGTTTCATGCTGTAAAATAAGGTCGTTACACTCTTCCTCCTTCTCCTTCTCCTGCGCCTCCTCCTGAGGTGCTACTGCTGGATCGACCTCCAGCGGCAGACCCCTCATGACTGCCAGGTTGTGAAGCATGCAGCAGAAGACTATGAAGATGGAGACCCGCTCAGGCGAGTACTGCAATGCACCACCAGAGCGGTCCAGGCAACGGAACCTCTGTTTCAGGATCCCGATGCACTGCTCAATTATGCACCTGGTGGTGGAATGAGCGTCGTTGTAGGCATGCTCTGCTGCTGTCCTGGGGTTCTGAAGGGGAATCAGCAGCCAAAGTGACAGGGGATATCCCTTGTCCCCAAACAGCCACCCACAATCCTGGTTTGTACCCGAGAAGATGGCGGGCACACTGCTCTGGTGCAGGATGAAGGAATCGTGGCTGCTGCCTGGATACCGGGCATCAACTGCCAGGATTCTGAGCTGGTGGTCACACACCAGCTGGACATTCAGGGAGTGGAATCCCTTTCTGTTCATAAAAATCTCAGCATGGGTTTGTGGCGCCCTCAGACTGACGTGTCTGCAGTCGATGGCCCCCTGCACCCTGGGGAACCCTGCAATCCGGACAAATCCGGCCTGCCGCTCCACCTGCTTCCCCCTGGTCATCGGGAATGATATGAATTGGACTCTTCTCTTATAGAGAGCATCGGTCACTTGTCGGATGGAGCGATGGGCGGAGAACTGAGAGATATTAGAAATGTCTGCAGTTGCAGACTGGAAAGAGCCAGTTACGTTGAAGATCAGTGCTATGGTGACTTTTGTTTCCATGATGAGAGCTGTCCTCAGCCTTGTCTGAGGCTCCCGATCTGGGTGCAGGAGATTGCACAGCTCCCTTGGAAAGTCCTTCCTAAATCGCAGCCTTCGCACACATTGCTTATCGCTTAGCTCCAGGAAATGAAAACTGATGTCGGCACACCCTTGCACGGTATGGCCTCCTTCCCCCAGGTCTGTGCTGGGCCCCACCGATGGCAGCTGGCTGATCGCCTTCTCCCTCATCCTGTTGATGCTCCTCAGCCTCTGGAGGCTGAAGCTGGCAAGCATCTGGCTCCTCGGCCACTATCTGGTGTGGGGGTCAGCTAACCTGAGCCTCCTCCTAACGCCAGCCAACCTCTCTGCCTTGAGGTCTGCGGCCATCTCCACATCCTTCTCCATGTTGGGCAGCCACGCCTGCTGAGAGAGAGTTCCTGATTTCCACTACCCTTTGTGTGAAGAATTGCTTCCTGAACGGTCTAGCTCTAATTTGAAGGTTATGCCCCCAAGCCCATGTCAGACAGAACTGTTACAGCTATCAGGGAGGGGACTTTAACCAGGCCCCAGAGGTGAAAGGTCAGTGTTTTGACCTGCTGCACTACCCACTTCACCGACACACACACAGACTCTTACCTTATACATGATTCATGTTGGAAAATAAGAAGGAACTAAAAGCATTTCTGTCCATCAAAGATAATCTATTTACCAATTCTTGTGCAAATCATTGGGGCCGATATTGCTGAACTTACTGCCCACTGTCGCCCACTGCCACTGATATTCCTCTGCTCGAACCACCCAGTGCCACTTTCAACGTGGCCCAGAGCGGGCGGGAGGGGAGAGCCGCTGGAAAGCGCCCGCCGACATCAGCGGACGGCCGATGCGTGCAAGTAAACTCCAGGCCGCCGAGATGCCAGATTGGTGTGGGCAGGAGTCAGCTGGAGTTGGTGGCAGGACGACGGTGGACTGCTGAGTGGAGGCTGCTCGGTCCTCAACGGTAAGTGCCAAGATCCTGTAATAAAAGGTAAGTGGAATGTTTTAAAATTATTTCTTTACAGGTACTTACCTCGTTGGGGTCCCTGAAGGTCCTCAGATGTTTTATTTTTTTGTTGATGATGATTTTTATTTTGACCTCTTCAACCCTCCGTGGGCCCAACTCCATCCTCAGCGGCACTTTGGCGGCAAGCGCCTCTGCCGTCGAGAATGAGAGCTCCCGCTCGCTACCACCCAGATTGGCGGCGTACGTCATTGGTTTGCTGCCTGCCGACCTTCGAGGGACCTCGGCAATGAAAACCACTCCGAAACTACCGTCCGGTACCTCGGTGGCCATCGGTGGCACTTTGGGCAGCACTTGGGCGGGTGGAGACCTTGACCAAATTCGGCCTCAACATAACCTTCCTGCTGATGCAACAGCTTTAATTAAAAGCATCTCAAATCATTGCGAGTGCAGTTGGAAATGTTGAAATCTCACGAGTGCTGTGAAAAATCACAAATACTATAATCTGGCATGTTCCAAGGGACCTCTGTGACCGTTGAATATTTGATGCATCCGTTTCCAATTTAGCTGGGTCTCTGGTCAAGAGAAAGACTTGGATTTATACAGAGTCTTTCACAACCACCGGAAGTCTCAAAGCGCTTTATAGCCAATTAAGTACTTTTGAAATGTAGTTAGTCACTGTTGTAATGTAGGGAACGCAGCAGCCAATTTGCACACAAGCAAGTTCCCACAGACAGCAATGTGATAATGACCAGATAATCTGTTTTGTTGTTATGTTAATTGAGTGATAAATATTTGCCAGAAAACTGGGGATAACTCCCCTGCTCTTCTTCGAAATAATGCCATGTGATCTTTTACATCCATTTGAGAGTGCAAATGGGGCCTCGGTTTAACATCTCATGTGAAAGACGGCACCTCCGACAGTTCTGCACTGGAGTGTCAGACTGGATTTTTAGTGTTCCAGTCGCTGGAGTGGGACTCGAACCCACAACCTTCTGACTGTGAGAGTGCTCCCCACTGAGCGATGTGCTGGTGTTGTCGCCCCAATAACTCCTCCTGGTGCCGCTATTTCTGAGGTACATGGAGTTTCCTTGCCCAAGCGAACAATTCCTCATATGTCAGAGTAACCAACAACGTTTATACTTATATAGCACCTTTAACATACAAAAATGTATCCAGGAGCTTCACATAAGCGCAAACAGACAAAAACATTTGCGTACAGACGAACTATCCAGCCATGCAAATCATCAGGGAAAAGCTCAATCCTCGGTCACAAGATGACGTGATGAGCGAATGATGAGCGTGAGAAAGGTATGCCAAGATTATCTGTTTAAATGTTGAAAAGAGGGAAATGAATGTACATGCATGCACACACATATAGACATATACCCACAGTGGCACACACACAGAACCATACTCACACACGTGCAGACAGATGCATATACACAAACACACCAACAGACACACATATATACAGACACACACACACACACATACATGCCTGCAAACCACGTGGATAGCAGCCATTCAGCCCCTCAATTAGATCATGGCTGATCAGCACCTCAACCCCATTAACCTGGCTTTGCTCCATATCCCTTGACGTCCTTCCCGAACACAAATCTATTGATCTCAGTCTTGCAAATTTCAACTAATACAGCATGCACAGGCTTTTAGGGAAGAGATATCTACCACAAATAGAAATGATGTGGTGATGGAAAATCACAGACCACATAAAGTTCTGGAATGTTACGAGTGGCTCAGCGTGGGCTGATAGAGGAGGGAATTGATTACCAGCGCTGCGCTTTTCTATAAGATGTTTTTTATGGGGTGGAACTCAGCTTGGGTCCACAGATTCCAGCAACCTCCTTGCATTTTAGCTAATAGTCACCCAGAATTCAACTCGAACAGGCTGAACTCTGGAGGGAATGAAAATGCTTTTTTTTAAAACTCGCAATTATGTGCCGTGTAATTGCTGGATTTACGCTGTTAATGCGAATGAGTCTTGCCACGACCATTTAGGGCTGGTAATTTATATCATAAGGACCTTGTTAATGATGTGCTTTATGTTCCTGATGTGACGCTCAATCTTGGAGGACCAGAAAGGGAACAATTGAAACTCTAGAGTCTCAATCCGGCAGGTAGTAAATCATTCCTGGAGGTTTTTTACATTGAATTTTTTAAAAACAGAATTCTTACCTTTCCTTTCTGTCCTTCTCCGTCATTCCTCTGTTTCTTTATCCTTAATTCTCATTGGTTAAGAGAATACACATGTTGGTTCCATTTTTCACCAAATGCCCTGTTGTCCTCGCCCCGCTGTTATCAGCTCGTACTTCCAGCAATTTCCGGCACAAAGGTAATAGCATCTGAAAGCTGCGTTAAAAGTCCAATTCATGTCGTTTTGATGGCGTAGTGACACGGGAATGAGAAGAAAATGCCAGTGATCAGGCCAGACGCCATCTCTACCTGTAGCTGTGAGAGGTGTGGAGAATAAACTTCACCAGGCTAATGCCAATGGTGACATTTTGGGATATTTTCTTGTTGCCATGGCACTCAATACTCTGTGATTCTGAAAATGATGTGAAAGAAAATCAGTGGATAACTGAAGAAATACGCCTCTAAAGTCCTCTTTCCTCACAGATTTGAGAGAGGCCTACACTCCCCAAGGCCTGCTCCCCGTGCCCCCCCCAAGGCCTGCTCCCTCCCGCACCCCCCCACCCCTACTTAACCTTTCCTCATAAGTCAACCCCCTCACCTTCGGAATGAACCTAGTGAACCTTCTCTGAACTGCCACCAAAGCAAGTATATCCTTTCTTAAATATGGAAACCAAAACTGCACGCAGTATTCCAGGTGTGGCCTCACCAATACCCTGTATAACTGCAGCAAGACTTCTCTGCTTTTATACTCCATCATCTTTGCAATAAAGGCCAAGATTCCATTGGCCTTCCTGATCACTTGCTGTACCTGCATACTATCCTTTTGTGTTTCATGCACCAGGACCCCCAGCTCCCGCTGTACTGCAGCACTTTGCATTTTTCTCCATTTAAATAATAACTTGCTCTTTGATTTTTTTCTGTCAAAGTGCATGACCTCACACTTTCCAACATTATACCCAAGTCCTGCCCGCCTCACCCCCACAAGCCTGATCCCCCCCACCGCCAAGCCCTGCTCCTCCCCAAGGCCAGCTCCCCCCCCAAGCCCTGATCCCCCACCCCCAAGCCCTGATCCCCCGCAAGGCCTGCTCCCACCCCCCAAGGCCTGCCCCTCCCCAAGGCCTGCCCCCCCCAAGGCCTGCTCCCCCCCCAAGGCCTGCCCCCCCCAAGGCCTGCCCCCCCCAAAGCCCTGCTCTCCTCCAAGGCCTGCTCTGCCCCCCAAGGCCTGCCCCCCCCCAAGGCCTGCTCCCCCCACAAGGCCTGCCCCCCCCCAAGGCCTGCCCCCCCCAAAGCCCTGCTCTCCTCCAAGGCCTGCTCTGCCCCCCAAGGCCTGCCCCCCCCAAAGCCCTGCTCCCCCCCAAGGCCTGCTCCCCCCCCAAGGCCTGCTCCCCCCCAAGGCATGCCCCCCCCAAGGCCAGCTCCCCCCCACAAGGCCTGCCCCCCCCAAGGCCTGCTCCCCCCCAAGCCCTGCTCTCCTCCAAGGCCTGCTCTGCCCCCCAAGGCCTGCTCCCCCCCAAGGCCTGCTCCCCCCCAAGGCCTGCCCCCCCCCCAAGGCCTGCCCCCCCCAAAGCCCTGCTCTCCTCCAAGGCCTGCTCTGCCTCCCAAGGCCTGCTCCCCCCCAAGGCCTGCTCCCCCCCAAGGCCTGCCCCCCAAAGGCCTGCCCCCCCCCCAAGGCCTGCTCTGCCCCCCAAGGCCTGCTCCCCCCCAAGGCCTGCTCCCTCCCAAGGCCTGCCCCCCCCCCAAGGCCTGCCCCCCCCAAAGCCCTGCTCTCCTCCAAGGCCTGCTCTGCCCCCCCAAGGCTTGTTCCCCCCCAAAGCCCTGCTCTCCTCCAAGGCCTGCTCTGCCCCCCAAGGCTTGTTCCCCCCCAAGCCCTGCTCTGCCCCCCAAGGCCTGCTCCCCCCAAGGCCTGCTTCCCAACCAAGCCCTGCTTCCCCCCAAGCCTTGTTCCCCTCCTAAGGCCTGCTCTCCCCCCCCCCAGGCCTGCTCTCCCCCCCAAAGGCCTGCTCCTCCCCCAAAGCCTATACCCCCCCAAACCCTACTCTCCCCCCCAAACCCTACTCTCCCCCACTCAAACCCTGCTCTGCCCCCCTAAGCCTGCTCCCCCCCCAAGGCCTGTTGCCGCCCCACCCAAACCCTGCTCCCCCCAAGGCTGGCTTCCCCCCAAACCCTGCTCCCAGCCAAGCCCTGCTTCCCCCCCCCCAAGGCCTGCCCCCCCAACCAAGCCCTGCTTCCCCCCCAAGGCCGGTTTCCCCCCCAAGCCATGCTGCCTTCCAAAGCCCTGTTCTCCCCGCAAGCTCTGTGCCCCCCCCCCAAGGCTTGCCCCCCCCCCCCCACAAGGCTTTCCCCCTCCCAAGACTCACCCACAAATTGGAGACATCCAGGCCCATCATGACAGTCAGTCAAACGGATCACTACAAACAACGGATCGATCCAAACACTTTAATGGAAACCTCAGCTCAGCGGGTGATTTATTGATAAAATGGATATTTATATGCACGAGCTGGGAGCAGCTCGGGGCAAACGAAAAGGAATGGAATGAACACGGAAGAAACGGAAGAGAGGAGAATGACCAGAAGAGAAAACATCAAAGAGGAACAACCGGTCACGGAACCAACGACCACAAACCTACAATCGATGGTTACAGCTACTAACTGGATGGGTGATCGTATGTCTTCGATCAATTCTCTCAGAAGTCTTGTTCTGTAGATTTTAGTTTTTGTGTAATAAAACTGACAATTGGGTTAAGCCTAAACTTTACGTCACGTGTAGTCCTTTCCTGTAATTCCCGAGGTATATGAATCAAGGTAGAGTTTAAAATGAACACCCTAGAAAATGGTGGCCGCGGCAGGACTTCGGCTTTGGAATAGGATCACTTTCACAAATCAAGGGCAAGGGAGGCTTGGTTAAGTCTCAGGTCAGCTAAGGTAGTTGTAGAAAGAAAGGAATCTCAAGGGCGGCTAGGGCAACCAGAGAAGGAAGGAAACAGTCTTGGGTAGGCTGGAGTAACCCCGGGTTGACTAGGGTAGCCGCCAAGAAAATCGCAGGTAGTCTGCGAAGGGGTCTCAGTGAGACCAAAGTACTCTCAAGGGCGACTAAGGGAGCTCTTAAGCTCCGGCTGACTAGGGTAACCACGGGAGAAGTAGTCATGGGCAGTCTGGGAAGAGGTCTCAGGGTGGCCAGAGGTAATCTCACGGACGGTTAGGGCAGCCAGGAGAGAAATAGTCTCGGATAGGCTGGAGTAGTCTCGGGTCGGATAGGGTAGCCACAGAGAGAAGCCTGAGTAACAGTAACTGCAGGTCACTGTGAGGTGGTCTCAGGGGAGACCAAGGTAGTCAGGGAGAATTTCTCAGCCAGAGGCACTGGAAATGGACTCACTGCAGCAAAACGCGGTAGAGCTTGTGGCTAAGAGCAGTTATAGCAAATTCATGGAGGCTAAGGTAGCTGCATATATATGCAACAAATTGGACATTTCAGAGCCATGGGCGCGAGAAATGGTGCACTCTGGCAATCCACAGGAAAAAGCAGCAGAGTGGACAGTTAGTAGTAACCACAAAGGGTCAAAAGAGAAGGCGATTTGGCTCATGTGCCTGCAGAAGCAGACACAACTGTTAAGAGAAAAGGTAGGACAGCTGGAGGAGGAGAATAAGAAATTAAAAGGTGAAAGAAAGGCAGGACCAAGGTATTAAGGAAGAAACAGCACATACTCACATAGAATATGTACAATGCCAGGTGACCGAGTGCAAAAGGCAACAGCAGACATACATCGAACAAAGTGAAAGGCACTTAGAGAGAGCCAAAGAGGCAGAAGAACAGCTAAGAAAAATAAAGATAGCATATCTGGTAGCGCAGAAACAGGAATACGAGAGGGAAGATCACGGACCTTGTAAGGAAAAGATCCGCCAGTTAACGGCAGAGTTAGACGGGGTCAAAGGGATGGTTTGTCTCATGGCACCAGAAGGAGGCGAGGAAGGTTGGGATCCAGAGGGGAAAGAGTCAGGCGATGAGCCCGAGTATAGCGCGCATCGGTCGGCTCCCGAGGCACCGGGACGGCCAAAACTGATGTGTCCCTTGAGACAGCAGAAATTTGGCCCACCCCCACCAAATGGTGGTCCAGCTCAATTACAGAGCGACTATGTGATCCCACACACGCCGCTTCAGCTGCAGGAGATGCTGACGGGTATGGCAAAATTAAAGCACGGAGGGGATGACCCCATTCATTTTACCAATATAGAGCAGATAAGGGGTATCAATAACTGCAGTAAGCAGGAGATAGTGAAGTTAACACTGCCCTCCCTGGATGGGAAGCTATATCAGAGTTTGTCGACAGAAACCAAGTTAGGTGGAGGAACCCCACAGGGCTTAAAGGAGGAAATCTTGGCAGTACTAGGGTACGATCAAGGTAGTCCGTTCTGGCAGGTAGAACAGACTAGACAGCAAGTAAACGAATCACCCGATACGTTTGCAGACAGACTATGGCCTATTTATTTAAGGTCCACTGGAGGAAATCTGATACGGGCAGGCTTAATAGGGGAACCCAGAAACCATTGGCTGAGAATCATAATGGCTAACAGTTTGCCACGGCTCAGAGCAAAGGTCGAAGCAGGGTTTAACCCAGACGACCGCCAGAATACTGAGGCAGGGGTATTGAGAAGATTGACTCTAGCATTTAAGTCCAGACAAGAGGAAGAGGAGAAACTAAAAGGGAAGGTGCACAAAGTAAAAGGAGAAGCTAGGACAAAGAGAGAATGGAGACAAGAGGGAGGTAATGCGGGTCGATCTATAGGAGGGTGTTTTAACTTTGGGTAGTTGGGACACTGGAGCAAGGATTGTAGGCTCTCGAGAGGAGGGAGCCAGAGTACGAGGGTGCTGAGGCAGAAAAAGGCCAAAGGAAGGTAGCCAATGACGCAGTACAGGTTTTAGTGGCCACATTACAGCAGGTTATGGGCACGGGTGGAGGAAAGCTGGACGCTGCAGTGGGAGAAAAGGGACCCAATGCGTCGGCATCCCCACTTTGACGTTGCACCCAGCCAGAATACCTGTGTCCACTCATCTAGGATGAGTGGGGAAGAGCATGTGTGGATGTGAAGGCGGAAGCAGTTAGGGGAAGGTATCTGGTAGATACAGGAGCCTCTAGCACGGTTGTCCACTCACTGAATCTGACCACTTCCCCGTGGTCGAGCGGAGTCCCATTTACACTGGTGGGTTTTATGGGTAATGAGCAGGCTGGGGCAGTGTTGAAACCCTTAACCATAGAGTTAGGACCTAACACAATAAAGTGGAAATGCATTTTAATGAAGTGGGAACAGCCCAGTTTGGGAGTTCTCACTGCCGACTACATGTTGGCACACCACGCCATAGTGGATATGAAGAACAATTGTCTATGGGGGACAGTTGATGCAGATAGGATGGGTGAAATTGTACTGATTCCCAGTACAGACAAAGGTAGCACCTGCACGATGAAGCCAAAAGGAAGTTATGACTTAGAAAGATTAGTCGATAATATTCCGGACAGGTTTCAAGGGTATGTACGGGAGAATATAGATGCATTTGCAATGCACAAGCATGATTACAGGAGAGTAACTGGGGTAGAGGCGAAGATAGACGGGGATCTGATGACACAGTCCCAGAAACAGTATAATTTTCTCTGGGAACTAGAAAGGGATTTGGAAACTGCTATAAATTCCCTGGTGGATCAAGGTGTGTTGAGGACCATAGCCACACACGTAAACTCACCCCTGTGGCCAGTAAAGAAGCCCGATAACTCATGGAGTGCCACAGTAGATTATTGAGTCCTGAATAAAAATATTCCAGCAGCGGTAGCAGATTTGATAGGGAGTATCCCTGCGGCTGCGACAACTTTTACTGTGCTGGGTTTTGGTTCATTCCCCTAAGTCGTGAGTAATATGTCCTTACTATACAGTATAAATGCACACGAGGCCCATACTTGAGAAAAGAATCACTCTGTGACCAGTTACCTTTATTATCAAGACCTCAAGAGACAGACGGTGGGTGGAGCTTCCCCCTTTATACCAGAAAGTCCAGGTTAGGAGTGTCTCCTACAAGTTCGCCCCCTGTGGTCAGTGTTCTCAAGGTATACAACTTAGGTCAGCTTACACATGGGTTACAATGACAGTTGAATACATGACATCACCTCCCCCCCCAAAGTCTTATTGGGATCTCTGGTGGATTACGCTCCCTTGTAGAGTGCCTGAGTTGAGGCTCCGGTTGTTGGGCGCTGGCCTGAGTGTCTGCTGTTTGCGGTGCCTCAGGCCTGTCCAGACTGCCCACAGGGACTGGGCTCTCCTACACTTGGTTCCGGTGTTTGGTCACCTGTGGTGTCGTGTTCTTCCTCTGCTTCTTCTATGGGGTTGCTGAACCTCCTTTTTGTTTGATCCACGTGTTTGCAGTAGATTTGTTCATTGGTAAATTTAACTACCAAAACCCTATTCCCCTCTTTGGCAATCACAGTGCCTGCAAGCCATTTGGGCCCTGTAGTGTAATTAAGGACAAAAATAGGGCCATTGACATCATTTCATCATGCCCTCGCATTTCTGTCATGGTAGTCACATTGTGACTGATGCCTGCTCTCAACAATTTCTTTCATAGAAAGGTATATAAGGGATAACCTGGTTTTGAGCATCTTTTTCATTAGCAGCTCTGCGAGTGGAACCCCTGTGAGCGAGTGAGGTCGGGATCTATTGGCAAACAGGAGGCGTGATAACTGGTTTTGTAGGGAACCCCCTTGGATTCTGAGCATCCCCTGTTTGATTATCTGAACTGTTCGTTCCGCCTGGCCGTTTGAGGCCGGCTTGAACGGTGCTGATCTGACATGGTTGATTCCATTGCCTGCCATGAAGTCCTGGAATTCAGTGCTTGTGAAGCATGGGCAAATGTCGTTGACCAAGACATCGGTAGACCATGGGCGGCGAACATTGCCCGTAGACTTTCTACCGTGGCAGAGGATGTGCTTGAATTTAAAATGGCACACTCAATCCATTTGGAGTAGGCGTCTACTACAACCAAAAACATTTTTCCCATGAAAGGATCTGTGTAGTCCACATGGATGCATGACCATGGCTTGGCGTTACAGGACCAGGGGCTAAGGGGGGCTTCCCTGGGTGCGTTGCCCAGCTGAGTACACATGTTGCACCTGCGAACGCAAAGTTCCAGGTCTACAACTATCCCTGGCCACCAAACGTGTGACCTGGCAATTGCCTTCATCATGACAATGCCCGGGTGCTCATTGTGAAGTGCTCTGATAAACACCTCTCTGCCCTTCTGGGGCATGACTACTCAGTTTCCCCAAAGTAGGCAATCAGCCTGAATTGAGAGTTCATCCTTGCACCTATGAAACGGTTTAAACTCCTCAGGGCATGCCCCGTACGTGGCTGCCCAGTCCCCATTCAGGACACATTTCTTAACTAAAGACAGTAGAAAGCCTTTATTTGTCCAGACTTTAATGTGACGGGCTGTCACAGGTGAGCATTTGCTTTCGAAAGCTTCAACAGCCATGACCATCTCAGCATCATGCTCAACTGCTCCGTCGGTGGTGGCTAGTGGGAGCCTGCTGAGTGCATCGGCGCAGTTTTCAGTGCCTGGTCTGTGCCGAATTGTGTAGTCATAGGCGGCTATCGTAAGTGCCCACCTCGGTATGCGGGCCGATGCATTTGCATTTATGGCCTTGTTGTCGGCCAAAAGGGACGTCAGGGGTTTGTGATCTGTCTCCAGCTCAAATTTCCTGCCAAACAGGTACTGGTGCATTTTTTTTACTGCATATACACATGCTAGCGCTTCCTTTTCTACCATCCCGTAGCCCCTTTCTGCCCGGGACAGACTTCTGGAGGCATAAGCTACCGGCTGTAACTGACCATTGGCATTTACATGCTGCAACACACACCCGACCCCATAGGATGACGCATCACATGTTAAAACTAGTTTCTTACACGGGTCATATAACGTTAAGAGTTTGTTGGAGCATAACAAATTGCATGCTCTATCAAAATCCCTTTCCTGGCTGTCCCCCCAGACCCAATCGCGACCTTTACGTGGGAGCACGTGAAGCGTGCTCAATTTGGGAAAAAGTTGCCAAAATAGTTCAGGAGCCCCATAAACGAACGCAGCTCCATCGTGTTACGGGGTCTGGGTGCTCTCTGGATCGCTTCCGTTTTGGATGCAGTAGGTCTGATCCCGTCTGCTGCTACCCTCATCCCCAGGAATTCTACCTCTGGAGCTAGGAAGACGCACTTCGCCTTTTTCAGTTGCAGCCCTACCCGGTCCAGTCTGCGTAGCACCTCCTCCAGGTTGTGGAGATGTTCTTCAGTATCGCGACCCGTGATGAGGATGTCGTCTTGAAAAACCACCGTCCTTGGAATCGACTTGAGGAGGCTTTCCATATTTCGCTGAAAGATCGCGGCGGCCGAACAAATCCCGAACGGACATCTGTTGTACTCAAACAACCCCTTGTGTGTCGTGATGGTGGTCAGCTTCTTCGACTCACTCGCCAGCTCCTGGGTCAAGTAAGCTGAGGTCAGGTCCAATTTTGAAAAAGATTTGCCACTAGATAGCGTCGCAAAGAGGTCCACCGCTCTCGGTAGCGGGTACTGGTCTTGGAGTGACACCCGATTGATGGTGGCCTTGTAATCACCACATATCCTGACCGACCCAACCGCCTTGAGCACCGGCATGATCGGGCTCACCCAGTCACTGAATTCGACTGGTGAGATGATGCCTTCCCTCAGCAGGCGGTCCAATTCGCATTCTATCTTTTCCCGCATCACGTAAGGCACCATTTTGGCCTTGTTATGTACTGGCCTGGCGTCCGGGTTTATGTGAATCACTACCTTGGTCCCCATGAAAGTGCCGATGCTGGGTTGAAATAATGAGTCAAATTTGTCCAGGACCTGTGCGCACAATACTCGCTCCACAGAAGAAATTGCATTGACATCACCCCATTTCCAGTTCATGACAGCAAGCCAACTCCTCCCCAGTAGTGCGGGACCGTCCCCCGGGACAATCCAAAGTGGCAACCTGATCTCCGAATCTTTGTGGGTCACGACTACTGTGGTGCTGCCTAGCACCGGAATGATCTCCTTTGTATATGTCCGTAGCAGTGCGTCAATCGGCAATAATTTTGGCTTCCTGGCCTTGGACACCCACAACCTTTCGAGCTGTTTGATACTCATCAGGGACTGGCTGGCTCCCGTGTCTAGCTCCATTAATACTGGGATGCCATTGAGGAGCACTTTCATCATTATCGGTGGCGTCCTGGTATATGAACTTTATATGTGCTCCACATGAACTCGCTGAACTTCAGCTTCCAGCGATTTCCCCCAATATTAATTTGGCCTCGTAGGGCTTACATCAGGCCCGTCCTCCTCGTACATCAACCTGGCTGCAGGCTTCCTGCACATACGCGCCAAGTGACCGCTGACGTTGCAATTTCTGCAGGTATATTGCTGATACCTGCAAGCTCTGGCTGGGTGTTTGCCTCCACACCTCCAGCATGAGCTGGAGTCCCGGTTGTTGGAAACAAAAGGTCCATTACCAGTCGATCATCTCTGACTGTCTCTGTAACAATCTTTAAGCGCACCATTAACAGGTGTTGATGGCCCCATTACTGGCCGCATTGTCCATTGCGATGGCATGAATCACCGTTCAGCTAGCCATTGTCTCTGTTGAATTCCCCCTTTGGGTTCGACTGCATGCTGGGGCATGTCCGATTGCCCTCGTCTGCTTAGAGAACTGTGTGCTGCGTTAACAATGTTGACTCCCTGTCCATTTGCTGCATTTGAGCCAAGATTTTTGCCATAAATCATTTTGGTCTCTTCCTCCCCTGAGATAATTGTCTGGGCTATACTAGCCGTCGCTTCCAAGATCAAGTCTTTGGTCTCAATCAGTTTCCTGAAAACCCCAGCGTGCCCGATGCCCTCAATAAAAAAGTCTCGCAGCATCTCCACTCTGCATGCATCTGGGAACTTACATAGGCTCGCCAGTCGCCCAAGCTTTGCCCTTCTCGCCACTGGTGCGTGTAAAACCGGTGTCTCGCCATGTGCATGCTGCTCGCCGGTTTAAGGTGTTCCCCGATCAACTTACTGAGCTCTTCAAACGTCTTGCCCACCGGCTTCTCTGGCGCTAGAAGGTCCTTCATTAGGGAGTACATTCTAGATCCACAAACCATCAGGAGATGAGCCCTGCGTTTGTCGGCCGAATCCTGTCCCAACCATTCCTTAGTGACAAAACTTTGCTGTAGTCTCTCAATAAAGTCGACCCTATCATCACCAACACAGTACCTCTCGTCTGTGCTGCTCGTGGCCATGCTCACATGGTTTAAATCCCAGTTTCTCATCGCCAATAATATGTCCTTACTATACAGTATAAATGCACGTGAGGCCCAAACTTGAGAAAAGATCACTCTGTGACCAGTTACCTTTATTAGTTGTAGGGGTTTCTCCTTCTACGGTTGCTGGTGACTGGGCGCAACCTTCAGACTATGGTGATTTGAGTTGCTATCACCAGTGGACCTTTTCTTTTTCCTGCTTATACCCAATTACAGCTTAGTGATATGTTTGATACCACCAATATGACTGAGGCTGCTTATATCCAATTACAGCTTAATGATATGTTTGATACCACCAATGTGTCTGTGGCCGCTTATATCCAATTACAGCTTAATGATATGTTTGATACCACCAATGTGTCTGTGGCCGCTTATATCCAATTACAGCTTAGTGATATGTTTGATACCATCAATATATCTGCGGCCGCTTATGTCCAATCGCAACCTTGACGTTTTTGAGGCGTCCTGTACCCTATCTGGTTCTGACCTCAGAATTTAGGTGGATAGTGAGCTTCCCACAATAAAACACTCAGAGATGCAAAAGACAAGAAATTTTCCTGGAAAATTCAGGTAAGTCCTACTTTATTAATACCCAGGTGAGCGTTTAAACAAGGTTACATTGCTAAAACAACACAAAGGCTAATACACACATGTATATTCGGTACGAGCCCCCAAAGTGTGGACCAAGTGAAATACAAGGTCGACGCACTGACTTGTTGAACCACTTTGAACTAAGAAAAGATCTATGGGGCGAACAGACACATCGAAAGTTTTACACAAGTTTAAAATCATTACACCTACTCTATCACCCACCCCCTCCTTTACACCTAACTAGCCTAAGCTGACAGTTGGGAAAAGACTCCAGGGTGATACTCACAGTTTCCCTTTTGACAGGTATAGTGGGTCCCACCTTAAATCAGGCTTCTCCAGTCGTCCACGGAGGTTTTATCTGCTGCGAGGCTGAGTCCCTCTCTCTTCCTTCGAGGTGTCGTCAGGTCTCTGTCTCTGTCTGAGTGTGTCTCCTTCCGAGTGTGTGTCCTTCTTGTGTGCATCTCCTCCTTCGCCTGTGTGTCCTTCTTGCTTTTGCCTTTATATCTGGTTTGGTTCTGGCCCCTTTTGCGCCCAAACTGAATCAATGTCTCATTGTTTGAGTCGAGGTAGGGATGAGGTGTTAAATGTAAAGCATTGTTTCTTGTGCACCTCGGTGCCTAATCATCTGGCTGGCTATTGTGTCAGGGTTGGGATGCACTGAGGTGTGAGGCTTTCCTATTGTCTTTATGTACATGGGTAATGGGCTGGTAATAGGCCCATCTCCTTGATTAGATCCAGGTAAGCGGTTCTTTACAAAATGGACCGGGTATTCCCCATTGGTCGACGATTTCCCTGCTTCTGGCCTGGCTCGGTTCACTGATTGGCCGGGCCAGGATGCACTTTCCCGGGATTGGCTGGCTTCTCAGCCTGCCTGTGGCCCTCGAATTCACAAAGTGTCTGGCCACAGACATCCTTCCCAGCTTGCCTTTCTTCCTGTGACTTGCCTTGGCCAAAGATCGATTAGAGTATGATCCCATGCTCTGTTTCCTTGTTATCGGGTGCCCTTTTTTTTAATAGTGTAGCACTGGATTTTCGACCCTTACACTACGAAGACCTCAAGAGGCAGACGGTGGGTGGAGCTTCCCCTTTTATACCGGAAAGTCCAGGTTAGGAGTATCTCCCACAAGTTCGCCCCCTGTGGTCAGTGTTCTCAAGGTAATACAACTGTCAGCTTATATATGGGTTACAATGACAGTTGAATACATGACAGGGAGGACCAGTATAAATTTGCCTTTACCTTTAAGGGTCAACAGTACACATGGACATGTCTTCCACAAGGGTTTCACAATAGACCCTTGAACTTTCACCAGAGTATGGCTGAGGCACTAAAAGGTTTTAGTCAGCCAGATCGGTTGGTCCAATATGTGGACGACCTGTTGTTATTCTGCGAAAGTGCGGAGGATCACGGGCCATTATTGAGTGAATTACTGCAGTTGTTGAAAGAAGCAGGTTTCAAGGTAAATCCCAAGAAAGCTCAAGTAGGCCAAGAGGAGGTGCAGTTTCTCGGTTTGACCATTAGAGCAGGAGAGAGAACCATAGATGGATCTAAGAGAAAGGCAGTCCAGGAACTTTCCCGTTGCTAAGGATGTGTCTGGAGTAAGGTCTTTCCTGGGAATAACAGGTTACTGCAGGGAATTTATCGAGGGATATGCAGCCATGACAGCTCCTTTGTTGAGGCTTCTTAGGAAAGGAGTAGAGTGGGAATGGAGTGAGAGTTGTCAGGAAACTTTCATTCGTTTAAAGGAAGTGCTACAGACAGCACCAGTGTTGGGAGCAATAAATGGGGACCAGGACTTTTCTGGAGGTAGCAGCAACTGGGGATAGTTTGAGTGCAGTGTTACTCCAGGTGCGACACGCAAGCTGAGACCGGTGGCCTACGCCTCCCGAGTTCTCACAGAAGTAGAGAAGAGCTTTTCGAATTGCGAGCGATATCTGGTCGCAACTTTTTGGGCAGTAAAGCATTTTCGGTCGCTCACAGGGTTAGCTACAATGACTCTACTGACCTGTCACACTCCGACACAAATGTTACTGGACGATAGAATGAAAGATGGGGCAGTGAGCAGTAACAGGATTGCCCACCGGATATGGTTGCTTACTCAGTTAGACCTGATGGTAGAAAGGCTAGGCGAACCAAAGCTAGCCCCGAACCTGGTTTATCTGGGGGAAACTCAGCTGTGTTCAGTGGAAGGAGTGTGGGATGTAGGTGTGAGATACTGAGCAGGGGAACATCCGACAGGCAGGGACAAGTATGTAGATGGGTCTAGTTCAGTGATGAATGGAAAGAGAAAAACAGGCTGTAGGATTTACAATCCTGAAGCAGGGATAGAAAAAGTCATAAAACTCCCCAACACTTTAAGTGCGCAACAGGCCGAACTGGCAGCTGCAGCGTATGTGGTCACACACCCTAGCGAATTCCCAATTCCCTGTACAATATGTTTGGACTCCAGATAGATAGATTTTTAACCAATAAGGGAATTAAGGGTTACGGGGAGCGGGCGGGTAAGTGGAGCTGAGTCCACGGCCAGATCAGCCATGATCTTGTTCGATGGCGGAGCAGGCTCGAGGGGCTAGATGGCCTACTCCTGTTCCTAATTCTTATGTTCTTATGTTCTTATGTTCTTATGTTCACGTGCAACTCCTGTACAGAGTATTTCGCAATATGGGCTAGGCGAGGGTTTAAGTCCTCAGACGGAAAGTCGTTGGTGATGGCTCCTTTGTTAAAAGTCATTTTGGACGTCACGAGTAGGGACCAGAAGGATTACTCTATCCAAAAGGTCAAAGCACACTCTAAGACAGAGCCCAAGTGGAAAGGGAATGAAAAAGCTGACACACTTGCCAAAACAGGGGCAGGAGAAAGGATATCTTGGGACCCATATCACTGTAGACAGATCATGGCAGTAACAGGCAGAGAGGGGCCCAAAGAAGTACCATTGGCTCCTGATTTAAAACAGGCTCAGCTATGAGATGCAGACTTTAGAGCAGGGATTAGAGACAAGATAGACGGGAAGTCTGTAGCGGGACCTTTAAGAGCTGCAGACGTAGCAGTAAGACAGGGAATGCTGTTTAAAGGAGACAGTTGGATCGTGCCTGGACAGTGCAGGGAAGAATTCTTGCAGCTAGCTCATGGGGGTCCAGGAGCTGGACATCCAGGGCCAGAAACAACATGGAATAAATTAGAGGCCGTGGGTTGGTGGCCCGGGCTTAGAAGCGATGTAAGGGATTATTGTCAGAATTGTCTGGTATGTGCCGCAAATAATCCAGACCCCCACCAGAGGAAGGCTCTGTTGGGACACACCAGGAGGGTGGAGGGGCCATGGCAGTCTATACAGATAGATTTCATTGGGCCACTGCCAACCACAGGCAGAGGCAATACATATTGCTTGGTGTTAGGAGATCTTTTCACGAAATGGGTAGAAGCTTTTCTTTGTAGGGCGGCCACCACAGTAGTCACAACAAAGATTCTGGTGCGAGAAATATTTTCTCGATGGGGACTGCCCCTGATAGTGGAATCTGATCAAGGGAGTCATTTCACCAGAATGGTAATGCAGGCCACCCTAAAGCTGTTAGGGATACAGGAGAAATAGCATGTGGCCTATAATCCCCAATCATCAGGTCCAGTAACGAGGACAAACCAAATCTTAAAAGAGAGGCTTAGGAAAGAAATAGGAAATACCCCAAAGAAATGGGATGAGATCCTACACCTAATACTGATGAGCCACCGAGCCAGTCTCTCTCAGAGTACGGGACACTCCCCACAAGCGCTGATGACAGGGAGACTTATGACGACCCCGACCCAAAGGAAAAGAGTGGCTAAAGTAAATGTTGGTCCCTTAGAGGACGAGACCGGGGAATTAGTAATGGGGAACATGGAGATGGCAGAAACTATGAACAAATATTTTGTATCAGTCTTTACAGTAGAGGATACTAACAATATTCCAACAGTGGATAGTCAAGGGGCTATGGGAGGGGGGGTGGGGAGGATCTTACCACAATCATAATCACTAAGAAGGTGGTACTCAGTAAGATAATGGGACTAAAGGCAGATAAATCCCCTGGACCTGATGGCTTGGATCCTAGGGTCTTAAGAGAAGTAACGGCAGGGATTGTGGATGCATTGGTTGTAATTTACTAGAATTCCCTGGATTCTGGGGAGGTCCCAGCAGATTGGGAAACTGCAAATGTAACACCACTATTTAAAAAAGGAGGCAGACAAAAAGCAGGAAACTATAGACCACATAGCCTAACATCTGTGGCTGGGAAAATGTTGGAGTCCATTATTAAAGAAGCAGTAGCAGGACATTTGGATAAGCAAAATTCAGTCAGGCAGAGTCAGCATGGATTTATGAAGGGGAAGTCATGTTTGACAAATTTGCTGGAGTTCTTTGAGGGTGTAATGAACAGGGTGGATAAAGGGGAACTAGTAGATGTGGTGTATTTGGACTTCCAGAAGGCATTTGACAAGGTGCCACATAAAAGGTTACTGCACAAGATAAAAGTTCACAGGGTTGGGGGTAATATATTAGCATGGATAAAGGATTGGCTAACTCACAGAAAACAGAAAGTCGGGATAAATGGTTCATTCTCTGGTTGGCAACCAGTAACGAGTGGGGTACCGCAGGGCTCAGTGCTGGGACCCCAACTATTTACAATGTGATTTTAACACCTTGGAAGAAGGGACTGAGTGTAACGTAGCCAAGTTTGCTGACGATACAGAGATGGGAGGAAAAGCAATGTGTGAGGAGGACACAAAAAATCTGCAAAAGGACATAGCCAGGCTAAGTGAGTGGGCAAAAATTTAGCAGATGGAGTATAATGTGGAAAAGTGTGAGGTCATGCACTTTGGCAGAAAAAAAATCAAAGAGCAAGTTATTATTTAAATGGAGAAAGATCGCAAAGTGCCACAGTACGGCAGGACCTGGGGGTACTTGTGCATGAAACACAAAAGGATAGTATGCAGGTACAACAAGTGATCAGGAAGGCCAATGGTATCTTGGCTTTTATTGCAAAGGGGATGGAGTATAAAAGCAGGGAAGTCTTGCTACAGCTATATAAGGTATTGGTGAGGCCACACCTGGAATACTGCGTGCAGTTTTGGTTTCCATATTTAAGAAAGGATATACTTGCTTTGGAGGCAGTTCAGAGAAGGTTCACTAGATTGATTCCGGGGATGAGGGGATTGACTTATGAGGAAAGGTTGAGTAGGTTGGGCCTCTACTCATTGGAGTTCAGAAAAATGAGATGTGATCTTATCGAAATGTGTAAGATTATGAGGGGGCTTGACAAGGTGGATGCAGAGAGGATGTTTCCACCGATGGGGGAGACTAGAACTAGAGGGCATGATCTTAGAATAAGGGGCCGCCGATTTAAAAAAGCGATGAGGAGAAATTTCTTCTCTTGGAGGGTTGTAAATCTGTGGAATTTGCTGCCTCAGAGAGCTGTGGAAGCTGGGACATTGAATAAATTTAAGACAGAAATAGACAATTTCTTGAGCAATAAGGGGATAAGGGGTTATGGGGAGCAGGCGGGGAAATGGAACTGAGTCCATGATCAGATCAGCCATGACATTGAATGGTGGAGCAGGCTCGAGGGGCCCTATGGCCTACTGCTGTTCCTATTTCTTATGTTCTTATGTTCTTATATACTAGCACCAGTCCTGACCGAAATGCAAGTTAAAGAGGTCACATGGGACAGGATTGTCAGAGATCTGTATGATATTCTGAAGGGACTGCATTGGGAAGCAGCTAACAATATGAGCAGACAGCATCAGAAGAATAAACTGCTGCTGGAACCCTGGGTTACACAGGAATGGAGGGTAGGGGATCACGTAATGGTCAGGAATTATGCCAGAATAGGGGCATTTAAACCATTGTACAAAGGACCATATAGCATCGTAGATAAGGCAAGTCCTATGGTCTACGCGATCCAGTTGCCAAAACGAATAAAGTGGTTTCTGTTATATATGTAAACTTCTGTTATATATTACATTACCAGAGGGCTCATTCCCTGGAGTCCCAAGGGATCCCATAATCCCTTGGGAGCACAGGTATTTAAGAAGGCTTCACAGGTTGGAGAGGCACTCTGGAGACCTGCAATAAAAGACTACGGTCACACTTTACTTTGAGCTCACAGTGTTCAGTCTGACTCTTTCTCCATACACAACCAATGTAAGCTGTACAACCCCAGAGAGAAAATTAAAAAGTGGGCCAAGGCCCAAGGAACTGTGATGAGTTTGATCAATGTAAGCATTCCACCAGTGCTGTGGGATGATAATGTTGTAGATGTAAGGGACGGAGCAGTAAGGCGGAGTGGTGGTGTGCCGCAACCTATGGTGCCCTGGATGCCTCCTCCATCTCCACCCCTGAGTCTCCGAAACCCCAAGCATCGAAATAAAAGAGAGAAGCAGTGATCTTAAAAAGGGTTATGTACATATGTGAATAACTGAAGAAGGACCTGTGAGGGGGAGCCCCCCACAGAGCAAAAGTATTTTTTTAATTTTGTCTTTATAGGAGCCAATCGAGCCAGGTATACGTTGTGGATAGGTCTGTGGATGGCTCTGATTATTAAAGGATGGGGAGATTGGGGAGACACCGAGACATTCCTTACATACGGGTGTATGGGAGGAACTGTCCCCACCGTAACTCAAGGAGCAACAAGGGCACAAACGCCTATGCTCACACTGGGAGTTGGCCAGGGTGGTTAGGGTCAAATTCGACCAAGTACGCCAGACAAACCAAGGGTAAACTTGGCAAGGTATCAGTGTCCTGCCCAAAGGTAAACATCATGACCAGAAAGGTATGGGTAAGAGAGGGTAGACGAGTTTGCCTGGAATGTAAAGGGAGTACCTCTATGAGAGGATGGTGGTGGGTATGGAAAACAGACAGGGGAAATATTAATGCATCCACAGAATGGGAGATATTGGGTAATAGCTCAAACAGGCGGATCACAGGAATAAAAGAAGGGGCAAAATTGTATTGGGAGAAGTGATGGAAGGAGGAACAAGGGATTTATGTCTGTGTGGTTAGATCAAACCACAAGTACAGGGGAGGTGTGGTGATTGTCTTTAAACAACAGCGGCAGAATTCCAGGTCGGATATGAATTGGACGCAGGGTTTGATTCCTGTGTGACCTTGAACCCTCCAAAAACAGTCAATGCAACCGAGCTGATCGTGAGCAGATTAAAACCTCTCCCTAAAATGCTGGAGATTTCAAACCAAGAAATTCCATGTCCTGTCCTAACACTCGGATCTAAGAATGGGCTGGTGTTAATCCCACCAGGGAAAATGTTGTATCATACTGTGTATTACGAAGTAGCGTCGGTTATTCTGAATTTAACAGAGTTACAATTACACCGGTGGTGCCCTCCAGAAATTGAAAAGTTATACGAATGATTGTTAAAAGAAATGCTATCAGAAGAATTATGGGGACAACAGTCAGGGGGAGGCGTACAAACCGAGACGAAAAAGGAGACTAATGAGTGATGTAGCTACAGCATTTAAGACTGGGACATCACTGGTAAATAGTGTAGACAACATGCAGTTGCAAGTCCAAGTGAATACCTTAAGGGACAGTTAAAGAAAATATTGGGGATAGGTAGTGCTATAAAGGGTCACGAACTACAGGAGGACCAGGTTATGACAATCCATTTGAGGGAGATGGAGACACATGCTCAGACCATCAAAGGAGGGTAGAAACACATCAGATCAAGCTGCTCAGAATGACATGTGTGTCATGTACGGGCTTGGTAGTTAAATGAAGGACGCAGTAATTTAGATGATTTAAAATAAGGCCACATACCATCGTGGGTCAGTAACAAACACCTAAAAGCTTTGAGTGTCTACAACAACCTCCTGAATTCATGCCATCTACGATCAGCCTCCAAAGCATACCCAGTCCCGGTCAACTGTGGTCAGAGTAAACAATCCATAATGGGGATAGTGCTTAGAATACCGGTGATGGATCAGTCGCAATGACCCGTAACTGTATACCGGGTGGATAACATTGGGGTTATTCAGAATGAGGTACATCTGAAGCATCATAGAAACCCTCAGTATGTGGTGAAATTGGGAAACTCAATAACCGGTGCTAGTCTGGAGGCATAACAACATAAGAACATAAGAAATAGGAACAGGATTAGGCCATACGGCCCCTCGAGCCTGCTCTGCCATTTAACACGATCATGGCTGATTTGATCATGGATTCAGCTCCACTTCCCCACCCGCTCCCCATAGCCCCTTATCCCCTTATCGTTTAAGAAACTGTCTATTTCTGTCTTAAATTTATTCAATGTCCCAGCTTCCACAGCTCTCTGAGGCAGCGAATTCCACAGATTTACAACCCTCAGAGAAGAAATTTCTCCTCATCTCAGTTTTAAATTGGCGGCCCCTGATTCTAAGATCATGCCCTCTAGTTCTAGTTTCCCCTATCAGTGGAAACATCCTCTCTGCATCCACATTGTCAAGCCCCCTCATAATCTTAGACGTTTCGATAAGATCACCTTTCATTCTTCTGAATTCCAATGAGTAGAGGCCCAACCTACTCAACCTTTCCTCATAAGTCAACCTGCTCATCCCCGGAATCAACCTAGTGAACCTTCCCTGAACTGCCTCCAAAGCAAGTATATCCTTTCGTAAATATGGAAACCAAAACTGCACGCAGTATTCCAGGTGTGGCCTCACCAATACCTTATATAGCTGTAGCAAGACTTCCCTGCTTTTATACTCCATCCCCTTTGCAATAAAAGCCAAGATACCATTGGCCTTCCTGATCACTTGTTGTACCTGCATACTATCCTTTTGTATTTCATGCACAAATACCCCCAGGTCCCGCTGTACTGCAGCACTTTGCAATCTTTCTCCATTTAATTAATAACTTGCTCTTTGTTTTTTTTTCTGCCAAAGTGCATGACCTCACACTTTCCAACATTATACTCCATCTGCCAAATTTTTGCCCACTCACTTAGCCTGTCCATGTTTTTTTGCAGATTTTTTGTGTCCTCCTCACACATTGCTTTTCCTCCCATCTCTGTATCGTCAGCAAACTTGGCTACGTTACACTCGATCCCTTCTTCCAAGTCGTTAATATAGATTGTAATTAGTTGTCAGAGAGGAGGTATGCATGTGGTTTGTGCCTCGATCATCTGAATTCTGTCGATGGGCCGGTATGTGGGTTCACGTTCGAGGAAGGGCAGCCTATAAGCTGTATCATGGAAGTGACGGCTCATGACCATGTCCCGCCACAGGTTGCATACAAGGGGAATGGGACATACTATATCACCACCAGTGAAAGTTGGTATAGAGTACACCAGGACACTTGGTGTCCAGTGACAGATTCTACTTTTTGTTTCAAACCTCAGGTAGAGACACTAATAGCACAAGACAGGATAATTCTTATCTCAATCCACAAACACATAAGTATCACAGTCAATGGTACTTTACCGAACCTCCAGGAATACATATTGTGTTTTGGATATGATATCCCGCCATTACCCGAACATTTGACCAAGCTATTAAAGGACATTGAGCTATTCCAAATACAGTATTACACATTACACCAAAAGTAAGGGAGGAAATGATTGTCCCTCCACGACGGGACTTGGGACTCAATATCGAGACCCCCGGGTTCGAATCATCACACGCACTAGTAATTGTACAGTTGGTAATCGTGTTGTATCTATTTATCTTACCTTGTAAGTTAAAACAAAAAATTAAGGAAGGGAATTTTGAAGGGTTATTAAAATGAACCAAGGCCAAAGTGCTTGTAAATATAAAACTGAAGTCAGATGGATCAAGGCCAAACATTGTGTTGTTGTAAAAAGCATTGGTTTGTTGGGAAAGGTACTGTTTTGTTGTAAAAACGGATGTAATCTGAAGTTTTGACTGAAGGCTACAATACACCTAAAAAGGCTCATGGAAAAAGAAGAATTCACCAAGAGTAATGTCTCTGAGTTTATAATAAGAGACATTAAAGGGGGGAGTGTAAGGTTTACACACTTTTACAGAAGGAATAGAAAGAGGCCACAGACTAAAAATGATTTAATACAAGCTTTTGGGATTGACTGGACAAAGGGAGAAAAAGGCGCCAGCCTGGGGCAGGTGGTGACTCATCACCAATTAAAAACAATCTCTGCGGTCAAGAGCCAGACATGTTTATGCAAAGGGGTTGATACATTTCATAAAAACCCACAGAAGAGCCCCTGGATTGATTGGCTGGAGGGGGAAAAACAATTCTCTCTAGAGACTCCAAGTCTGTAAGAAACCAGGACAACAAAAGGACCCCAAAAGGTATACATTTTTGGAGAACGGGATACTTAAGATAAGGAGTTATCTTTTGCCCTGTAGACTCCGTGTGAAAATTGGGGACATCAGGCCCATCATGGCAGTTAGTCAAATGGATCACCACAAACAACGAATCGATCCAGACACATTAACAGAAACCCCAACTCAGCAGGTGTTTTATTCATAAAATGGATATATATATACACGAGCTGGGAGCATCTCGGCGGGTGATTTATTGATAAAATGGATATATATATACACGAGCTGGGAGCAGCTCGGCGGGTGATTTATTGATAAAATGGATATATATATACACGAGCTGGGAGCAGCTCGGCGGGTGATTTATTGATAAAATGGATATATATACATGAGCTGGGAGCAGCTCGGTGGGTGATTTATTGATAAAATGGATATATATATATACGAGCTGGGAGCAGCTCGGGGCGAACGAAAAGGAATGGAACGAACACAGAAGAAACGGAAGAGAAGAGAATGACCAGAAGAGGAAACATCGAAGAGGAACAACCGGTCACGGAACCAACAACCATGAACCTACAATCTACGGTTGCAGCTACTAACTGGATGGGTGATTGTATGACTTCGGTCAATTCTCTCAGAAGTCTTGTTCTGTAGCTTTTAGTTTGTTTTTGCGTAATAAAACTGATAATTGGGTTAAGCCTAAACTTTGCATCACGTGTAGTCTTTTCCTGTAATTCCCGAGGTCTACGAATCAAGTCGCGTGTAAACCGAACACCCTACAGTAACCTTATCCAAATCATTGATCGAGATTGTGAATAGCTGGGGCCCAAGCACCGATCCTTGTGGCAGCCCACTAGTTACAGCCTGCCAACCCGAAAAAGAACCCATTTATTCCTACTTTCTGTTTTCTTTGTGTTAACCAATCCTCAATCTATGATATATATTACCCCCAATCCCATGAGCCTTAATTTTGTTTAATAACTTATTGTGCGGCACCTTATCAAATGCTTTCTGAAAATCCAAATACACCACACCCACTGGTTCCCCCATATCTATTCTACCAGTTACAACCTCAAAAAATTTTTAACAGATTTGTCAAACATGATTTCCCTTTCATAAATCTGTGTTGACTCTGCCCAATCATATTATTATTTTCTAAGTGCCCCGTTACCACGTCTTTAATAATAGATTCTAACATTTTCCCTATGACTGACGGCAGGCTAACGGATCTGTAGTTCCCCGTTTTGTGTCTCCCTCCTTTCTTACATAACGGGGTTACATTAGCTACCTTCCAATCTGCGGGAACCATTCTAGAATCTATGGAATTTTGGAAGGTGACAACCAATGCATCCACTATCTCTATAGCCACCTCTTTCAAAACCCTAGGATGTAGGCCATCAGGTCCAGCAGGTTCATTGGCTTTCATTAATTTCTCCAATACTATTTTTTTACTAATACTCATTTCTTTCAGTAACTCATCCTCGCTAGACCCTTGGTTCTCCACTATTTCCGGGAAGTTTTTTGTGTCTTCTTTCATGAAGACAGACACAAAGTATTTGTTTAATTTCTTTGCCGTTTCCTTATTCCCCATTATAATTTCTCCTGTCTCAGCCTGTAGAGAACCTATATTTACTTTTGCTAATCTTTTCTTTTTAGAACATAAGAACATAAGAATTAGGAACAGGAGTAGGCCATCTAGCCCCTCGAGCCTGCTCCGCCATTCAAAAAGATCATGGCTGATCTGGCCGTGGACTCAGCTCCACTTACCCGCCCGCTCCCCATAACCCTTAATTCCCTTATTGGTTAAAAATTTATCTATCTGTGATTTGAATACATTCAATGAGCTAGCCTCAACTGCTTCCCTGGGCAGAGAATTCCACATATTCACAACCCTCTGGGAGAAGAAATTCCTTCTCAACTCGATTTTAAATTGGCTCCCCCATATTTTGAGGCTGTGCCCCCGAGTTCTAGTCTCCCCGACTAGTGGAAACAACCTCTCTGCCTCTATCTTGTCTATCCCTTCATTATTTTAAATGTTTCTATAAGATCACCCCTCATCCTTCTGAACTCCAATGAGTAAAGACCCAGTCTACTCAATCTATCATCATAAGGTAACCCCCTCATCTCCGGAATCAGCCTAGTGAATCGTCTCTGTACCCCCTCCAAAGCTAGTATATCCTTCCTTAAGTAAGGTGACCAAAACTGCATGCAGTACTCCAGGTGCGGCCTCACCAATACCCTGTACAGTTGCAGCAGGACCACCCTGCTTTTGTACTCCATCCCTCTTGCAATGAAGGCCAACATTCCATTCGCCTTCCTGATTACCTGCTGCACCTGCAATCTAACTTTTTGGGATTCATGCACAAGGACCCCCAGGTCCCTCTGCACCGCAGCATGTTGTAATTTCTCTCCATTCAAATAATATTCCCTTTTATTGTTTTTTTTTCCCCAAGGTGGATGACCTCACATTTTCTGACATTGTATTCCATCTGCCAAACCTTAGCCCATTCGCTTAACCTATCTAAATCTCTTTGCAGCCTCTCTGTGTCCCCTACACAACCCGCTTCCCCACTAATCTTTGTGTCATCTGCAAATTTTGTTACACTACACTCTGTCCCCTCCTCCAGGTCATCTATGTATATTGTAAACAGTTGTGGTCCCAGCACCGATCCCTGTGGCACACCACTAACCACAGATTTCCAACCTGAAAAGGACCCATTTATCCCAACTCTCTGCTTTCTGTTAGCCAGCCAATTCTCGATCCATGCTAATACATTTCCTCTGACTCCGCATACCTTTATCTTCTGCAGTAATCTTTTGTGTGGCACCTTATCGAATGCCTTTTGGAAATCTAAATACACCACATCCATCGGTACACCTCTATCCACCGTGCTCGTTATATCTTCAAAGAATTTCAGTAAATTAGTTAAACATGATTTCCCCTTCATGAATCCATGTTGTGTCTGCTTGATTGCACTATTCCTATCTAGATGTCATGCTATTTCTTCCTTAATAATAGCTTCAAGCATTTTCCCCACTACAGATGTTAAACTAACCGGCCTATAGTTACCTGCCTTTTGTCTGCCCCCCTTTTTAAACAGAGGCGTTACATTAGCTGCTTTCCAATCCACTGGTACCTCCCCAGAGTCCAGAGAATTTTGGTAGATTATAACCAATGCATCTGCTATAACTTCTGCCATCTCTTTTAATACCCTGGGATGCATTTCATCAGGACCAGGGGACTTGTCTACCTTGAGCCACATTAGCCTGTCCAGCACTACCTCCCTAGTGATAGTGATTGTCTCAAGGTCCTCCCTTCCCACATTCCCGTGACTAGCAATTTTTGGCATGGTTTTTGTGTCTTCCACTGTGAAGACCGAAGCAAAATAATTGTTTAAGGTCTCAGCCATTTCCACATTTCCCATTACTAAATCCCCTTCTCATCTTCTAAAGGACCAACATTTACTTTAGTCACTCTTTTCCTTTTTATATATCGGTAAAAGCTTTTACTATCTGTTTTTATGTTTTGGGCAAGTTTACTTTCGTAATTTATCTTTCCTTTCTTTATTGCTTTCTTAGTCATACTTTGCTGTTGTTTAAATTTTTCCCAATCTTCTAGTTTCCCACTAACCTTGGCCACCTTATATGCATTGGTTTTTAATTTGATACTCTCCTTTGTTTCCTTGGTTATCCACGGCTGGTTATCCCTTCTCTTACCACCCTTCTTTTTCACTGGAATATATTTTTGTTGCGCACTATGAAAGAGCTCCTTAAAAGTCCTCCACTGTTCCTCAATTGTGCCACCGTTTAGTCTATTTTCCCAGTCTACTTTAGCTAACTCTGCCCTCATCCCACTGTAGTCCCCTTTGTTTAAGCATAGTACGCTCGTTTGAGACACTATTTCCTCACCCTCAATCTGTATTACAAATTCAACCATACTGTGATCACTCATTCCGAGAGGATCTTTTACTAGGAGATCGTTTATTATTCCTGACTCATTACACAGGACCAGATCTAAGATAGTTTGCTCCCTTGTAGGTTCTGTAACATAATGTTCTAAGAAACATACTTATGGAAGCTTTTGCTGTCTGTTTTTATGTCTTTTGTTAGTTCACTCTAATGTTCTATTTTCCCTTTCTATATCAATTTCTTGGTCCTCCTTTGCTGAATTATAAAATCCTCCCAATCCTCAGACTGGTCTTTTTGGCAACATTATAGACTCTTCCTTTGATCTAATACTATCTTTAACTTCTCTTGTCAGCCACGGTTGGATCATATTTCCCGTGGGGTTTTTGTGCCTTAAAGGAATGTATGTTCTAAATGATGTATTAATTCTTCAAATGCTAGCCATCGCTTGTCTACTGTCATACCTTTTAATGTTGTTTCCCAATCTACCTTTGCCAACTCACCACTCATACCTATGTAGTTTCCTTTGTTTAGATTTAAGACCCTAGCTTCGGATTTAACAAAATCACTTTCAAATTTAATGTAAAGTTCTATCATATTATGATCACTCTTCCCTAAAGGACCCTTTATGACAAGGTTATTAATGAACCCTTTCTCACTGCACAATACTAGATCTAAAATAGTCTGTTCCCTAGCTGGTTCCTCAACATACTGATCTGGAAAACCATTGTGTATACATTCCATAAATTCGTCTTCTACACTATTACTGCATATTTGATTTGCCCAGTCTATATGTGGATTAAAGTCCCACATGATTACTGTATTACCCTTGTTACATGCACCTCTAATCTCCTAATTTATTCTGTGCCCTACATTACCACTACTCTTTGGGGGGCCTAGAAACAATTCTCACCAATGTTTTCTGCCCCTTGTTGTTTCTTAGCTCCACCCAAACTGATTCTACTCCTTGATTTTCGGAGCTAAGATCCTTTCTCTCTGCTGTCTTTATCCCATCCTTTATTATTAGGGCTACCCCTCCTCCTTTTCCATTTTACCTATCTCTTCTAAAAGTAAAGTATCCTGGAATATTTAGTTCCCAATCATGGTCACTTTACAACCATGTCTCCGTAATGGCTATTAGATCAAACCTATTAATTTCTACCTGCGCTATTAATTCATCTATTTTGTTGTGAATGCTTCGCGCATTCAGCTCTGGTGCCTTTAGCTTTGACTATTTTAGATTTTTCCCTGATGTCACCTTAATGAGTAATGCCCTGTTACTTCTGTTACTCTCTCTGTCCCTTCCTGACCCACTCTACTTATTTTTACCCAAAACTCTGCTCTGCTCTGGAGCCTTGACATTTCTCTTGCTGCTTTTAAATTTACTCTCTCCTGAATCCTCCCACCTCCCCTTCATTAGTTTAAAGCCCTTTCTACAGCTCTGGTTCCAGCCCAGTTCAAGTGGAGCCCTTTCCATTGGAACAGCTCCCTCTTTCCCCAGTACTGGTGCCAGTGCCCCATGAAGCAAAACCTCTTCCTCCCACACCACCCTTTGAGCCACGCATTTAACCTTCTAATCTGATTGTCCCTATACCAATTCGCACGTGGCTCAGGTAACAATCCAGAGGTTATTACCTTCAAGGTTCTGCTTTTTAATTTGGACCCTAACTCCTCAAACTCTTTCAGCAGAAACTCATTCCTAGTTCTACCTATGTCATTGGTTCCTACATGAACCACGACCGAGATGAGGAGAAACTTCTTCACCCAGAGAGTGGTGAACCTGTGGAATTCTCTACCACAGAAAGTTGTTGAGGCCAATTCACTAAATATATTCAAAAGGGAGTTAGATGAAGTCCTTACTACTCGGGGGATCAAGGGTTATGGCGAGAAAGCAGGAAGGGGGTACTGAAGTTTCATGTTCAGCCATGAACTCATTGAATGGCGGTGCAGGCTCGAAGGGCTGAATGGCCTACTCCTGCACCTATTTTCTATGTTTCTATGTTTCTACGACAACTGGATCCTCCCCTTCCCACTCCAAGCTCTTCTCTAGCTGCGCGGAGCTGTCTTTAACCCTGGCACCATGCAGGCAATACAACCTGCAGAACTCCCGGTCGTGGCTGCAGAGAACAGTGTCTATCCCTCTGACTATCAGTCCCCTACCACAACTACATTCCATAGAAACATAGAAACATAGAAAATAGGTGCAGGAGTAGGACATTCGGCCCTTCGAGCCTGCACCGCCATTCAATGAGTTCATGGCTGAACATGCAACTTCAGTACCCCATTCCTGCTTTCTCGCCATACCCCTTGATCCCCCTAGTAGTAAGGATCTCATCTAACTCCTTTTTGAATATATTTAGTGAATTGGCCTCAACAACTTTCTGTGGTAGAGAATTCCACAGGTTCACCACTCTCTGGGTGAAGAAGTTTCTCCTCATCTTGGTCCTAAATAGCTTACCCCTTATCCTTAGACTGTGACCCCTGGTTCTGGACTTCCCCAACATTGGGAACATTCTTCCTGCATCTAACCTGTCTAAACCCGTCAGAATTTTAAACGTTCCTATGAGAACCCCTCTCATTCTTCTGAACTCACGTGAATACAAGCACAATTGATCCAGTCTTTCTTGATAGGTCAGTCCCGCCATCCTGGGAATCAGTCTGGTGAACCTTCGCTGCACTCCCTCAATAACAAGAATATCCTTCCTCAAGCTAGGAGACCAAAACTGTACACAATACTCCAGGTGTGGCCTCACCAAGGCCCTGTACAACTGTAGCAACACCTCCCTGCCCCTTTACTCAAATCCCCTCGCTATGAAGGCCAACATGCCATTTGCTTTCTTAACCGCCTGCTGTACCTGCATGCCAACCTTCAATGACTGATGTACCATGACACCCAGGTCTCGTTGCACCTCCCCTTTTCCTAATCTGTCACCATTCAGATAATAGTCTGTCTCTCTGTTTTTACCACCAAAGTGGATAATCTCACAATTATCCACATTATACTTCATCTGGCATGCATTTGCCCACTCACCTAACCTATCCAAGTCACTCTGCAGCCTCATAGCATCCTCCTCGCAGCTCACACTGCCACTCAACTTAGTGTCATCTGCAAATTTGGAGATACTACATTTAATCCCCTCGTCTAAATCATTAATGTACAATGTAAATAGCTGGGGCCCCAGCTCAGAACCTTGAGGTACCGCACTAGTCACTGCCTGCCATTCTGAAAAGTACCCATTTATTCCTACTCTTTGCTTCCTGTCTGCCAACCAGTTCTCAATCCACGTCAGCACACTACTCCCAATCCCATGTGCTTTAACTTTGCACATTAATCTCTTGTGTGGGACCTTGTCAAAAGACTTCTGAAAGTCCAACCACATCAACTGGTTCTCCCTTGTCCATTCTACTGGAAACATCCTCAAAAAATTCCAGAAGATTTGTCAAGCATTATTTCCCTTTCACAAATCCATGCTGACTTGGACCTATCATGTCACCTCTTTCCAAATGCGCTGCTATGACATCCTTAATAATTGATTCCATCATTTTACCCACTGCCGATGTCAGGCTGACTGGTCTATAATTCCCTGTTTTCTCTCTCCCTCCTTTTTTAAAAAGTGGGGTTACATTGGCTACCCTCCACTCGATAGGAACTGATCCAGAGTCTATGGAATGTTGGAAAATGACTGTCAATGCATCCGCTATTTCCAAGGCCACCTCCTTAAGTACTCTCGGATGCAGATCATCAGGCCCTGGGGATTTATCTGCCTTCAATCCCATCAATTTCCCCAACACAATTTCCCGACTAATAAGGATTTCCCTCAATTCCTCCTTCTTACTAGACCCTCTGGCCCCTTTTATATCCGGAAGGTTGTTTGTGTCCTCCTTAGTGAATACCGAACCAAAGTACTTGTTTAATTGGTCTGCCAGTTCTTTGTTCCCCGTTATGACTTTCCCTGATTCTGACTGCAGGGGATCTATGTTTGTCTTTACTAACCTTTTTCTCTTTACATATCTATAGAAGCTTTTGCAGTCCGTCTTAATGTTCCCTGCAAGCTTCCTCTCGTACTCTATTTTCCCTGTCCTAATCAAAACCTTTGTCCTCCTCTGCTGAGTTCTAAAATTCATCCCAGTCCCCAGGTTCGCTGCTATTTCTGGCCAATTTGTATGCCACTTCCTTAGCTTTAATACTATCCCTGATTTCCCTAGATAGCCACGGTTGAGTCATCTTCCCTTTTTTATTTTTACGCCAGACAGGGATGTACAATTGTTGTAGTTCATCCATGCGGTCTCTAAGTGTCTGCCATTGTCCATCCACTGTCAACCCCTTAAGTATCATTCGCCCTGTAACCCATTCCTGCTTTCTCTCCATATCCCTTGATCCCTTTAGCCGTAAGGGCCACATCTAACTCCCTCTTGAATATATCTAACGAACTGGCCTCAACAACTTTCTATGGTAGAGAATTCCACAGGTTCACAATTCTCTGAGTGAAGAAGTTTCTCCTCATCTCGGTCCTAAATGGCTTACCCCGTATCCTTAGACTGTGACCCCTGGTTCTGGATTTCCCCAACATTGGGAACATTCTTCCTGCATCTAACCTGTCCAATCCCGTCAGAATTTTATATATTTCTATGAGATCACCTCTCATTCTTCTAAATTCCAGTAAATATAAGCCTAGTCAATCCAGTCTTTCTTCATATGTCAGTCCTGCCTTCCCGGGAATCAGTCTGGTGAACCTTTGTTGCACTCTCTCAATAGCAAGAATGTCCTTCTTCAGATTAGGAGGCCAAAACGGAACACAATATTCAAGATGTGGCCTCACCAAGGCCCTGTACAACTGCAGTAAGTCCTCCCTGCTCCTATACTCCCCCTTTTACTCCCTTTTACTCCCTTTTATTCCCTTTTGCTCTCCCCATTCGAATGGCCTCCTGCACCATGGTGCTACGGCCAGCCTGCACACCCATCCTGCAGGCTTTCCCCTCATCCACACAGGCAGCAAAAACCTCACACCTGTTGGATAAGGACAAAGGCTGAGGCTCCTCCTGGGGTTCCCCTCTTATCTTCTTAGGCGGTCCCTCATATTGAGGATGACCTGCTTCCACACCAAAAAGGGATGAGTTCACAATGAAGGACCTGACATTCCAGGTCCCGAACTACACATTGAAGGGCGGAAGATGCCTGTGCGTGGATTCTTTTAACATGTGGTGACAATGCAGCACTCCCTCAGCATTGCACTGGAGCAGTGTGGAGGCCCCGACCTGCGAGAAACCACAAACGCAGGTCGCGGCCTTAAAAGGAGCGGAGGTGCGGCAGCCTGGGAGGACGGGGTGGGGGGGCCCTTAGCTGCCTGAGTTGCAGTCACACCCTCCTGTTCCTGACCACTAACCAGACCTACACCACTACCTAACCTTAGGGGTACGACTACCTCCTGGATGAAAGTGCCCAGGTAACTTTTCCCATCCCTGATGCATGGCAATGTCTGCAGCTCGTACTGCAGCTCAACAACCCAGAGCCGAAGTTTCTCGAGTTGCAGACACTTATTGCAGATGTGGTTGCCGGGGATCACGATGCTCTCTGCCAACTCCCACATGCTGCAGTTATAACACCCCATCTGCCCTGCCATCTCGAACCTTGTTTCATTTATTAATTAATTAAAGCTTTTATTCAATCGATATTTCACTTTATTGTTTAATTATTTTATCTGTTCTAAGTTATTAATTTAATAAGCACCAGCAAGTTACAGTTTCTCAGCATTTAATTTAAACCCTTTCCCTAACTTAGAAAGCAAATAGAAGCTGTAATACTCAACAACCAACCACCAACCCACTCTCCTGTGACGTCACTCTATGATTTATTTTTCCGTCCGCTCTTTTTAAACTGCATCATCAACCTTATCAAAGAGAACCTCACACACTCCACCCTCACCCCCACCACCGCCCGCCGACGATGGTCTGGCCGCCTTCTTCTCCTACTTCTCTCCCCCCACTTACAAATATAACAAAAACATCCACCTGTAGATCTTGAAATGGCTCTCCCTCCTTCCACACAGATGATGGTAGTGGCAAGCTTCTTCTCCCCTCCTACAAACGCAGCAGCAGCGGCATAACCTAGACCCAACTGACTGGGGTTTTATTGAGTCTTGTGAACATCACGTGACTGGCTAAGCAAGTGCCCCCCCCTTATTAAAGAGGCGCAACAACTACAAACTCTAACAATTCAAATTCAAATGGGATAATGGAGGTGATGATGCACTCCAGTCCCTCCGGCGCCCACCTCTCGCGGAAGGCCGTGAGCGTACCGGTGGACACCGTGTGCTCCATCTCCAAGGACACCCTGGCCCGGATGTAGGCGCAGAAGAGAGGCAGGCAGCCAGGCTGAACGACCTCCTCGACCGCCCGCTGCCTGGACCGGCTGATGGCACCCTTGGCCGTGCCCAGGAGCAGTCCTACGAGGAGGCCCTCGGACCTGCCCACTCCCCTCCGCACAGGGTGCCCAAAGATCAGGAGTGTGGGACTGAAGGGCAACCAGAAATCGAGGCGCAGCCCCTTCAAATAATGGCAACAGCTCTACAACTCTTTCTGTTGTAAACAAAATTTAACAGTTAAATCAAGTGCCCCCTGATCTGGGGGATACTCCAAACACTTTTCAAGGCTTTTTTTTTGTGTTTTTTTTGTGGGGGTATTTTGGGTACTAAAACACAAATTATATACAAGTGCCCCCTATAAAAGGGGAGGGGGACATTAGAACCCGACAATTAAAACAAATTAAACTTTAAAACATGTAAAATCAAGTTAAAATTTGGTTGCCGGGGGTAACGATGCACTCCAGTCCCTCCGGCGCCCACCTCTCGCGGAAGGCCGCGAGCGTACTGGTGGACACCGCGTGCTCCATCTCCAGGGACACCCTGGCCTGGATGTTGGCGCAGAAGAGAGGCAGGCAGTCGGCTGAACGATCCCCTCGACCGCCCGCTGCCTGGACCGGCTGATGGCCCCCTTGGCCGTGCCCAGGACCAGTCCTACGATGAGGCCCTCGGACCTACCCGCTCCCCTCCGCACAGGGTGCCCAAAGATCAGGAGTGTGGGACTGAAGTGCAACCAGAAATTGAGGAGCAGCCCCTTCAAATAATGGCAACAGCTCAACAACTCTTTTGATAGGACAAAATTAAACATTTAAGTCAAGTGCCCCACGATCTAGGGGACACTCTAAACACTTTTCACATTCCCTATGTTTTGGGTTTTTTTTTGTTGGTTTTTTTTGTGATTTTTGTGGTTTTTTGGGGTTTTTTTTGGGCAGTAAAACCAGAGATATATATACAAGTGCCCCCTATAAAAGGGGAGGGGGACACTAAAAACCCGGCAATTAAAACAAATTAAACCTTAAAACATATAAAGTCAAATTAAAATTTGGTTGCCGGGGGTGATGATGCACTCCAGTCCCTCCGGTGCCCACCTCTCACGGAAGGCCGTGAGCGTACCGGTGGACACCGCGTGTTCCATCTCGAGGGACACCCTGGCCCGGATGTAGGCGCGGAAGAGAGGCAGGCAGTCAGGCCGAACGACCCCCTCGACCGCCCGCTGCCTGGACCGGCTGATGGCACCCTTGGCCGTGCCCAGGAGCAGTCCTACGAGGAGGCCCTCGTACCTACCCGCTCCCCTCCACACAGGGTGCCCAAAGATCAGGAGTGTGGGCCTGAAGTGCAGCCAGAAATTGAGGAACAACCCCTTTAAATAATGGAACAGCTCTACAACTCTTTTGGAGTAAACCAAATCAAAATTAAATCAAGTGCCCCCCCCGATCTGGGGGACACTCCAAACACTTTTCACGTGCCCTTTTTTTTTGTTTTTGTTATGGTGATTTTTGTGGATTTCTTTTGTTTTTTTTTGGGTACTAAAATCATAATTTTTTTCCAAGTGCCCCCTATAAAAGGGGAGAGGGACACTAAAACCGGCATTTAAAATAAATTAGACTTTAAAACAAATAAAATCAAATTAAAATTTGGTTGCCGGGGGTAATAATGCACTCCAGTCCCTCCGGCGCCCACCTCTCACGGAAGGCCGTGAGCGTACCGGTGGACACCGCGTGCTCCATCTCTAGGGACACCCTGGCCCGGATGTAAGCGCGGAAGAGAGGCAGACAGTCAGGCTGAACGACCCCCTCGACCGCCCGCTGCCTGGACCGGCTGATGGCACCCTTGGCCATGCCCAGGAGCAGTCCTACGAGGAGGCCCTCGGACCTACCCGCTCCCCTCCGCACAGGGTGCCCAAAGATCAGGAGAGTGGGACTGAAGTGCAGCCAGAAATTGAGGAGCAGCCGCTTTAAATAATGAAACAGGGGCTGCAACCTCGCACATTCCGTAAAAACATGGAACACGGACTCTTCCAGACCGCAGAAATTGCAGGCGGCCTGGGAGCCCGTGAACCGACTTAAAAATTTATTGCACGGGACTGCTCCGTGCACCACCCTCCAGGCCAAGTCCCCAATAAATAGTGGGAGGTGGAACAGCTCTACAAACCTGTGAGCATACTCACAGGTGCATACATTACACCCGCCAAGGCTTCCCCATCCCCCAAGGCCTGCTGCCCCTCCAAAGCCTGCTCCCCGCCAAGGCCTGTTCACCTTCCAATATTACCCAGTTGCTAATGAAAATGCAATAATGGAAGAGTTTGCAAAACTGGATCTTCTGTCTTATCCACTTCCACACCTTCCTACAGGGTGAAAAACCAGATGGACTCCGAAGAAGAGAGAAGGTGGAAAATGGATTTGAGGTGGTGGAGGAGTGGTTGGGTCTGAACCTTCTTCACAATTTTGTAGAGCATTAGAGTTAGTAGATTTATTCTGCAGGGTTATGGGCTGGATCAATTGCACTCTCAGTTCCAGGATACATGAAGCAGCTGTCAAATTAAACAAGAGTAAACACAGTAGATTGGACTAGATTACAGTAATTTATTGTTTGCCTTGCCTTAAACCAGCTCCAAAACAGTAATGTTTTTGAAATGTTAATCATTCTCTTAACGAGCATGACACATCTGTGAGGAATAGCTTACTTGTGAAATCAGATTTGAGAAGCTCCAGAACAGACGAGGTAGAGGATTCACGAAAGAATCCTTAATGCAAGACTGCAGTTGTATCATCTCTTAAGTTTGAACTGGGACAAAGGATCTTTTGCAATCAGACTAGCTGTCAATCACAAATAGAAGAATAGGAAGAAAAATAACTCATATTTATATAGCGCCTTTAAAGTAGTAAAACATCTCAAGGCATTTCACAAGAGCGTGATCAGACAAAATTTGCTAACAAGCCACATAAGGAGATATTAGGGCAGGTGATCAAAAGCTTGGTCAAAGAGGTAGGTTTTAAGGAACATCTTAAAGGAGGAGAGAGAGGTAGAGAGAGAGAGAGAGGTTTAGGGAGGGAATTCCTGAGCTTAGGGCCCAGGCAGCTGAAGGCATGGTCACCGATGGTGTACGATTAGAATTGGGAATGTACAAGAGTCCTGAAGTGGAGGAGCACAGAGATCCTGGAGAGTTGTGGGGCTGGAGGAGGTCACAGAGATAAGGAGATGCGAGGCCATGGAGGGATTTGCAAACAAGGATGAGAATTTTAAAATTGAGGCGTTGTCGGACTGGCGGCCAATGTAGGTCAGCGAGCACAGGGCTGATGGGTGAACGGGACTTGGTATGAGTTAGTATATGGGACATCCTAAAGAGCTTTGTAGCCAATTAAGCACTTTTTAAGTATAGCGGGTAATTTTAACCCCCCAAAAACATATGGATTTGGGTCGGGTGGGGTGTCAGAATTTTAAAATCTCAAACCCAAATCCAACCCGCCCACTTCCCATTTTAACAGAGGAGGAACAGCGGGAGGGAGGCGGACAACCAACCCAATCTCCGGAGACAGGTGGCTCATTTAAATATTTGAATGAGGTTACAGGTCTCAGATTTTATCACCGAAACATCCAGTGGGGATGGTAACACACACAAGGTACGAGACTTTGCACCAGGTGAGGAAGTCTCGCCTCTCGCGGGAAATTGGGTTACTGCCCCTGAAAGGAAGCGGAGCACTAAATCAAGCACTCCTGCTCCTTTCTGGGGCAGTGGCGGGGCTGAGGCTCCGGGAGCAGGTCGCAGATCAACACACTGGGCCGTGTAGCACTGCCACATAGGTGGCGCTCTTCCCTGAATTAAAGGGAAGGGCCCAAGCTGTTTATTCTACAGCAGAAAAAGGGTGCTACCTGGAGCACTGGGGAGTGGGGATGCTGCGCCAACAGCATGGTACTCAAGCAGAGTGCCGAGCTGACCAATCGCGGCATGGATCCCCCCCTCCAAAAAATCAGCAATTGTTTTTAGGCACAGCCGGCCACCTCACCTTTATCTTTCATCCCGCGAGCGGCCGGCCGCCCGGTTCACGTGCCCTGTCGCGGTCGCTCTCATTGCCCGGCGCAGCTTCAGGGACCGATATCCAATTTAGGATCTGGGGCACTAACAGGCCGCTGGGCACGGAGAAGATGTCAGCATCGCCAGCGCAGCAGAGCGAGGTGCTACGTGTTACTGCCAAATATAGCAGGAAACGTTAGCGGCACGGCACCCGGCCGCAATGTAGTTTACTCCTCTGGGGGGCATTAACGAGAGGCACAAATGACCCAAATTTCTCCCCTATCTCTCTTACAGCTGGTGGGAAATTTTGGGCCTCGGGAACCTCGGAAGCTAAAGGAGGCAAGGACTGCTGTTTGGAAGCAGTAATTGCCTTTCCACCACTGCTTGTGGGCCAGGAGGAGCAGGAGTGTTTCCCCCGGTCCCCTAAGTTAACCTGATTCCCTCCCCGTGACCTGACCCCCACCGCCATCACCAACCCCCACCGCCATCACCAACCCCCACCGCCATCACCAACACCCACCGCCATCACCAACCCCCACCGCCATCACCAACCCCCACCGCCATCACCAACACCCACTGCCATCACCAAACCCCACCGCCATCACCAACACCCACCGCCATCACTAACACCCCCGCAATCACCGAACCCCCATGTGATCACCGACCCCCCGCGTTTCCGACTCTCCCCGCCACCACCGACTCTCCCCCACCATCATCGACACTCCTGCGATCACCGGCACCACCTCCCCCCCACACCCCGCAATCACCAACCCCCCCGCCATCACCGACTCTTCCCCGCCATCACCGAAACCGCTGTGTTCACTGACTCTCCCCGCCACCATCAACTCTCCCCGCTATCACCGACCCACCCCCTGCGATCACCGACACAGCCCCTGCCCGCGCTACGTGACCTCCTCGCAATCAATAGTCCCCCCACCACGATAACTGACCCTCCCCTGACTCTTGCTGGTGCATACTCTTATTTCAATGTCAAGTGAGGAAAAAGTCAGGCTTGGCCATGAATAGTCCTGTCATGGATGACACATAAGGGGTAATTGGGATCATCAAAAACAGGTGTGTTGGGGTCATGTGAGATGTAAAAACTTTACAAATGTCAAACCTGAACCCAACCCAACTCAACCCGCCCATGTCCGGTTTTACTTGAGGCAGCCAGCCCACTCACTCCAGTAGGTGGGTTGGCCATTTTAATATTGCAATGAGACTGGGAGCCTCAAGTTTAACCTGTTTTATAGGTTTAACCATGGTTGGTTGGGTTTCCGAGGCCTCGGAAGACTCGGCAGCTCCAGGGAGGCGAGGACAGCTTTGGGGAAATGGTAAGTGGTCTTTTAATACTGCTTGTGGGCCAGGAGGAGCTGGAGTGCTTCCCCCAGCCCTCCAAAGTAACCTGCATCCCTATCATCAAATCTCCTCTCATCCAAAGATCCCCCCCCACCCCCAGGGATAGGGGAATGGATCCGTACCCCTCCCCCCGGGGTCTGTGATATCTTTGCAGAGACCACTAACACAAGCACACACTACAAGATGGCTCCTTAACAAGGACTGTGCCACCTGACCTTTTATTGTTAATGCATCAGTAGTTGCATTACATCAGTAGTCCAATAGGTGGAGCTCTATTACACTTCTCCTTCAGAAGAAGCAATCATAACAAAATAATCATTATACATAACTTGCATGGTATACACAACAAAAGATATTAACTTATTTTTCCATATTTACAAATCAAACTTAAACACTTCTGGTTTTCTGTTGCGAAAATGATACCTTTGGTCTTGAACAGAACTTTCTGATCTAGTTGTAGGACTTGACTCATTCTATGCTGAGTCTGAGGAGAGTTTTTCTCCAAGGGCTGACCTTGATCTACATTTGCAGTCGCTACAACGTCAGACTGTTTGTCTGCCTGACTCAGACTCAGACTTAAATTCTGAATATCTCTTGGACTTGTTTCTAGAACATCAGATGTAGGATTTGCTACTGGGTACTTTACTTGTAATAATACTATCTGACTCATCAGAAATAATCGAATCATTCCAACTTTTAACTCCTTCCACATCTGTAGGTAAAATATAATCAATGTGAAAAAATCTAACTTGTCCATGATCAAACACCTTGACCAAATATGTGCGAGGACCACATATCTTCACTACTCTTCCTGTTAACCACTTTAACCATTTATGGTGATGGTTCTTCACTCTAACTTTCTGATTCAATTTCACACACCTCTCTCTTACTCTAACTCTATCGTGACTCTCTTTCTGTCTTGATTGTTTTTCTTCTGCTGACTGTGCCAAGTTTGGCTTTAACAATGAGAACCAGCTCATTGTGGCTGTCATTTGAGAAACAACTCTGCTGGTGTTCTACCAGTAGTTGTATGAGGAGCATTACGATAAGTAATCAGAAAATTTGCCAGTTTGTGGTCCAACGACAACTACCGTTTCCTTGGATTTGGATCCAACATTTGCTTGATGAGGGCTCATTTTACAATTTGTAATGTACGCTCTGCTACATTATTTGAAGCAGGGTGGTACGGTGGAGCTTGGTATGTTTCACACGGTTTCTGCTCATCAACTGTGCAAATTCTTCTGAACAAAATTGTGGCCCATTATCAGACACAATTTCTGTAGTGTCTCTGCACCTTGTTATAAACTCACACGAGGCATGGATATATCAGACACGGTCACGCTGTGACCTTCACTTTATTCCCAGGATGAAAGAATGTTGATCGTGAGTGGGACCTCCCCTTTTATACCTGGAAACCCAGGTGAGGAGCTCACTCCCTGTGGTCAGGGTGTGCATTACAAGGGTACAGGTACAGTGTACATGAGTTACAGTTACATAATTATTGTCATTGCAAGATGGTGAAATACATGACATCACCTCCCCCTTTAAGTCTTTTAGTTTCAGAGGTTAAGTCTATCGGGTGGTCGACGCTCTCTCGTGGAGCGCCGCAGTTGTGGCTCTGGTGGCTGAGCCTCAGCACGCGTCTCTGTCACTTGAGGTGATACCAGCCTGTCCGAGCTGGCCGCAGGGACTGTGCATGCTGAGGGCTATCTTTGTTGCTCATACGCTGGTGTGGGTGTTGTCTCATCATGCTCTTCTTCCGGTTCCTCCGTGTCTATGCTGAACCTTGTCTTTACTTGGTCCAAGTGTTTGCGGCATATCTGCCCATTGTTTAGTCTGACCACCATGACCCTGTTTCCTTCTTTGCCAATTATGGTGCCCTCAAGCCATTTGGGTCCCAAAGCATGGTTAAGAACAAATACCGGGTCATCTATTTCGACACCTCCCCCTTGAGCCTCAATCATGGAGCTCGGTTTGGGACTGGCGCTTGCCCTCAACAATATCTGCCAGGGCTGGGTGGATGAGGGACGGCTGCATCTTGAGCGTGCGTTTCATGAGGAGTTCCGCTGGTGGGACTCCCGTGAGTGAGTGCGGCTGGGACCTGTAGGCCAGCAGGAGGCACGATAGGCGGTACTGAAGAGAGGGTCCTTGGATGCGTAGCATGCCCTGCTTTATGACTTGGACCGCCCGTTCCGCCTGGCCATTGGAGGCTGGCTTGAACGGCGCTGTCCGGACGTGCTTGATCCCATTGCCCGACATAAACTACTGGAATTCATGGCTGGTAAAACATGGGCTATTATCGCTGACCAGGACGTCCGGCAAGTCGTGGGTTGCGAAAACCGCGCGCAGACTCTCCACAGTGATGGATGTTGTGCACGAGTTCAATATGATGCACTCGATCCACTTCGAATATGTATCAACAACGATCAGGAACATTTTCCCCATGAACGGGCCCGCATAGTCCACTTGGTTGAGTGAGGCCTCCCTGGGGGCATTGCCCAGCTGGGAACACGTCGTGCACCTGCGAACCCAGTGTTCCAGGTCTGGTTCAATCCTCGGCCACCACACGTGTGACCGGGCAATGGCCTTCATTAACACGATGCCAGGGTGCTCGCTATGGAGTTCCCTGATGAACGTTTCCCTTCCTTTCTGGGGCATGACTACCCGGCTGCCCTATAACAGGCAGTCGGCTTGGACGGAGAGTTCATCTATCCGTCTCTGAAACGGCCTGACTTCCTCGGGGCACGCCCTGTGTGCGGGCGCCCAGTTCCCAGTCAGGACACATTTCTTTATCATGGATAGGAGGGGGTCCCTGTTGGTCCAGAGTTTGATCTATCGGACTGTGATGGGGGAACCCGCAGTGTCAAAAGCCTCAACGGGCATGACCATCTCGGCGCTCTGCTCCGACGCCCCCCTCGGTGGTGGCCAGTGGGAGCCTGCTGAGCGCGTCAGCACAATTTTCGGTGCCTGGTCGGTGCAATATGGTGTTGTCATACGCAGCCAGTGTGAGGGCCCATCGCTGTATTGCGAGCTGACGCGTTAGCGTTGACAGCCTTGCTGTCAGTCAACAGGGATGTTAACGACTTGTGGTCCGTCTCTAGCTCAAACCGTCTACCGAAAAGGTACTGGTGCATCTTTTAAACACCGTACACACACGCGAGTGCCTCCTTCTCGACCATGCCATATCCACGCTCTGCCTGGGAGAGCGACCTGGAGGCGTAAGCCACTGGTTGGAGTCGGCCGTCATCGTTACCTTGCTGCAACACACACCCAACCCCATAGGATGACGCGTCGCATGTTAAAACCAGTTTTTTACAGGGGCCATACAAAGTCAACAGTTTGTTGGAACACAGCAGGTTCCTCGCCTTATTGAAAGCCCGTTCTTGACAATCCCCCCAAAACCATTCACAACCTTTACGGAGGAGCATGTGTAACGGCTCCAACAATGTACTTAAGTTCGGCAGGAAGTTCCCAAAATAGTTCAAAAGTCCCAGGAATGATTGCAACTCTGACGTGTTGCCGGGCCTGGGCGCCCGGCGAATCGCCTCAGTTTTTGATTCAGTGGGCTGGATCCCGTCTGCGGCAACCCTCCTGCCCAGGAACTCGACCTCTGGGGCCAAAAACACGCACTTGGCCTTTTTCAGCCGCAGGCCTACTCGTTCCAATCTGCGTAGCACCTCCTCCAGGTTGCGGAGGTGTTCCTCAGTGTCTCGATCCGTTATAAGGATGTCATCTTGGAACACGATCATTCCAGGGATGGACTTGAGCAAGCTTTCCATGTTTCGCTGAAAGATAGCCACTGCCGAACGAATGCCAAACGGGCACCTGTTGTAGATAAATAATCCTTTGTGCATCGTGATGGTGGTCAGAAACTTGGATTCTTCCGGCAGTTCCTGAGTCATGTAGGCCAACGTGAGGTCCAGCTTCGTGAACAGCTTTCCACCTGCCAGCATGGCAAAGAGGACCTCCGCTCTCGGAAGCAGGTATTGGTCTTGCAACGACACTCAGTTGATGGTGGCTTTGTAGTCGCCACAAATCCTAACCGAGCCATCTGCTTTGAGGACAGGAACGATGAGACTTGCCCAGTCGCTGAATTCAACAGCCGAAATTGTGCCCTCTCTGAGCAGCCTGTCCAGTTCACTTTCAATTTTCTCACACATCACGTATGGCACCGCTCTGGCTTTGTGGTGCACTGGTCTGGCATCCGGAGTGATGCGTATCACTACTTGGGTGCCCTTGAACGTTGAAGAGTGACTCAAATTTTTGCAAGACCTGGGAGCATGAACTTCGCTCCACGGATGAAATGGCGTGCACATCCCCCCATTTCCAATTCATCTCAGCTAGGCAACTCCTCCCCAAGAGCGCGGGGCCATTTCCCGGAACAATCCAGAGTGGCAGCCGGTTCTGTAATCCATTATGCGGTACCACCAAGTTTGCACTGCCCAGCACTGGGATGATCTCTTTGGTGTACGTACGTAGCTGCGTCTCAATGCGTTCCAATTTGGGCCTGCTAGCTCTGTGTGGCCATACTCTCTCAAATTGTTGGGTGCTCATGAGGGACTGGCTAGCTCCGGTATCCAGCTCCATGTGCACCAGGATGCCATTCAGTAAGACTTTCATCATCATGGGTGGCGTTTTGGTGTATGAGCTGTGGACGTCGGCCACATGAACTCTCTGAACTTCAGCATCCATGGTTGTTCCCCAGGCCTCATCCTGCATTTCAGACCCCTCGTCTGATTTGTCTGTCTCGCAGACTAGCCTCGCTACTGCCTTTTTGCACATCCTGGCCAGGTGTCCTTTGACATTACAAATCCTACAGGTGTAAAGTTGGAACCTGCAGATTTTTGCAGTGTGTCTGCTCCCACATCTCCAACATGAGCTGAGATTGCTGTTAACAAAAGGACTATTCCCAGGCATTCCTCTCTGATGGCCATTTTGGCTGTTTCTAAGCACCCTGATTGGGGATGTTAATTGTCCCATCACAGGACGTATTGTTCCTCGTGATGGCGTGAATTGCCAATCCCCTTTCCATTGTCCCTGTTGCCAGGAGCTTGTTGCTGCCTGGGTGGTGTCGAATTGCCCTTGCCTGCCTGCCTGGATGGTGTCGAATTGCCCTTGCCTCTCTGTGGGGTTCTGTATCATTTTTATAACATTGATTCCCTGGTTCAACGCAACTTTAAAACCAGGGCTGTGTGCATAGATTAGCTTGGTCTCCTCTTCCCCTGCCATAAAGGTCTGAGCTATCAACGCTGCCCCTTCTAAAGTCAAATCCTTAGTCTTTATGAGCTTTCTGAAAATTCCCGCATGATTAATGCCCTCGATGAAAAAGTCCCTTAATATCTCCCCCCTGCAGGCATCGGAGAACTTACAGAGACTGGCCAAACGCCACAGTTCCGCCACGAAGTCCGAGATGTTTTGACCTTCCCGACGCCGGTGAGAGTAGAACCGGTGCCAGGCCATGTATACGCTACTTGCCGGCTTGAGATGCTCACTGATCAGCTGGCTGAGCTCTTCGAAGGACTTGTCCGCTGGCTTTTGGGGTGGGAGCAGGTCTTTCATTAGCGCATACTTCTGTGGACCACAGCTGGTCAGTAGATGCGCCCTCCGCTGCCTCTTCCAGCCAGTCCTTTGTGACAAAGCTCGACTGGAGTCTTTCCACAAAGTCATCCCAGTCCTCACCCACACAGTAGCGTTCCTCAGTGCTGCCGGTGGTCATCCTCGTGGTTCGGTGATTCCTGGTTCTCGTCGCCAGATGTACCTTGTTACAAACTCACACGAGGCATGGATATATCAGACACGGTCACTCTGTGACCTTCACTTTATCCCCAGGACTAAAGAGTGTTGATCCTGGGTGGGACCTCCCCTTTTATACCAGGTGAGGAGTGTCTCTCGCAAGCTCACTCCCTGTGGTCAGGGTGTGCATTACAAGGGTACAGGTACAGTGTACATGAGTTACAGTTGCATAACTATTATCATTGCAAGATGGTGAAATACATGACAATTTCTTCTGGGAGGCCATATGAAGAAAACAATCTTCGCAAGTTGTCTAAGTGTTTTAATAGCTATAATGGTACTGATGGGTTTCTTGCTCACTGATTGACATGTTGTACACTGTTGATGATGTACTCTATCTAAAACTGGCCACCATAAGTAACTGTGTGCAAAATTCTTGGTTAAGCACATTCCCAGGTGCTGGTCATGATGATATCTGAACAGTTTGGACCTGACCATATGTGGAATAACTACTCTACCACCCCATATGATTCAATCTTTTCCACTGACAATTCATTCCTACAAATGAAGTATGGATGAATGTCTTCCTGCGATACCTGGTTTGCTTTGTAATCATACACCTTTGACATAACTGGGTCACGTTTGGATGCTCTACCAATCTCTACAGCTATGACTGGTAGCTCTTCAATGTATGGAAAATAAAACACTTCTTCACTGTTGGGTGTAATGTTTGATGGGGATGGCAACCTGGACATAGCATCAACATTATTGTGATCAGCTGATCGTCTGCACTCAATATCATATGTATATGTTGAAAAATCAAAGTCCATCTCTGCATTCGCGCTGCAGCTAAGGTTGGAACTGGGGACTTTAGATTGAGGATTGCTGTCAGGGGCTTATGTTCAGTAATGATGGTAAATTACGAACAAACAAGTATTTGTGGAACTTCTTGACCCCAAATATCAATGCCAAAGCTTCATTTTTGATCTGCGCAAAATTCCGTTCACTGGCACTGAGAGTGCGTGAAGCAAAAGCAATTGGTCTCTCCTCTCTACTATCTAGTATATGAGAGATCACTGCCCAAAGTCCATATGGAGAGGCATCACATGCTAGCTTGATCTCCTTCGATACTTCATTGTGAACTAACATGGTACTCACTACCAACTGACTTTAAAACTCTTTGAATGCTGCATCACATTCTTCTGACCACTTACAATGGACCGTTTTTTTCAACAGATCATTCAGTAGATGTAACACTGTAGCCAAAATTGTTAGATCTCTTAATTTCCAATGAAATACAAACTCCGGTTGTAGTTTTAATGTAATTTTATTCTGGCAGCAGCAACAAGCTTCTGGCTTTAAGCCAGGCCTTTGTCCTTCTGAAACCACATGGCCAAAATGGCTGTACTTACATCTGACTCAATTTACAGAAAAGAATGCGTCTTCTTTGACCTTATTGGCTCAATTGACAGTCTGTTAACCTTTAATTGGCTCGCTACCAAAGGTCCTAAAATGTCAAGTTGATTGATGACTTAATGCAATGTGGTCTGTGTTTTCTCAAAACTGCAGCCAGGCTGCAGAGCTTGAATTCTCCATCAGTCACATTCTTCTGACCACTTCCAATAGACCGTTTTGTTCAACAGATCATTCCGTAGATGTAACACTGTAGCCAAATTTGGTAGGAACTTCCCATAATCATTCAAAAGACCCAAAAATGATCGAAGTTCAGTGACATTCTTGGGAGTGGCTGCATCTCTGATTGCATCCAGCTTTTCCTTGGTTGGATTTAAACTATCTGTGCCCTAAGTACTTCACATGAGTTTGGAAATAACTCACACTTGTGGGCAGTCACTCGTACTCTGTGCTTCTCTAGCCATTTGAGCACCATGATCTTATTGAATGGCGTAGCAGGCTCGAGAGGCCGTATGGCCTACTCTTGCTCCTAATTCTTATTTTCTTAATTTTCCTAGCCTCTCTCTGCACTCTCTTAGTAACAATTTTAAACTGATGTCTCTGGGTCACTGGCTTCCCAACTAGAGAAAATAATCTTTCATTATTCACTCTATAGAAACTCTTCATTAATTTTCAAAACCTCCATTAAATCTCCATTTTAGCCTTTTCTGCTCTACCAGTCTCTGTAACTCCCTTTAAAAGAGCAGAACTGTAAACATAACTGAATGCATGTTTTTTAATATTTCAAACAGCTTCAGTTCATCTCGTCACCAGCCACATTAAAGGCTTCTTTTAAAATTTTTTGACAGCTGTTTCTCTTTGTGTGCATGCGTGTTGAGAATAGAAAGGAATGAAATGCTTTGTCCACTTGGCTTGTGTGAGAATATCAAGTGCATGAATCAAATTAAATCAAGGCCCCATTATTCTATTTCAAACTCAAAATAACCAGAGGAGCGGTCTGGGAGATCTAAAACGAACGGTGGCTGTGGAATCGTCAGAACCATAAAACAAGTACTGAGAGAAGCTGAGAAAGTATATTCAAGGCTGAGAATTACATGGAATACATAGGATATACAGCACAGAAACAGGCCATTCGGCCCAACCAGTCCATGCTGGCGTTTACACCCCACTCGAGCCTCCTCATCTAAATCTATCAGCATGCCCCTCTATTCCCTTCTCTCTTATATGCTTATCTAGCCTCCTCTTAAATGCATCGATACTATTCCCTTCAACCACTCCCTGTGGTAACGAGTTCCACATTCTCACCACTCTTTGGGTAAAGAAGTTCCTTCTGAATTCCCTATTAGATTTCTTGGTGACTATCTTATATTGATGGCCTCTAGTTATGCTCATCCCCACAGGTGGAAACATTCTCTCTGTATCCGCTCTACCAAAACCTTTCATAATTTTAAAGTGCTCTATTAGGTCATTCCTCAGCCTTCTTTTTTCAAGAGAAAGAGACCCAGCCTGTTCATCCATTCCTGATATGTATACACTCACATTTCTGGTATCATCCTTGTAAATCTTCTCTGCACCCTCTCCAGTGCCTCTATATCCTTTTTATAATGTGAAGACCAGACCTATATGTAGTACTTTAAGTGTGGTCTAACCAAGGTTTGATACAGGTTTAGCATAACTTTCTTACTTTTCAATTCTATGGCCCCGAACTTGGTGGAAGCTAAGTTCCGGCCAAGTGCTGCCCAAAGGACCGCTGAGAGACCTGACAGTACTTTGGGCAGGAGTTCTGTGGAAAAGTCATGGGAAGACTGCCCGGCGGCAAAAAAAAAGACTTACGTCATGAATCTGGGCGGCAGCGGGCAGGACCTCCCTAATCTCGACGGCAAATGCAATCCTTGGCAAAGTACCACCGAGGATTGAGTTGGGCCCTGGGAGGGGGGGGACACATATAAAAATAAAGATTTTCAAAACATTAAAAAAAACACTGCAAAACCTTCAGGGGACCCCATCTACCTGAATCGCTGGAAAAAAAATAAAGAAAAGAAGTTTAGTAAGCTTTTTTTGCAGGTCTTCTTACTCACCATTAAGGTTGGACCTGCCTCCACATGGCGGCCCTTCCCCCTGCTGCAGCGGACTCCCGCCCAGACCAAACTGGCAGCTCGGCGGGCGGGAGGACACTTACGTGAGTTGCGCGTCAGCGGGCGGTTCCCAGCGGTCTTCCCACCTCGCCAACGGGAGGCCTCCACCAAACTTGCTCGGAGGGGAGAACGCCCAGAAAACTCGACGGCAGTCAGCGGCAGCGGGAGACAATGGGCGATGAGTCCACCAAGTTCCGATCCCTATACCTCTAGAAATAAACCCTAGTGCTTGGTTTGCTTTTTTTAAATGGCATTGCTAACCTGTGACGCAACTTTTAGCGATTTGTATATTTGTACTCCGAGATCCCTTTGTTCCTCTACCCCACCCAGACCTGCACCTTCCAAGTAAGAAGTGACCTCCCTATTCTTCATACCAAAATGTACTACCTCACATTTATCTGTGTTGAACTTAATTTGCCAATTATATGCCCATTCTGCAAGTTTATTAATGTCCTCCTGTAATTTGTTACAGTTTTCCTCAGTATTGTCATCCGCAAATTTAGAAATTGTGTTTTTGATTCCAAAGTCTAAATCATTAATATAAATTGTGAACAACAGTGGTCCCAGCACTGATCCTTGTGGAACACCACTACCCATCTTCTGACACTGTGAATAGTTACCTTTTACCCCTACACTCTGCTTTCTGCCTTGAAGCCAGCTAACTATCCCTTCTGCTATTTGTCCCCTGACTCCGCATTCTCTGACCTTGTTCATCATTCTATTATGGGGTACCTTATCGAAAGCCTTTTGAAAATCTAGATAAATGACATCTACTTCATTACCATTGTCTACTCTCTCTGCAAAAAATTCAATGACGTTGGTCAAGCAAGACTTTCCCTTTTGCAATCCATGCTGACTATTTCTTATTATATTTATGGTTTCTAGACATTCTGTTTTCTCCTTTAGTAGGGCTTCCATTATTTTTCCTACCACCGATGTTAAGCTGATTGGTTTATAATTCACTGGCCCTTCTTAGATATAAGTATGTTAGCTATCCTCCGGTCCTCTGGCACTACACCTTTTTCTAACGAATTATTAAATATGTTTAGTAAGGCCTCTGCTATCTCTTCCCTAGCTTCTTTTCAAAAGTGTGGATAATGGACCAAGGGTTTTATCCTCTTTGAGTTTGATTAGTTTATTTAATATATCCCTTCACTTTATTTTAAATGTACTTATCTCATTACTAATCTCATCATCCAATGTCATGTCCACCTGATCTATCTCCTTGGTAAACACTGAAGCAAAATAATTATTTAATATTTCTGCCATCTCTTTATCGTTACCTGTGATATTACCCTGTTTAGCCCTTACTGGCCCGATTCCCATTCTAACCTTCATTTTTCTATTAATGTGCCTGTAAAATATTTAACTATTTTGTTTTATGTTCTTTGATAATTTAATTCATAGTTCCTCTTTGCCTTCCTAATTGTTATTTTTTACTTCTCTCCTAATCTTTTTGTATTCTCCCTTAACATGCACTCCCCTGCTGTCTCTGTACTTAATGCATGCCTCTTTCCTAAACTTCAATTCTTCCCTTATGGCTTTATTCTTCCATGGAATCTCATTAGTGTTTAGTTTGTTCTTTCCTTTTAATGAAATATATTGTTCCTGCACACTGTTGAACACCATTTTAAATGTTTCCCAATGCTGCTCTACATCATTTTTTGCCAATATTGTTGCCTATTTTATTTTATAAAGTTCTATTCTCAGCCCTTCAAAATCAGCTTTTCTCCAATCTATTACCCTGGTTTTTGTCATACTTATGTCCTTCTCAATTATCATAAGAACATAAGAAATAGGAGCAGAGGTAGGCCATACGGTCCCTCGAGCCTGCTCCGCCATTTAATACGATCGTGGCTGATCCGATCATGGACTCAGCTCCACTTCCCTGCCCGCTCCCTTATCGGTTAAGAAACTGTCTATTTCTGTCTTCCACAGCTCTCTGAGGCAGCGAATTCCATAGATTTACAACCTTCTGAGAGAAAAAATTCCTCCTCATCTCAGTTTTAAATGGGCGGGCCCTTATTCTAAGATTATGCCCCCTAGTTCTAGTCTCCCCTATCAGTGGAAACATCCTCTTTACATCCACCTTGTCAAGCCCCCTCATAATCCAGCGAATTTTGGTAAATTACAACCAATGCATCCACTATCCCTGCCGCTACTTCTCTTAAGACCCTAGGATGCAAGCCATCAGGTCCAAGGGATTTATCCGCCTTTAGTCCCATTATCTTAAAGTGTATTATATTATTGTCACTAATGCCTAGTTATTCCCCTACTTTTACTTTTCTTATCTGCTCTGGTTCATTCCCCATTACTAGATCCAGTAGCTTATGGTCTACAGGGCTATAGTGATACCCGCCCTTCTATATGGCTCAGAGACATGGACTATATACAGCAGACATCTCAAAGCGCTGGAGAAGTACCACCAGTGCTGTCTCCGCAAGATCCTGAAAATTCACTGGGAGGACAGATGCACCAACATTAGTATTCTCGATCAGGGCAACATCCCCAGCATTGAAGCACTGACCACACTCAATCAGTTCCATTGGCTGGGACACATTGTCCGCATGCCTGACACGAGATTCCCTAAGCAAGCACTCTACTCGGTGCTCCGACATGGCAAGCGATCCCCAGGTGGGCAGAGGAAACATTTCAAGGACACCCTCAAAGCCTCCTTGATAAAGTGCAGCATCCCCACCGGCACCTGGGAATCCCTGGCCCAAGACCGGCCAAAGTGGAGGAAGAGCATCCGGGAGGACATTGAGCATCTCGAGTCTCATTGCCAAGAGCATGCGGAAATCAAGCGCAGACAGTGGAAGGAGCATGTGGCAAACCAGACGCCCCATCCACCCTTCCCTTCAATCACTGTTTGCCCCACCTGTGACAGAGACTGTAATTCCTGCATTGGACTGTACATAAGAACATAAGAACATAAGAAATAGGAGCAGGAGTAGGCCATTTGGCCCCTCGAGCCTGCTCCACCATTCAATAAGATCATGGCTTTCTGATCATGGACTCAGCTTCACTTCCCTGCCCGCTCCCCATAACCCTTTACTCCCTTATAGCTCAAAAATATGTCTACCTGTGCCTTAAATATATTCAATGACCCAGCCTCCACAGCTCTCTGGGGCAGAGAATTCCACAGATTTACAACCCTCTGAGAGAAGAAATTTCTCCTCATCTTAGTTTTAAATGGGCGGCCCCTTATTCTGAGACTATGTCCCCTAGTTTTAGTTTCCTCTATGAGTGGAAAAATCCTCTCAGCATCCACATTGTTGAGCCCCCTCATTACCTTATAAATTTCAATAAGATCACTTCTCATTCTTCTGAACTCCAATGTGTATCGACCCAACCTACTCAACCTATCCTCATAAGTCAATCCCCTCATCTCCGGAATCAACCTCGTGAACCTTCTCTGAACAGCCTCCAATGCAATTATATCCTTCCTAAAATACGGAGACCAAAACTGTACGCAGACTCTAGGTGTGGCCTTGCCAATACCCTGTACAGTTGTAGCAGGACTTCTCTGCTTTTATACTCTATCCCCCTTGCAATAAAGGCCAACATTCCATTTGCCTTTCTGATTACTTGCTGTACCTGCATACTAACTTTTTGTGTTTCATGCACAAGTCACCTGAGAACTCACTTTTATAGTGGAAGCAAGTCTTCCTCGATTTCGAGGGACTGCCTATGATGATGATGATGATGTTGGGTTTTGGGCTAGAAAGGAGTTCTGTCACATTGTAGGAACTCCATTCCCTTATCCCCTTTGCCTACCTCTTCTGTCCAATTAATATTAGAGTAGTTGAAATTGTCCATGATTATTATTTTATGTTTCTTACTTATTTCCCGAATTTGTCTGCATATTTCTTCCTCCACCTCACAGCCACTATTAGATGGTCTGTCGACTACACCTATTAGTGTGATTGGTCCTTTATTATCTTTTATCTCTATCCATATGGATTCTACTGCCAATTATGTTATTCCTAGTAAGTACAGCAATTCACTTCCCCTTTTTCTCTCTCTATCTTTTCTAAATATGTTATACCCTGCAATGTTTAATTCCCCAGTCCTGATTTTTCTTTAGAAGAAAGTTTTATATTCAAGGCTGACATAGATAGATTTTTGGACTCTAGGGGAATCAAGGGCAACGGGGATTGGACAGGAAAGTGGAGTTGAGGTCGACGATCAGCCATGATCTTATTGAATGGCTCTGTAAGGGGATAGTCCCGGGGGTCAGGTTCACCTCTGACCTACTTGAGCGGTTCGAATCGCTCCTACACACTTGGGTTCTAGATTCTGGATTTATTTGGGGGATGTGATAAAGTGCAAAGGACAACTGGTTTGGTACAAAGGAACTTTGATTTTATTACAGACAAGAAAATACAATGTCAAACTTATAATCACTCTAATAAAGAACATACATTACACATTCAAAGGAGGTCACAGTAAAAATCACACCTCCCAACTCCCAATACCTAATCCTAGCTAGGGTGGACTTCAGGGAAGGCAGGGACTATGTTTACCAATCTTTTCTGGTCAGTTAGCGGTAGTTCGCGATTTCGGGGTTTGTTGAATTCTGTAGGTTCTGCTTGCCGTACCCCGAATGTTGGAGAAGACTTCTTACTACACAATCTTCAGTTGGGTTGAGTCTGCTGATGCGGTAAGGCGCGTTTTGGATCTATGGGGTAAGTACCCGGTTTTCTTCATTAGAAATAGGTTCAAAGTCTCTTTAGGTAATGTTTTCACCTGTTGGTAGTCAGGCCTTAGATTATAGAGTGGAAACTTTCGATTCTTCGGTTTCTTCCCGTTGGAGTTTTGTTTCGAGTTTGGTCGATCGCAGTGGTTTTTCGTTGGGACCACATTGGCTGTGGTCGGTTGCTGCCGCGATGGTAATATTTTTCCTTCCTTCAGGACTTCAGGACTTCGAGAAGTTAGTTTACAACTGTTGTATTGATTTCTCTCCCTGTCTTGATGGCATACTTGCAGTATAGCACCTGGTGTAGTATGGCATACAGTGTTTCCTGAGGTAGTAGCAACCTTGTAGCTACCTAGCAACCTAACTTCTGTTAAAAACAGGGGCCAGTTATACGGTTTGAGCTGTTCTAATCTTCACGCCGAATCAGTTCAGAATTCTTTGTTTAAATTTGGCGGGCTTGACTTTTCTTTGTAATATTTTGGCGGGCTCGTTAAAAGTTCATATGTCTTGCGTGGGTTGCATTTCTAAATCTATTTCCTGATGGAAATATTAGCTTACTAATCGAAATGTCCTTTTGTGCTTAGTTTTTCGCGTACAAGCTGTAGTGGGCCCTTTTGTTCTTAATCATGTTGAAGATGGCTTTTCTCAGTTTAGTTTGATGGCTTGCCATCTCTGAGTTATTGTTGTAATGTAAATGTCTCTTGTGGAGAAGGGTTTTCGAATGTCCATTCCTCCAGACAAGTTAACTTAGTCCCAACACCCAGACAATTCTAATAATCAAGTGGGCTTCTTTAGTTCTCTCGGCCCGTCCATAGGCTTGAATTTGTCTTGTGAAGTCCAAAATTCGATTAAAGTTCGTAGTTTTTTCCATAAGAACTTTAGGATTTCAAACTTTTCAGTAGATAGTCCCAAATTAAATTTCCTTTCGAATGAGCCCAAACACTGGAGGGGTTCTCATGAATTTTGCACCCTTCAGCTCGCGGGGCCAGATGCTCCTAATTCTTATGATCTTATGTTAAAGTGGCATCACAGTAAACATGGCACAGGAGTTCTGGAATACAAAGACAAGTAGATTAAGAAATAATGCAAAATAATTGGAGAATTAAATTAATTACTAATTTTAAATTGCATTAAATCCATTTACTTATGATTAAATAAGTGAATATATCAATAAATACTCAGAGTCATTTATTAGATCGAAGAGAATAAAATAAGTTTGGTAGGGGATACTAACAATAAAGGGATCCGAAATCAAGTTAAATAAGAATCTGGTATAGATAAATATTAAATAAATAAATAATAAATAGGAGTTAAAGGGGCAGGAAGATAATACATAACTATAACATAAGACGCACACCGAGCTGGGAACAGCTGCTAACTGGAGTGGCAATGGGAATTTAGTGAGAGTGGGAAGGAGGTGCTAAATGCTTTAAACCATGGGGCAACAGTAAATATATAAATAATCAGAATAATTAATTAGATCTAAAGGGATAAAGTTGAAATTAACTAAGTGAGGAAACCAACATTAAAGAATCCGAATTGCATTAAATATAAATCTGGTATACATAAACAATTGAATAATGAAAAGGAATAAGGGGATACTAAACTGTAAACATATATACATATATAACATGAATAGATAGACTTTTAAATTAAATGATGCGACATCTGAGACTCATTGCCTGCAATTTCTGTGCCACGTGGGAACTCCAGGACACTTCGTGTGTCCTCGATAACCACGTGTGTCTCCAACTGCTTGAGTTCGAGCACAGTGTTTCTGAGCTTGAGGATTAAACGGCAGGTTGAGAATTTCCTAGCGTGCATGTTCCCGGAGCTGGTCATACCGCAGCTACAGAGTGTTCAGGAGAATAATAGGTGGGTGGCCATCCGGCAGGGTAGGAAGTGACAGGCAGTGCAGGAATCTTCTGGGAGCATGGCTCTCTCAAACCATTTTTCAGTGCGAACTACCGGTGAGGGTGACAACACCTCAGGAGACTCCAGTCCAGAGCACATCCACGGCATTGTGGCCAACTGACTGCACAGGGGGGGCACAGTGAAGTGTAGAAATGCAGTGGTCATAGGACATTCAATAGTCAGGGCATAGACAGGTGTTTCTGCAACCGTCGTCCTGTATGATGTGTTACCTCCCTGGTACTAGGGTAAAGGACTTCATTGATAGGATGCAGAGCATTTTGAGGGTGGGGGAGGGAAACAGCCAGAAGTTGAGAGAAGAAACAAGGTGCACAGAGGGCTGGGAGAAACAAATAGCACTAGAGTAAAGAATATTCATAAATAGGAGGAATCAGACAGTGGAAATGTGAGGCTCTCTAAGATGGGTTTGAATTGCATGTGTGTAAATTCATGTAACACAGTAAATAAGGTTGGTGAACTGCAGGCACAAATAACCACATGGGACTAGTGGCAATAACAGAGACCTGGCTCAAAGAAGGGGAGAATTGGGAAGTTAATATTCCTGGCTACAAGGTATTCCAGAATGATAGGGTAGGAGAAAAAGGATGTGGCAATATGAAGCAAAGCAACCCGAGAAGCGGTCGTTGGCACTGCCCCTCGCCAATCTCATGTCCCGTGGGGCAATTTCCCCCACGGGACGCAAAGGGGTTGGCGTGCACGGCGATTACATCATTGCCATGTGCGCCCCTGCCCGGGGTGAAAAGTAAGGGGCACAACGCAAACCCGTTTTTGTCCGCGGCATCCCGGGGGCAATTCTGGGCGGGACGCTTCTGCCGCCCACCCCCAGGCGATAATTCATTAGAGCCTCATTAGCGCCTCCTGGAGGGCTATAAAAAGAGGCAATTTCAGACCCATAGAGATTAAAATGAAACAGAAAAAGGAGGCTTATGATAAATGTACGGTTGGTAATACAGAAGAGAACCAAGCTGAATATAGAAAGTACAGAGGGGATCTATCAAAGGGTATAAGAGGGGCAAAGAAAGAGTATAAGATTACATTAGTGGCTAACATAATAGGGAACCTGAAAGTCTTTTATAAATATATAAGTAGTAAAAGGGTAGTCAAGGAAGGGCGAGGTTGATTAAGGATCAAAAAGGAGATCTTCTTGTGAAGACAGAGAGCATGGCTGAGGTACTAAATGAGTACTTTGTATCTGTCTTCACCAAAGAAGAGGATGCTACCAAAGTAGCAGTAAAGGAGGAGGGAGGAGAGAAATTGGATAGGATAAAAATAGATAAAGTGGAAGTACTTAAATGGTTGGCAGTACTCAAGTAGAAATGAAACCCGGTCTGGATGGGATGCATCTTATGTTACCGAAGGAAGTAAGGGTAGAAATTGCAGAGGCTCTGGCTACAATCTTCAAAACCTCCTTATATATGAGGGTTGTGCCAGAGGTCTGGAGGATTGCAAATGTTACCTCCCTGTTCAAAAAGGTGAGAGGGATAAATCCGGCAACTACAGGCCAGTCAGCCTAATGTCAGTGGTGGGGAAACTTTTAGAGACAATAATTTGGGAAAAATTTAATTGGGACATGAAAAATTCTGGGCTATAAATAAAACTCACCACAGATGTTTTAAAGGCAAATCGTGTTTGACTAATGATTGAATTCTTTGATGAAGCAACAGAGAGGGTTGATGACGGTAGTGTGGTTGATGTGTAAATGGCTTTTCAAAAGAAGTTTGACAAAGTACCACATAAAAGACTTTTTAGTAAAATTAAAGTCCATGGGATTAAAGGGACAGTTGCAGCGTGGATACAAACTTGGCTAAGGGACAGAAAGCAGACAGTAGTGGTGAACGGTTGTTTTTTTAGACAGGAGGGAAGTATACAATGGTGTTACCAGGGATTGGTAATGGGCCTACTGCTTTTTGATACATATTAATGGCCTGGACTTGAGTATTCAGGGCATCATTTCAAAATTTGCTGACGACATGAAATGTAATAAACAATGAGGAGGATAGTAACAGACTTCAGGAGGACGTAGACAGACTGGCGAAATGGGCAGTCACATGGCAGATGAAATATAACAGACAAAAGTGTGAAGTGACACATTTTGCAGAAAGAATGAGGAGAGGCAATATAAATTAAATGGGCGTGTATGTTCACAAATCTTTGACGGTGGCAGGAGAAGTTGAGAAGGCTGTTAAAAACATATGGGATCCTTGGCTTTATCAAGCCATAGACATAGGGCTGGAAATTGCATAGTGCCCCGTTTGGGACGATAACTTTTGCGGGAGTGCAAAAGTATTGCTGGGCGCTGCACAATTGAATCTGATGTGAACTTTAGCACTCCAAGAGGGAAGTGGAGCGCTAAATCAAGTGCTACCACTTCCCTTGGAGCACTAAAGTGAGCCAGAGGGGCGGTAGCGGCAGACTGCTACAAACTGTCCCGTGCAGCATAGCCAGATTCACAGGCTCTTTCCCTCCCTTAATGGGAAGGACCAATGCTTAAGGGAGCAACAAGAGGCTTGCATTTATATAGCACCTTTCATAACCAAAGTGCTTTTAGAAGTGTAGTCACTGTTGTAATGTAGGAAACGTGGCAGCCATATTGTGCACAGTAAGCTCCCACAACAACAATGTGATAATGACCAGATAATGTGCTTTAGTGATGTTGGTTGAGGGATAAATATAGCTGGAGTTAAGATACAGTTCAACCAATCTGTTATGGGCAGCGGGCAGAGAAGTGGAGCTGAGCCCATGATCAGATTAACCATGATCTTATTGAATGGCGGAGCAGGCTCGAGGGGCCGTATGGCCTACTCCTGCTCCTATTTCATATGTTCTTAATGCTGAGGTACTTGGAGGCCAATGTTCAGTGACGGCACCTGCAATCCATGAAAAGCAGCCCCAAGCACTCAGAGAATGCAGGGCTGATCAACCGCGGTCTGGAAATAAATCAAAATACAGCACGATGAGGACATTATTACATTTGGCCTACCTGACCATAAGTGCCTTTAATTACCGCTCCCCAAGCGGCTGGTTGAGGTCACAGCACCTCCTGCAGCTATTGTTGTTGACCCTCGGCGATGCTGCGGGGGCGGAATTGAATTTTACATCCGGGCGGTAACGGACGCTGCACACCGGATGACATCACGATCTCCGGGGCACAGGAGATCGAGGCGGTAAATTTTAGCGGCAGTGCTAACCCACCATGGAAGTTCGCATCCAGTTATTCTCCTCCCCCCGCTCCCTCCTCACCCCTCACCCTCGGAGGCGCTAAAGGGAGGCGCAAAGGAAGACACTAAGAGTAAAAAAGCAAGGAAGTTATGGTAAACATTTATAAAATACGGCTTAGGCCTCAGCTGGAGTTTTGAGTTCAATTCCAGGCACTAGACTTTAGGAAGGATATCAAAGCCTTAGAGAGGGTGCAGAAGAGATTTACTAAAATGGTACAAGGGATAAGGGATTACAGTTACTTGAGGAGACTGGAGAAGCTGGAATTATTCTCCTTAAAGCAGATAAGTTTAAGAAGACATTTGATAAATAAGGTATTCAAAAGCATGAATGGTTTTGATAGAATAAATAAGGAAACACAGCTTCCAGTGGCAGAAGGGTCAGTAACAAAAGGACACAGCTTTAAGGTGATTGACAAAAGAGCAAGAGGCGACCTTATTTATGCAGCAAGTTGTTACGATCTGGAACGCACGGCCTGAAAGGGCGGCGGAAGCAGATTCAATAGTAACTTTCAAAAGGGAATTGGATAAATACTTGAAGAAAGCACAGTAACAGGGCTATGGGGAAAGAGCAGGGGGAGGGGGGGGGTGGAGTATTGGATAGCTCTCTCAGGTGTGATGGGCTGAATGACCTCCCTCTGTGCTGTATCTTTCTATGATTCTATATCTGTGCCTGCTATATGCTGAAGCCAAGGTCATCAAGTCGGAGTAGTCAAATCACACTACTGAGTGGAAAAGGAAGAAAGTGGTGAGGGGAATGACGGGACCTACAATCTCTGTCACAGGTGGGACAGACAGTGGTTGAGGGAAAGGGTGGGTGGGGAGCCTGGTTTGCCGCACGCTCCTTCGCTGTCTGCACTTGATTTCTGCAGGCTCTCGGCGACGAGACTCGAGGTGCTCAGCGCCCTCCCGGATGCACTTCCTCCACTTTGGGCGGTCTTTGGCCAGAGACTCCCAGGTGTCAGTGGGGATGTTGCACTTTATCAGGGAGACTTTGAGGGTGTCCACCTGGGGCTCGCTTGCCATGTCGAAGCTCTGCATAGAGCGCTTGCTTGGGGAGTCTCGTGTCAGGCATGCAGACGATGTGGCCTGCTCAACAGAACTGGTCGAGTTTGGTCAGTGCTTCGATGCTGGGGATGTTGGCCTGGGCGAGAACACTGACGGTGGTGCATCTATCCTGTCAGTGGATTTGTGGGATCTTGCGGAGGCAGCGCTGGTGGTATTTCTCCAGCGCTTTGAGGTGTCTGCTGTATATGGTCCACGTCTCTGAGCCATATAGGAGGGCAGGTATCACTACAGCCCTGTAGACCATAAACTTGGTGCCCAATTTGAAGTCTTGGTCTTCGAACACTTTCTTCCTCAGGCAACTGAAGGTTGCGTTGGCACACTGGAGGCAGTGTTGGACCTCGTTGTCGATGTCTGCCCTTGCTGATAGTCGGCTCCCGAGGTATGGAAAATGGTCCCACGTTGTCCAAGGCCACGCCGTGGATTTTGATGACCGGGGAGCAGTGCTGTATGGTGGGGTCAGGTTGGTGGAGAACCTTTGTCTTACGGATGTTTGGCATAAGGCCCATGTTTTCGTTTGCCTCGGTGAAGATATTGACGATGGCTTGGAGTTCGGCCTCTGAATGTGTGCAGATGCAAGCGTCGTCCGCGTACTGTAGTTCGATGACAGAGGATGGTCGGACTTCTCACATGTTTGTCAGTTGCCTTGTTCAGAGTGGAATTGAGTGCTAGTGGGCTGGGTCTTCAATCTCAACAACACAGAAGCCTCATTGTGGAGGTTGCGCTTGCGGAGGCAATGGGCTCAGCGCTGGCAGCGCAATACCTCCGACACATTGTGTGTGGCAGGGAGGCTCGCAGGAGAAAGCGGCGCGACTCCAATGGCTCCAGAGGCAGCGGGCAAGGGATGCAGCAGACATGGCTGCCCAACATGCAGAAGGCCATGGAAATGGCGACAGACCTCAACCCAGAGAGGTGGCCCAGGAAGAACCTGCCGTCAGGAGGAGGGTCAGGTACGCTGACCCCCCACATCAGATCGTGGGCGAACTCGAGAGAAGGCAAGATGCACAGGAGGCAGATGCTTGTCAGCAGCAGGCTACAGAGGGTGAAGAACAGCAAGAGCATGAGGGAGAAGGCAATGAGGCAGCTGTCATAGGAAGACCCGTGCATCGACGTGGGGGGAGAAGGCCCGATTGTGCAAGGGTCTACAGGCAGCAGTTTTCGCTCATGGACCTTACTGATGACCAATGTCTCTGCAGACTTCAATTCCGGAAGGACAATGTTAAGGAGCTGTGCAATCTCCTACAGCCAGACCTCCAGCCTCAGACAAGGCTGAGGACAGCTCTGATAGTTGCAATCAAAGTGACTGTTGTGTATAGAAGAACTCCACGAGGCTGAGTACTGTGACCGTAGTCTTCTGTATTACAACTCCAGAGTGCCTAAACAACATGGCAGCCAACCTTGTATACTGGCCCTGCATGTGTGTGCAGGTGACCATTAGGACTCCAACAGTCGCGCCCTCTGGTGGCAAGTATTACATAGTTACATACATAACAATGACCATACCACTCAATTTCTATGCCACTGGCTCTTTCCAAGCTGCTACAGCAGATATATCGAACATTTCTCAGTTCGCCGTGCATAGCTCCATCCGTCAAGTGACAGAAGCTCTCTATAAGAGGAGGAGGGACTACATATCCTTCTCTGAGCAGGGAGAAGCAGTTGGAGCGACCGGATTCATAGGGATTGTGGGCTTCCCCAGGGTTCAGGGCGCCATAGACTGCACCTACGTCACATTGAGGGCACCACACAACAATCCCGAGATCTTCAGAAACCGCGAGGGATTCCACGCCCTCAATGTCCAGCTGGTGTGCGACCACCATCGCAAAATCACGGCAGTTGATGCCCGGTGTCCTGGCAGAGGCCACGATGCTGTCATCCTGTGCCCGGCGTGCTTGCTGGCCAAACCAAGATTGCGGCTGGCTCCTTGGAGACAAGGGCGACCTACTGTGCACTTGGCTGCTGGCTCCCCTTCACCCCCCCCCCCCCAGGACTGCTGTGCAGCAAGCCTATAATGATTCTCATTCAGCCACCAGGTGCTTAATTGAGCAGTGCATCGGGATCCTTAAGCAGAGGTTCCTTTGCCTGGATCACTCAGGTGGAGTGTTGCAGTACTCGCCTGAGTGGGTCACCCCATTCATGGTCGTCTGCTGCATGCTTCACAGCCTGGCAATCATGAGGGCACAACCATTGGAGGACGAGTCACGAGTACCACCTGAGGAGGAGGACCAGGAGGAGGAGACACAGGAGCATGACGCGCAGGAGGAGGAGGAGGCACAGGAGGAGGAGGACCAGGATGAGGGTCACCGGCCACGCAGGAGGTGGCGTCGCCATCCAAACCCTGAACATGGTGCAGAACCGTCTCATTGTTGCTCATTTCCGCTGAGTTCATGCCCACTTCACCCTTCATCTGTGCATTTCCATGGCCATCCAATGAGACCTTTCACACATCATTGCCCACAGTGAAATGAGAGACCTGCACAGATATGGGAACACAAAATAAAGATTTATTACACAAGAACGAAAGGTGCAAAAATCATACACCATCATTTATCATCCTTGTGCATATCCTTATAGCCTCTCTTACACAAGCCTATTCTGGAACTACACCGCAGTGTCTCTCCTGTGGCTGCATCATGGGTCCGGGAAGGCTGCTGTGTTTCAGGTGTCAAAACTACGTATGTCCTTCTCGGACGCCTTCAACCAGCTCTGGCCCTGGAAGGGCCGGCTGCAGGCTGGGCCGCATCATCCTCAGTGTGTTCAGTCGACCTTGGCTCGGGCAAGTCCATGCTTGTCGGCAATGGCGGAGTGACAGGTCTCGGCTCAGGACTGCTGTGATCCTGAGAGAGCACATCATCATTCTGGTCTGAGGAGCCTGCGACACTCCCCCGGGGCAGCACCTCACCATCGCCACCAATCTGAGGGCGCACAGGTCGGTGGTGTGGTGCGACACCGGAAGGCCCCCGTGGACCGCGGTGGACCCAGCAGTGATGACAACAGTCAGATCTCACATGGCATCCAGCTGAGACTGCATGAGAGCAGAGACGACAGCAGTCAGACTCTCCATGGCCTGTTGCCCAGAGTGCATGAGAGCATTCTGAGCTTCCAGGGCTGTGGCCATCCTCTCCAAAGCAGCACCGATACGCTCGTTCTCTCGCACCTGTGCTGTAATGGCAGCTGCCACCTCACCCATGACACGCGACATCACAGCTGGATCCACACGGTCTCTGGGAGTCCACCATGGTCTGCACACTGGCAATGATGGGCTCCATGGTGTGTGCAGCGCTGTCCACAATGCGGGAGGCGGACTACACCATGCTCCTGACCATTTGCGACAGACTCTCGGGCACCCTTGCCATTGCCCCCAACATCTGGGAATGCTTGGTCTCCACCCTTTTTTCATAAGTCCCAACATCGATGGGCTCGTCTGAGTCCTCTGCAGCAGAACTTGCGTGCGACCTCACCCCCCGGAGGGATGGCACCCGAGGTTGCCTTGGCCCTTCCCCATGCTGCAGCCCGCTAGGCCCCGGTGCATCACCCAGTACAGACCCCTCTGTTAAATCTAACTGTCCCAACCGCCTACTCCCAGTATCTGAGCTGGTGCGTGCGAGTGTAGGAAGCAGTGACTCAGTGCTGGCAGCAGTACCCCCTCTTCATCGCCTCATTGGACATGCCGGCAATATTTGCAATGGGCTCAAGGGTTTCATCCCGACTATGGCTCCCACTCGCATCAAGAGTCTCGGTCTCTCTGCCTCACACTCAGGATCTCAACTGCAATCATAAATGGCACAAGGGGTCCCGTGAGGGTGAGGTAGGGCATTGCATGATTCAGCCAGCAACTTCCACACAATCATAAGCAATTGCCTGGTAGGCACTGGCACTTTCAGTGAGAGATGGCATCAAAGGAAGGCCTTCACTTACCGATGCTGCTCCCAGCGGGATCCACACGACGGGTGGCCACAGAGAAGGCAACATGTGGGCCCACTAGCCAATGCACCCTCTCTTCCAGGTGAGTGAGCTGCTGGATCTCTGGCTCGCCCCCACCAGTCCACTGTTGATTAACATGGTTGTGAGGTATCTTGGCCTGCAAAGCAAATAAGGCTTGCTGAGTAGCAGTGTGATGAGGCCTTGGCAATGAGTGCAAGTTTGGGTCCATTACACGCAGGTGTAACTCTGACATGAAAGGGAGCCTCCATTGTGAGAAATGCAGACATATACATACAGACCTCAACAATCAAATGTTGCTTCAATGTCCGTGTAGTGAAGGTTGGGAATAAGAGAAGGTGAAGGAGAGGCTCGCAGATGGAAGGTGAGGAGCTGGGGTAACATGTACTCACTTTTATCAGTCGAATAATGTCATTGAGCCTTTTGTGGCATTGGGTGGCGGTCCGGTCATGAATGGAGGTCCCCGAGACCGTGACAGCGATCTCTCTCCAGGCATTAATGAAGACAGCACGAGTCGGTCTGCCTGTGTCGGGTTAGAGAACGCACCTCCTTTCCTCCACAGCTTCGATGAGGGTCTCGAATTCCCTGACCGAAAATCTGCTGGCCCTCCTTGCTCCTGCTGGATTCGTCATGCCTTCGAATCAAACTGCTTCCCTGCTCAGGGCCCAGCTGCAAACCCAGGCCTTTAAGAAGGCCAGGGAGCAGTTGGCTCATTAGCAGTAAATCGGTACCAGCTGAATTTCAGCCATCCTGCCCCCACATCGCTGCAAATAGCCCATTCCCACTACCATTCCCGCCACCAATAATGCGGCGCTCCTCCCCTTTTTTTCAGCAAAAATGCTGAATTTTGCTCCAATGGCCACCACATCCATTGTGGCAGTAATGACCGGCAAAAAACAATAGGTGTGCCCCATTTCGGGCGGAGGTGAATTTCTACCCAATAGAATTTTAGGAAATCTCACAATTCCAAAGCATCAGAGGACCAGCAAATAGTGAAGAGAAATTCAGTGGCATTTTCTTTCTGTTTCTCTTACAGAATTACCCTCTGGTTTGGTTAAAAGTTTAAAAGATTTCAGAGTTGTAACTATGTGCAATGCTTTTACTTAAGTGAGTTTTGTTCCGATTGTGAAGCTAATATTTGTCCGCAAATGTATGAATCTACATTATGAGAAAATGGATTACTGACTGCTTCTGAATTTGTGTAAGATCCTTCACGTTCACCCAGCTGTTCCTGTTTAGTGGTTACTGCTCGCTGCTGATGTTTGAGCTGATGAATGTGGGACGATCTTTGGCAGTGGGATTCTCTCTCCTGGGAGCACTGCAGTGCACAGACAAACGTCACTCCAGCATCCCAATAGGACTGACTTGTTTTCATCAAAATAAGAGAGATAGAGGGGGACATGATCCAGTTTTTTAAATGCTGTGAGGAATGAGTAATTTAAATGTAATTTAAACCAATTCTCGATAATCAAATCCCCGAGCTATGAAGGCCAACATGCCATTTGCCTTCTTCACCGCCTGCTGTACCTGCTTGCCAACTTTCAATGACTGATAAACCATGACACCCAGGTCTCGTTGCACCTCCCCTTTTCCTAATCTACCACCATTCAGATAATATTCTGCCTTCGTGTTTTTGCCACCAAAGTGGATAACCTCACATTTATCCACATTATACTGCATCTGCCATGCATTTGCCCACTTACCTAACCTGTCTAAGTCACCCTGCAGCCACTTAGCATCCTCCTCACAGCTTACACCGCCACCCAGTTTAGTGTCATCTGCAAACTTGGAGATATTACACTCAATTCCTTCATCCAAATCATTAATATATATTGTAAAGAGCTGGGGTCCCAGCACTGAACCCTGCGGCACTCCACTAGTCACTGCCTCCCATTCCGAAAAGGACCCGTTTATCCCGACTTTCTATCCACGCCAGTACATTAGCCCCAAATATCATGTGCTTTGATTTTGCACACCAATCTCTTATGTGAGACCTTGTCAAAAGCCTTTTGAAAGTCCAAATACACCACATCCACTGGTTCTCCCTTGTCCACTCTACTAGTTATATCCTCAAAAAATTCCAGAAGATTTGTCAAGCATGATTTCACTTTCACAAATCCATGCTGACTTGGACCGATCCTGTCACTGCTTTTCAAATGTGCTGCTATTTCATCCTTAATAATTGATTCCAACATTTTCCCCACTACTGATGTCAGACTAACCGGTCTATAATTACCCGTTTTCTCTCTCCCTCCTTTTTTAAAAAGTGCTGTTACATTTGCTACCCTCCAGTCCATAGGAACTGATCCAGAGTCGATAGACTGTTGGAAAATGATCACCAATGCATCCACTATTTCTAGGGCCACCTCCTTAAGTACTCTGGGATGCAGACAATCAGGCCCTGGGGATTTATCGGCCTTCAATCCCATCAATTTCCCCAACACAATTTGCTGCCTAATAAGGATATCCTTCAGTTCCTCCTGCTCACTAGACCCTTGTTCCCCTAGTACATCCGGAAGGTCATTTGTATCTTCCTTCGTGAAGACAGAACCAAAGTATTTGTTCAATTGGTCTGCCATTTCTTTGTTCCCCATTATTAATTCACCTGAGTCCGACTGCAAGGGACCTACGTTTGTCTTCACTAATCTTTTTCTCTTCACATATCTATAGAAGCTTTTGCAGTCAGTTTTTATGTTCCCTGCAAGCTTCCTCTCGTACTCTATTTTCCCCCTCCTAATTAAACCCTTTGTCCTTCTCTGCTGAATTCTAAATTTCTCCCAGTCCTCAGGTTTGCTGCTTTTTCTGGCCAATTTATATGCCTCTTCCTTGGATCTAACACTATCCTTAATTTCCCTTGTTAGCCACGGTTGAGCCATCTTCCCTGTTTTACTTTTACTCCAGACAGGGATGTACAACTGTTGAAGTTCATCCATGTGATCTATAAATGTTTGCCATTGCCTATCCACCATCAACCCTTTAAGTATCATTTGCCAGTCTATTCTAGCCAATTCGCACCTCATGCCATTGAAGTTAGCTTTCCTTAAGTTTAGGACCCTAGTTTCTGAATTAACTGTGTCACACTCCATCTTAATAAGGAATTCTACCATATTATGGTCACTCTTCCCCAAGGGGCCTCGCACAACAAGATTGCTAATTAGTCCCTTCTTATTACACATCACCCAGTCTAGGATGGCCAGCTCTCTAGTTGGTTCCTCGACATATTGGTCAAGTAAACCATCCCTAATACACTCCAGGAAATCCTCTTCCACCGCATTGCTACCAGTTTGGTTAGCCCAACCTATATGTAAATTAAAGTCGCCCATGATAACTGCTGTACCTTTATTGCACACATCCCTAATTTCTTGTTTGATGCTGTCCCCAACCTCACTACTACTGTTTGGTGGCCTGTACACAACTCCACCAGCGTTTTCTGCCCTTTGGTATTCCGCAGCTCCACCCATACCGATTCCACATCATCCAAGACAATGTCTTTCCTTACTATTGCATTAATTTCCTCTTTAACCAGTAACGCCACCCCACCTCCTTTTCCTTTCTGTTTATCCTTCCTAAATGTTGAATACCCCTGGATGTTGAGTTCCCAGCCTTGGTCACCCTGGAGCCATGTCTCTGTGACGCCAATTACATCATATCTATTAACTGCTATCTGCGCAGTTAATTCGTCCACCTTATTCCGAATACTCCTCGCATTGAGGCACAGGTCCTTCAGGCTTGTCTTTTTAACACCATGCCCCTTTAGAATTTTGCTGTAATGTGGCCCTTTTTGTTTTTTGCCTTGGGATTCTCTTCCCTCCACTTTTACTATTCTCCTTTCTATCTTTTGCTTCTGTCTCCCTCTTGTTTCCCTCTGCCTCCCTGCATAGGTTCCCATCCCCTTGCCATATTAGTTTAACTCATCCCCAACAGCACTAGAAAACACTCCCCCTCGGACATTGGTTCCGGTCCTGCACAGGTGCAGACCCTCCGGCTTATATTGGCCCACCTCCCCCAGAACTGGTTCCAATGCCTCAGGAATTTGAATCCCTCCCTTCTGCACCATTCCTCAAGCCACGCATTCATCTGAGCTATCCTGCGATTCCTACTCTGACTAGCACGTTGCACTGGTAGCAATCCTGAGATTACTACATTTGAGGTCCTACTTTTTAAATTTAGCTCCTAGCTCCCTAAATTCGTATTGTAGGACCTCATCTCATTTTTTACCTTTATCGTTGGTACCTATGTGCACCACAACAACTGGCTGTTCACCCTCCCTTTTCAGAATGTCCTGCACCCGCTCCGAGACATCCTTGACCCTTGCACCAGGAAGGCAACATACCATCCTGGAGTCTCGGTTGCGGCCGCAGAAACGCCTATCTATTCCCCTTACAATTGAATCCCCTATCACTATAGCTCTCCCACTCTTTTTCCTGCCCTCCTGTGCAGCAGAGCCAGCCACGGTGCCATGAACTTGGCTGCTGCTGCCCTCCCCTGATGAGTCATCCCCCTCAACAGTTCCCAAAGCGGTGTGTCTGTTTTGCAGGGGGATGCCCGCAGCAGACCTCTGCACTACCTTCCTTGCACTGCTCTTCCTGTTGGTCACCCATTTACTATCTGGTACATGACATCTCGGGCTAGAAATTGGAGCATGCCCATTTTTGGGCACACAGTGAGGTGATGCAGGGATCAATCCCCCCACCTGAATGGTGAGCCGCAGGGCGCACCCAATATTGAGCCTGGGGCCTCTTTATCATCAAGGTAGTGAGATGCAGACACTTAACAGGCGTCCCTGGGCAGCTCGCTGCTGAAGTGGGATGGAAGATCGGGCCACTGTGATGCCAGCAGCCTTAGGTAGGTGGTTAAAGGCAATGGGGTTGGGTGGATGACCATCGGGTTGGCAGGGCCGATCAGGTCGGGAGCAGGTGATTGGGTCGGAACGGTGGCTATTGGGTTGGGAGTGTGGGTACGTGCTGAATTATAGGTCCTCAATGCTGGAAACCTCAAGTCAAACTGCAACATTCATTAATCTACACTCTACTGTCATCCCAAACACATCAAGGCGTGTTTCTGCATTGGAGCAGAGAATAGTCACCTGACCTGAACCTCGGTTTAATTTAGTTAATTCTGTTTTGTCTTTCTTTAACTGGAAGACCTCAGACTCAGGACAATTGGGAAGACTACACCATGATCTTTTGACAGTTCCGGATGGTTAGGATGTTTACCTTCATCAAGTTTGTTCCAAGGGGCCTTCCAGAATTAGCTTCCATCGTGGATAGACTTTACAATCCTCGATTTAACCTGAAGAAAGTTCACAATTTTTAATTCGCTCCGAATTAACTGGTAAGGAAGACGCTGGTGCAATGTGAGGAATGGAGCAGGAAATGGGGGTGTATGACTGATGTCAGCTTGATAATACAAGTGAGAATCAGGCTGAATATAAAAAGTACAGAGCAGAAGTGAAAAAGGACATAAGCGGGGCAGAGAGACACTACGAGAGTAGATTTGTGGATAACATAAAAGGGAATCCAAAGGTCTTCTATAGGCATATTGATAGTGAAACGGGTGTCAGAGGAGCGGTGGGGCCAATTAGGGACCAAAATGGAGATCTATTGATGGAGGCCGAACGCATGACTGAGGTACGAAATGAATACTTTGCATTAGTGTTTAGCAAGGAAGAGGACTTTGCCCAAGCTATGGTAAACGAGGACGTTGCCAGGATACTGGATGAAATAAAAATCGACAAAGAGGAGGTACAGTACTAAAAAGGCTGGCAGCACGTAAAGTGGATATGTCACCCGGTCTGGATGTGATGCATCCTAGGTTGCTGAGGGAAGTAAGGGCGGAAATCGAGGAGGTGCTGGCCACAATCTTCCAATTCTCCTTAGATACAGGGATGGTGCCAGAGGACTAGAGGATTGTAAATGTTACACTCTTGTTCAAAAAAGGAGAGAAGGATAAACCAGGCAATTACAGGTCAGCCAGTTTAACGCCAGTGATGGGGAAGCTCTTAGAAACAATAATCCGGGAGAAAATTAACAACCACTTGGCCAAGGGTGAACTAACAAAGGAGAGCCAGCTCAGATTTGTTACGGGCAAATCATGTTTGACTAACTTAATTGAGGCTTTTGATGAGGTAACAGAGAGAGTGGATGAGGGCAGTGTTGTTGATGTTGTGTATATGAACTTTCAAAAGGCACTTGAAAAAATACTTATTAACAACATGCAATAAAAGGGCCAGTAGCACATTGATACAAAATTGGCTAAGGGATAGAAAACAAAGAGTTGTGGTAAATGGCTGTTTCTTCTGACTGGAAGTTCCCCAAGGTTCAGTACTTGGACCACTGCTGTTTATGATATACATTAATGACTTGGACTTGGGGGTACAGGGCACAATTTTAAAATTTACAGATGAAACAAAACTTAGAGGATGTGACATGGTAGCCATTACTGAGACAAAGAGACATAGCTGCAAGACAGTCAGGACTGGGAACTAAATATACCCGGTTAATGGGCCCAAATCTCCCACCCCTGCTTAAAATGGCGCAAATAAAAACTGCGCTGAAAACTAACCTTGTTATTCTCCCCGCTCCTGGAATGTTGCAGGCCCTTGGTGTGGCGCAGCAAAAGCTGGGGGGGGGGGGTGGTGGAGCCAGGACCATGCTGGATCAACACAGCTGGGGTGGGGGTGGGGCTAGGGCCCAGCGTGTTTGTGAATGCCAGCAGCATTGCGCATGCGCTTTGGAGCGTGTACGCATGCGCAATGGGTCAGCAACATTGGCAATTGTCCATATTTCAAGGTAAAGCCTGCTCAGTGATTTTTGGGTGCCTAAAGGAATGGAAAGGAGTGGTGCATAGGTGCATGCAAGGGAAGGACTGTGTGTTTTGAGAAATCACTGAGTGTCAATTCAATACAGCAATGCAATAATGTGCACCAAGAACGAAGAATTTCTTGCTTGACGAAGTGAAGATACTAGTTAATGTCATTGAGTACAGATGGCAGGAGCTGGATACCAGCAACAGAGGTCGCATAAAAGTGCCACCCAAAGAAATGAAGAAACGCTGGAACCAAGTTGAAGAAGATTAATGAGCAGTGGTGAACACCCAGAGATCTGCAAGCCAGTGTAAAAAGAAATGGCAGGACCTTGGTCAAGTAGTAAGTATTATTTTCATTTTTCAATGGAATTGCAATTGTAAATGTGACCATCTGTATATGTCCCACCCAGCAGAAAGACACCCTCTCTAAAAAGTTATATTTTCATCTTTGCAGAAGAAATTGGCCCACAACAAAAGGGAAAGAACTCGAACAGGAGGAGGCCCACCAAATCTGCACCAACTGATACCCGTGGAACAGAGGGTCGCTGCTTTGATGAGTCATACCTGCAGAAAAGCAATCAGTACTGCACAAGCTGGGGTCACACGAGAAGGAGAGGGTAAGTCTTGAAAATGCATCGTGGCCCTTCAAATCAACCTGCTGCCTGGAGACTACTCATGCCACCCATCCTGCCCCCTGAAGATCCTGAAGATCCAGAAGAAGATTCAGATGTGTGCGATCCAGACCAAGGCAGTGGGGGGCATGGATATGTGTTCAGAGGAGAATGTTGATCTTAATATGGATCAGTCCATAGTACAGGGCCTCGCTTTGACAAGGTTCAGTACTTGGACCACTGCTGTTTATGATATGCATTAATGACTTGGACTTGGGGGTACAGCGCACAATTTTAAAATTTACAGAAGACAATAAACTTAGAGGATACGATATGGTAGCCATTACTGAGACATAGCTGCAAGACAGTCAGAACTGGGAACTAAATATACCCGGATAATGGGCCCTGTTGTGTCCTTACACATTACTATAAATTCACACGAGGCACATTCTGCAGACAAAGTTACTCTGTGACCTAACCATTATTCACAGGACCAAAAAGTGATGAAGGTGGGTGGAGCTTCCCCTTTTATACCTGAAAGACCAGGCTAGGAGTGTCTCACACAAGTTCACCCCCTGTGGTCAAGGTGTGCATTTCTTAGGTGTATATAGTATGCAGTATTGTTACATGAAGGTTACAGTTACATGAAGGTTACATACATGACATCACCTCCCCCGCCCCCCCACATCTTGTGGGGTCAAAGATTAAGTCTTTCGGCCGGTCGACGCTCTCTCGTGGAGCGCCGCAGTTGGGGCTCTGGTTGTTGAGCCTTGCCATGCGTCTCTGTCCTCTGTGGTGATTCCGGCTTGTCCGGGCTGGCTGCAGGGACTGTGCATGCTGCTGAAAGTTCTTGTTGCTCATTCACTGGCAGTGGTGTGGGCAGCATCTCGTGATCTTCCTCAGGTTCCTCAGTGTCCATGCTGAACCTTTTCTTTACTTGGTCCAGATGCTTGCGTATAGTGTACGTTTCATGAGTAGTTCCACGGGCGGGACTCCCGTGAGCGGATATCTGTCCATTGTTAAGTCTGACCACTATGACCCTATTCCCCTCTTTGCCAATTACAGTACCCTCAAGCCACTTGCGCCCCAAAGCGTGATTACAAACAAATACAGGGTCATCAATTTCTATACATCTCCCCTTTGAGTTACGGTCATGGCACTCATTTTGGGACTGGCGCTTGCCCTCAACAATGTCTGACAGGACTGGATGAATGAGGGACAGCCGAGTTTTTAGTGTACGTTTCATGAGTAGTTCCACGGGACTCCCATGAGCGAATGCGGTCGGGACCTATAGGCCAGCAGGAGGCGCGATAGGCGGCATTGAAGGGAGGGTCCTTGAGTCCGGAGCATGCCTTGTTTTATGATTTGGACCGCACGTTCCACCTGGCCATTGGAAGCCGGCTTGAACGGTGCTGTCCTGAAATGTTTGATGCCATTACCTGACATGAACTCCCGGAATTCATAGCTAGTGAAACACGAGCCGTTGTCGCTAACCAGGATTTCCAGCAAGCTGTGGGTCGCAAAGACCACACGCAGACTCTCCACAGTGGTGGATGTCGTGTATGAATTCAATATGATGCACCGATCCATTTCGAGTACGCATCAACAACAATGAGGAATATTTTTCCCATGAACGGGCCCGTGTAGTCTATGTGAATACGTGACCACGGCCTGGTGGGCCAGGGCCACAGGCTGAGTGGGGCCTCCCTGGGGGCTATGCCCAGCTGGGCGCACGTCGTGCACCTGCAAACACAGTGTTCCAGTTCTGAGTCAATTCCCGGCCACCATACATGTGACCGGGCAATGGCCTTCATTAGCACGATGCCTGGGTGCTCGCTGTGGAGTTCCCTGATGAATGCTTCCCTTCCCTTCTGGGGCATGACTACCCGGCTGCCCCATAGTAGGCAGTCGGCTTGGATGGAGAGCTCATCCATCCGTCTGTGAAACGGTCTGACCTCCTCAGGGAATGCTCTGTGTGCGGGCGCCCAATCCGCAGTCAGGACACATTTCTTAATCAAGGAGAGGAGGTTTTGATCTGGCAGGCTGTGATGGGGGAGCCTGCATTGTCAAAGGCATCGACAGCCATAACCATCTATAAAGGCCGCGAGTTCAGCAGTCGGGAGGTGCGTCGCTGAGGCGTAAGTCCAGGGTCGGCGAGAGACCTATAAAGGCCGGGAGTTCAGCTACAGGGAGAAGGCAAAAAAGAAGTAGAAAGAAACAGAAAGGTGACGTCACAGCCAAGGGTGTAAGTGATTGGTGAGTAGTTTTTCTTTTTTCTCTTCTATAACAGGGAGTAAACTTTAACATTGTTATTGCCAATTTAAGTGTATCCAAGGGTTAAGTCATGGCAGGAGAGCTCGGTCACGTGATATGCTCCTCCTGTACCATGTGGGAACTCAGGGACATTTCCGGACGACTACGAGTGCGGGAAGTGTATCCGCCTCCAGCTCCTGACGGTCCGCATTGTGGAATTGGAGCTGAGGGTGGATTTACTCTGGAGCATCCACGATGTTGAGAATGACGTGAGTAGCACGTGTAGCGAGTTGGTCTTACTGCAGGTGAAGGGTCCACATTCAGATAGGGAATGGAAGACCAGCAGGAAGAGCAGTGCAAGGAAGGTAGTGCAGGGGTCCCCTGCGGTCATCCCCCTGCAAAACAGATACACCGCTTTGAGTACTGTTGAGGGGGATGACTCATCAGGGGAGGGCAGCAGCAGCCAAGTTCATGGCACCGTGGCTGGCTCTGCTGCACAGGAGGGCAGGAAAAAGAGTGGGAGAGCTATAGTGATGGGGGATTCAATGGTAAGGGGAATAGATAGGCGTTTCTGCGGCCGCAACCGAGACTCCAGGATGGTATGTTGCCTCCCTGGTGCAAGGGTCAAGGATGTCTCGGAGCGGGTGCAGGACATTCTGAAAAGGGAGGGTGAACAGCCAGTTGTCGTGGTGCACATTGGTACCAACGATATAGGTAAAAAAAGGGATGAGGTCCAACAAGACGAATTTAAGGAGCTAGGAGCTAAATTAAAACTTGGACCTCAAAGGTAGTAATCTCGGGATTACTACGAGTGCCACGTGTTGTCAGAGTAGGATTCGCAGGATAGCTCAGATGAATACGTGGCTTGAGCAGTGGTGCAGCAGGGAGGGATTCAAATTCCTGGGGCATTGGAACCGGTTCTGGGGGAGGTGGGACCAGTACAAACCGGACGGCCTGCACCTGGACAGGACTGGAACCAATGTCCTAGGGGGAGTGTTTGCTAGTGCTGTTGGGGAGGAGTTAAACTAATATGGCAGGGGGATGGGAACCAATGCAGGGAGACAGAGGGAAACAAAATAGAGACAAAAGCAAAAGACAGAAAGGAGATGAGTAAAAGTGGAGGGCAGAGAAACCCAAGGCAAAAAACAAAAAGGGCCACTGTACAGCAAAATTCTAAAGGGTCAAAGTGCAATAAAAAGGCAAAGAGTATTCTGAACCCAGGAGAGGGCTCTGAGCTAGTTAGAGTGGGTGAGAGCGCAGATGAACAGGACCCCAAGAAAAATGCAAAAGGCAGGAGGCAACAGAGCAGAGTAGCACTGGGGTAAGTGTAAACCACAAGGTGATAGGAAGGGACAATATGTATGAATATAAAGGGGCTGCAGGAGGGGTCAAAACTAAAAATCATGGTTTAAAAACTAGTATTAAAACACTCTACCTAAACGCACGCAGCATTTGAAATAAAGTAAATGAGTTGACGGCACAAATCATTACAAATGGGTATGATTTGGTGGGCCATTATAGAAACGTGGTTGCAGGGGGGCCAAGACTGGGAATTAAACATACAAACATTCTGTATCTGACAATTCGGAAAGATAGACAAGAAGGGAAAGGACGGTGGGGTAGCTCTGTTAATAAAGGATGATATCAGGGCAGTTGTGAGAGACGATATTGGCTCAAATGAACAAAATGTTGAATTATTGTGAGTGGAGATTAGACATAGTAAGGGGAAAAAGTCACTGGTGGGCGTAGTTTATAGGCCCCCAAATAATAACTTCACGGTGGGGCGGACAATAATCAAGGGAATAATGGAGACATGTGAAAAAGGAACGGCAGTAATCATGGGGGATTTTAACCTACATATCGATTGGTCAAATCAAATCGCACAGGGTAGCCTTGAGGAGGAATTCATAGAATGCATACGGGATTGTTTCTTAGAACAGTATGTTACAGAACCTACAAGGGAGCAAGCTATCTTAGATCTGGTCCTGTGTAATGAGACAGGAATAGTAAACAATCTCCTAGCAAAAGATCCTCTCGGAATGAGTGATCACAGTATGGTTGAATTTGTAATACAGATTGAGGATGAGAAAGTAGTGTCTCAAACGAGCGTACTATGCTTAAACAAAGGGGACTACAGTGGGATGAGGGCAGAGTTGGCTAAAGTAGACTGGAAACACAGACTAAACGGTGGCACAATTGAGGAACAGTGGAGGACTTTTAAGGAGCTCTTTCATAGTACTCAACAAAAATATATTCCAGTGAAAAAGAAGGGCGGTAAGAGAAGGGATAACCAGCCGTGAAAACCAAGGAAATAAAGGAGAGTATCAAATTAAAAACCAATGCGTATAAGGTGGCCAAGGTTAGTGGGAAACTAGAAGATTGGGAACATTTTAAACGACAGCAAAAAATGACTAAGAAAGCAGTAAAGAAAGGAAAGATAGATTACGAAAGTAAACTTGCACAAAACATAAAAACAGATATTAAAAGCTTTTACCAATATATAAAACGGAAAAGAGTGACTAAAGTAAATGTTGGTCCCTAAGAAGATGAGAAAGCGGATTTAATAATGGGAAATATGGAAATGGCTGAGACGTTAAACAATTATTTTGCTTCGGTCTTCACAGTAGAAGACACAAAAACCATGCCAAAAATTGCTGGTCACGGGAATGTGGGAAGGGAGGACCTTGAGATAATCACAATCACTAGGGGGGGCTAGTGCTGGACAAGCTAATGGGACTCAAGGTAGACAAGTCCTCTGGTCCTGATGAAATGCATAAATGCATCCCAGGGTATTGAAAGAGATGGAGGAAGTTATAGCAGATGCATTCATTATAATCTACCAAAATTCTCTGGACTCTGGGGAGGTACCAGCTAATGTAACACCTCTGTTTAAAAAAGGGGGCAGACTAAAGGCAGGTAACTATAGGCCAGTTAGTTTAACATCTGTGGTGGGGAAAATGCTTGAAGCTATCATTAAGGAAGAAATAGCGGGACATCTAGATAGGAATAGTGCAATCAAGCAGACGCAACATGGATTCATGAAGGGGAAATCATGTTTAACTAATTTACTGGAATTCTTTGAGGATATAACGAGCATGGTGTATCGAGGTGTACCGATGGATGTGGTGTATTTAGATTTCCAAAAGGCATTCGATAAGGTGCCACACAAAAGGTTACTGCAGAAGATAAAGGTACGCGGAGTCAGAGGAAATGTGTTAGCATGGATAGAGAATTGGCTGGCTTACAGAAAGCAGAGAGTCGGGATAAATGGGTCCTTTTCGGGTTGGAAATCGGTGGTTAGTGGTGTGCCACAGGGATCGGTGCTGGGATCGCAATTGTTTACAATATACATAGATGACCTGGAAGAGGGGACAGAGTGTAGTGTAACAAAATTTGCAGATGACACTAAGATTAGTGGGAAAGCGGGTTGTGTAGAGGACACAGAGAGGCTGCAAAGAGATTTAGATAGGTTAAGCGAATGGGCTAAGGTTTGGCAGATGGAATACAATGTCGGAAAATGTGAGGTCATCCACCTTGGAAAAAAAAACAGTAAAAGGGAATATTATTTGAATGGAGAGAAATTACAACATGCTGCAGTGCAGAGGGACCTGGGGGTCCTTGTGCATGAATCCCAAAAAGTTAGTTTGCAGGTGCAGCAGGTAATCAGGAAGGCGAATGGAATGTTGGCCTTCATTGTGAGAGGGATGGAGTACAAAAGTAGGGAGGTCCTGCTGCAACTGTATAGGGTATTGGTGAGGCCGCACCTGGAGTACTGCGTGCAGTTTTGGTCACCTTACTTAAGGAAGGATATACTAGCTTTGGAGGGGGTACAGAGACGATTCACTAGGCTGATTCCGGAGATGAGAGGGTTACCTTATAATGATAGATTGAGTAGACTGGGCCTTTACTCGTTGGAGTTCAGAAGGATGAGGGGTGATCTTATAGAAACATTTAAAATAATGAAAGGGATAGACAAGATAGAGGCAGAGAGGCTGTTTCCACTGGTCGGGGAGACTAGAACTATGGGGCACGGCCTCAAAATACGGGAGAGCCAATTTAAAACCGAGTTGAGAAGGAATTTCTTCTCCCAGAGGGTTGTGAATCTGTGGAATTCTCTGCCCAAGGAAGCAATTGAGGCTAGCTCATTAAATGTATTCAAATCACAGATAGATAGATTTTTAACTAATAAGGGAATTAAGGGTTAATGGGAGCGGGCGGGTCAGTGGAGCTGAGTCCACGGCCAGATCAGCCATGATCTTGTTGAATGGTGGAGCAGGCTCGAGGGGCTAGATGACCTACTCCTGTTCCTAATTCTTATGTTCTTATGTTCTTATGTATCTCTGCGCTTTGCTCCGCTGCCCCCTCAGTGGTGACCAGAGAAAGCCTGCTGAGCGCGTCAGCGCAATTTTCGGTGCCTGGTCGGTGCCGTATGATGTAGTCATGCGCAGCCAGCGTGAGAGCCCATCGCTGTATGCGAGCTGACGCATTGGCATTGACAGCTTTGCTGTCTGACAACAGGGATGTTAATGGCTTGTGGTCCGTTTCTAATTCAAACCTCCTGCCAAAAAGGTACTGGTGCATCTTTTTCACCCCGTAGACACATGCGAGTGCTTCCTTTTCAACCATCCCATATCCCCTTTCTGCTTGGGAGAGTGACCTGGAGGCAAAAGCCACTGGTTGGAGTTGGCCCTCATCATTACTCTGCTGCAACACGCACCCAACCCCATAGGACAATGCATCACATGTCAAAACCAATTTCTTACGGGGGTTGTACAGCGTCAGCAGCTTATTAGAACAAAGCAGGTTCCGTGCCCGATTGAACGCCCGTTCCTGACAGTCCCCCGAAAACCAATCGCAACCCTTGCGCAGGAGCACGTGTAGCGGCTCCAACAATGTGCTAAGTTCGGCAGAAAGTTCCTGAAATAGTTCAATAGTCCCAGAAATGAACGCAACTCCGATGTGTTGCCAGGCCTGGGCGCACGACGAATCGCCTCCGTTTTGGATTCGGTAGGTCGGATCCCATCTGCGGCAACTCTCCTGCCCAAAAACTCAACCTCTGGGGCCAAAAACACACACTTGGACTTCTTTAGTCGCAGGCCTACCCGGTCCAGTCAGTGTAGCACCTTCTCCAGGTTGTGGAGGTATTCCTCGGTGGTCTCGACCCATGATAAGGATATCGTCCTGAAATACGATTGTTCCAGGGATGGATTTGAGCAGGCTTTCTTTGAAAGATAGCGGCTGCTGAACGAATGCCAAACGGACACCTGTTGTAGACAAACAGCCCCTTGTGCGTGGTAGCTTGGATTCTTCAGCCAGTTCTTGGGTCATGTAGACTGAAGTGAAGTCCAAATTGGTGAACAGCTTGCCGCCTGCCAGCGTGGCAAAAAGATCCTCTGCTCTCGGAAGCGGGTAGTGGTCTTGTAGTGACACTCGGTTGATAGTGGCCTTGTAGTCGCCACAGATCCTGACAGAGCCATCCATTTTTAGGACAGGGACGATGGGGCTTGCCCAGTCGCTGAATTCTACGGGCGAAATTATGCCCTCTCTTAGCAACCTGTCCAACTCACTCTCAATTTTCTCCCGCATCACATACGGCACAGCTCTGGCTTTATGGTGCACTGGAGTGGCGTCCAGGGTGATGCATATCTCAACTTTGGTCCCTTTGAAAGTCCCGACACCAGGTTGAAATAGTGACTCAAATTTCTGTAGGACCTGTGAGCATGAACTTCGCTCCAAAGATGAAATAGCGTGCACATCCCCCCATTTCCAGTTCATCTCGGCTATCCAGCTCCTCCCTAAAAGTGCGGGACCATTTCCCAGGACAATCCAGAGTGGCAGCCGATTCTCTGATTCATTATGTGTGACCACCAACATTGCACTGCCTAGCACTGGGATGATCTCTTTGGTGTACGTCCGTAATTGCGTGTCAATGCGTTCCTGTTTGGGTCTGCTAGCTCTGAGTGGCCATAGTTTCTCAAATTGTTGGACACTCATAAGTGACTGGCTGGCCCCTGTGTCCAGCTCCATGCGTACCGGGATGCCGTTTAATGGGACTTTCATCACTATAGGTGGCGTTTTTGTATATGAGCTGTGGATGTCTGCCACCTGAACTCGCTGAACTTCAGCGTCCATTGCTGTGTCCCAAGCATCACCGTGCCTTGCAGACCCCTCTTGTGGTTCATCTGTCTTGTAAATTAACCTCGCTGCGAGCTTCCTGCACATTCTGGCTAAATGTCCACTGAAGTTACAATTTCTACAGATGAATTGTTGGAACCTGCAGGTTTTTGCAGCATGTCTGCCCCCGCACCTCCAGCATGAGCTGAGATTGTTGTGAACAAAAGGGCTGTTGCCAGGCATTCCTCTCTAATTGTCTCTTTGATTACTCTTGAGCACTCTGTTAGTGGGTGTCAATGGCCCCATTCTGGGATGTATTGTCCCTTGTGATGGTGTAAATGTCCGTTCAACCTGCCATTGTCTCTGTTGAGGACCCACTCTAAGGTCTGTTACTGCCTGGGTGGTGTCGAATTGCCCTTGCCTGCCTGCGGGGTTCTGAGTCGCGTTTACAATGTTAACTCCCTGCTCCATCGACACATTGGGAGCAGAGTTGCGCACGTATATTATCTTGGTTTCCTCCTCCCCGGCCATGAAGTTCTGAGCCATCAACGCCGCCGCTTCCAAGGTCAAGTCCTTGGTCTCAATTAGCTTTCTGAAAATCCCGGCATGACCAATGTCCTCAATGAAGAAATCCCTTAATATCTCCCCCCTGCAGGCGTCTGTGAACTTACAGAGGCTGGGCAAGCGCCGAAAGTCCGCAACAAAGTCCGGTATGCTCTGTCCTTCCCAACGTCGGTGAGTATAGAATTGGTGTCGGGCCATGTGTATACTGCTCGCTGGTTTGAGGTGCTCACCGATCAGTTTGCTGAGCTCCTCGAAGGTTTTGTCTGCCGGCCTCTCGGGTGTGAGCAGGACTTTCATCAGCGCATACGTCTTAGCTGGTCAGTAGATGCGCCCTTCGCTTGTCAGCTGCTGTCTCTCCCAGCCAGTCCTTCATGACAAAACCCTGCTGGAGCCTCTCAACGAAATTGTCGCAGTCCTCACCAACACAGTACCGTTCCTCTGTGCTACCAGTGGCCATTCTCGTGGGTCGTTGATTCCCGTTTCTCGTCGCCAAATGTTGTGCCCTTAGACACTACTATAAATTCATACGAGGCACATTCTGCAGACAAAGTCACTCTGTGACCTAACCTTTATTCACAGGACCAAGAAGTGATGAAGGTGGGTGGAGCTTCCCCTTTTGTACCTGAAAGACCAGGCTAGGAGTGTCTCCCACAAGTTCACCCCCTGTGGTCAAGGTGTGCACTTCTTAGGTGTGTATAGTATGCAGTGTTGTTGCATGAAGGTTACAGTTACATGAAGGTTACATACATGACAGGCCCAAATCCCCCCCCTCCCCCGCTCCCGCTTAAAATGGCGCAAATAAAAAACTTCCATGGTTCTCGTCCGACATTCCATGGTTTCATCCACCCCCCATCCTTACGTAGTGGTTTAAGTTCTGATGCGACATGCCCTCGTTTCTTCATGACCCATCCACGTTTAGTGATGCAAGTTCTGGTGCGACATTCCATGGTTTCACAGGTTCCGAGTCCCAGTGGTGGTGGTGGAATGCAGCTTGGAACACCCAGGATCCCACTGTTGCAGCCTGCGCCTCCCACTGGAGGGGTGCCACGAGGCAGACCCAGGGCGAGGAGAAGGAGAAACCGACCAGGCTCTTCTGAGATGCAGCGTGCAACAGATGTGCTTGAGGTTATGGCATTGGGTGTGGAGACCAATGTCCTTACCCGATCACTCGTGGACACTGTCAGTGGGGTGGGTGATGAGGTAACGGGACTGTCGGGAGAAATGGTAGTAATGACACGAGAACTGAAGGCGGGAATGTCAGAGGGAGTGCAAACGATGGCACAGGCCATCAGGGAGGGTCTGTGTGAGATAGCTGCTGCAATAAGGGCACACAGCTCGGCCAATCAAATGCCATTCCCACTGCAATCCTCGCACCAACCTCTGTAGATAACCAAACCGGGACCTCCCACCACCACCAGCCCCATGAGGAAATGCACATTCACTGAGATGTGGATGAGAGATGGGTGCAGCCTTTCTTTGCTGCTGTTGTTGTTGTTGATGTTACTGTTTTCAAATTGAAATTGTTTGTAACTTTACAACTTTATAAGGTGATCTTATAGATTTTAAGTGATCTTAGAGTGTAAATGTCTTCACATATTATAAGTTGTTTAAATTTAACACCAAGAAGTGATCTTAAAGTTTTTAAGTGTTCTTACAGTGTGACTTTTTTCAAATTGAAATTGTTTAGTAAGTTTTGTAATTTTACAAGTTTTTAAGTGATCTTAAAGAGTCATATTAAAGTAAAGTTTGATACAAGAATTATTTTATTGCACTAAAGTGAACTACATTGTAAACTTTTCAATAAACCATATTTTACATTAAAATTAGCACCATATAACATTTAAGAACAACTGCAAAAAATAAACATCCCTCCCCCCTTCAGTCATGCGTGGCTCCCGTCCCTAGCCCTGACCGAGGGGTTTGCCGGTGCGGCGTGTCGTGCCTCGGAGATCTCTCCTGCTGCTTGTTGCGAGGGGTTAGGTGGGCGGGGATGGTGGAGAGTGTGTTGGGGGTGGGGGAGTGAGGAGGGTCGGGGGGGAACGGGGGCGACGGTTCAGTGCTGGAGGGACACAGGCGAGAATGCAGCGAGGAGAATGGGGTGTTCACAGGTGCGAATATTTCTCAACCTTGCACCCCTGACCCCCTCCTTGACCCCTGACCCCGCACTGCCATAACAAGTCCGATGAAAGGAATGTATAAAGTATGAGGGGGCTGTGAGCTGAGTCGTTGTGTGAGTAGTTGTGTGACTGACTGAGTCTGATCTCAGGATGTAGGAGCTGAGGATATAATGACCGGCTCATGTTGGGTGGGGTAACCCGGGACAACAGTCGGTGGGACCCTGGGCTGCGAGGGTTAATTCCCATCAGGTAAGAGTGTGTATACACAGGGCTCTATCCCAGCTGGGCTCGGGGTCCGGAGGCAGCAATGGAAGTGATGCGGCAGTGGTTAGGAGTTAGCAAGGTTAGTGCGATGGATGTCCGTGGGCCGAGGAAGCCAGCGACTGATTGGATTAGAGTATGTGAGACAGACACAGGCCTGGGTCAGGGGGCCTAGAAGATGAGGCGGCTGTGCAGATCGTGGAGCTGATCTTGGAGCAGCACAATACGGTGAACCTGCCCCTCACCGACAGCGCAGGGCACCGTCATTTTGCCCACACACACCGCGTCGGCCCTCTGCTCCTCTTTGGCCTTCGTAAAGGCTGGAGATGGGAATATGGCAAAATGAACAGCTGCTAACGGTTTTTTCCAGACTTGAGTTGAGAACTGCTCTGGATGCAGGTGTGATTGAACTGTAATGTCTTGCGTTCACTGTAGTGCTGTTGGATAAGCAGCAGATTATCGGATCATATACATCTGTGGCCCAGTGACAAAGTGGTCCTATTTTTAATATTTACTTCTGATGTCCTTGTGTGTAATTATCAATGCTTCTATAACTGTAAACTGTAACCAGCATCTCCTGGTTAATAGAACTTTAAAAACAATATAAATTTTAACTGTCTTATCTGTTGTGTATGCATGCCTGTTTACTGTGTGATGTCTGTAACACTGTTATGCAACACTGAATACTATATACACCTTACCTGTACACCAATGGGTGCTGCTGCTGAAGACCTAAGGGTTACCTGCACACTGCAGGTAATCCAGTATAAAAAGGAACTCATAGTTTATGGTCCTCACTCGAGGAGCTGCAAATAAAGGACTACAGGTCTACACAGTTTAAGTATCATACCCTGCCTCGTGGAGTCATTTGCTGAAGGTATCTACATACACGACAACTGGCGACGAGAATACGAGGTCATGAACTACACGCTCAACATATCTAACCTCAGCAACTTTCAGCAATTTACAGAGGGGGAAGATTGGGATGCTTTTGTGGAAAGATTAGAACATTTCTTTATAGCCAACGACCTGGAAGGGAATACACTGGCTACACGACCAAACAAGCGCAGGGCCATTCTGCTGAGCAGTTGGGGGCCATCCAGCCATTGTCTCGTCAGGGACTTACTAGTCCCAGTGAAGACAACCACCAAAAGCTATGAGAAACTTGTAACACTCATACAGGAACAACTAAAACCGAAAGAAAGCATCCTCATAGCCAGGCACCGGTTCTACACTTACCAGTGACCTGAGGTCCAAGAAATTGCGAAGTATGTTGCACACCTAAGAAGACTAGCTGCTCCGTGTGATTTTGGAGACCACCTAAATGAAACCCTAAGGGACATATTCGTCATTGAGATCGGCTACGAGGGCCTCCTGCATAAGTTGCTCTCAGCTGACATCACAGTCACCCTGCAGAAAGCAATCCAAGTGAGCCAGGCCTACATGGTTTCGGCCAGCGACTCCAAGTGAATACTGACCCAGGACTTTAAACTGGTGAGCACAGTGCACCGCATGGATACTTCTAAAGGCAGAAACGCTGCCCCAAGTCCCGCAACCCTGAGTCCGCCACATGGGGCAAACCGGATGGCCCCATGCTGGTGCTGTGGAGGAAACCACAGGGACCACCAGTGCCGCTACAAAGACTATGCATGCAAAGGCTGCAAAGAGAAAGGGCACCTTCAGAGAATGTGCAGAAAAAGCTGTACTCACCACGTCTCTGATGAGTTGGCTGATCAAACGGGCTCCAACACAGATGAAGAGGAAGTTGCTCAAACCCTGGAAGAAGAGTATGGAATTTATACCTGCTCCATCGAAAGTTCTCCATGGACGATGGAAGTGGACATCTATGGGGTCCCAATCTCCATGGAAATCGACACTGGGCGAGCCAGTCTGTGGTGAGCCAAACGACCTTTGAAAAACTTTGGATAAATCCCGCCACTCGACCAAAACTGTCTCCGGTCCAGGCGCAGCTCCACATCTATACCAAAGGTAAAGTCCAAATCGTTGGCGGCGTGATGAACAAACTCCCCCTGTGGATTGTAGCCGGTGACGGTCCCACGCTGCTGGGCAGGAATTGGATGAACTGGGTCCACATCAGGCGAAGTGGCGACGGCCTCTGGTCCCCGGCAATCGACCTCAAACATGGATCCATCGCATTTTCCGGAAGTTCCACTGTCCAGCTCGACGACGAGGCGACGACTCCACGACATCGTGGCGAAATCTCCGAGACCGAGGATCCAAACTCCACTTTCCGGGCCGGGGCAGGACACCAAGAGGTGAATGCCATCGAAAGAAAAGGACTCCCGATGCCCAGGGTCGAACCTGTGGAAGAAAAGAACACCACAGCCTACTTGCAGCAGAGCCAGAAAATGGCTGCAGCACCACGAGAAGCAATACCTAAAATCAAAATGCCACGGCCATACCATGAGGGACAGCATTGGAGGAGCATCACGTGACACCGAGCGGCCAATCTGATTTGAAGGCTCCCTTAAAGGAGACCGGTAGCCAAAGAAATTTAAAGGGAAGTTTCAACTATTTGTGTACAAGGACTTTAAAGCTAAAGATGCAATTAAAGGGTGCAAGTATGAAAATGTATGCAATATAACCATGAATTGTGATGCTGGTTTAACTAAGGTGACTGATAAGATGAATACAGGTGTCAGTAAGGTTAAGAACAAGTTTATTATGCTTAACAATAATGATAAAGAATGTGAAATGCCTAATGTAGCCATGTCTGTTGAAACCAGGACACCCAAAAGTGATGCAAATGATAGAATGCACAATGCAGGCTCGACTATGTGTGATCGGAGCCAAGGTGTCATGTATAGGACACTGCCAAAGGATATTGGGTCCTACAGAGACCATGCTGATGCCAATGGAATCCCCCTGTGGGAGACCCCCAGGTCCAGCAGGCTACCTGACCATGTAGCCTGGACCTTTGGAACAAATGTGATGCCCCTTGTAGGACACACACACAGCCAATGGGAGCAGACCCACTACAGGGACAGTGGTCAATGGGCAGCCCAGCCACCACCAATGGCAACCTGCACCAGACCAACCCTGCAACCCCTGGCCACCAGGGCCAACACCAGGAGCATGAGGCCAATACCCTCCAGCTTCCCTGGCAAACCCTGGAACGACCTGACCCTCATCCCAATTGGTGGACAAGGAGCCCACCCAGTCTTGTGGCCCTGCCCACCACCCCACAACTACCCACATCACAGTGTATACACATCACCCACTGCTGCCATGGCTACTCCCCCCACCCCTCAAGGGATCCCACAACCTCCCATAGCCCACCACTGATCACCATCCCTGGTCATGACAATAAGGATTGAAAAATGCTTAGGGGGGAGTGTTGTTGTGTATGCATGCCTGTTTACTGTGTGATGTCTGTAACACTGTTAGGCAACACTGAATATACCCTTACACTGTACACACCTTACCTGTACACCAGAGGGTGCTGCTGCTGGAGACCTAAGGGCAGGTAATCCAGTATAAAAAGGAGCTCACAGCTTGTGGTCCTCCCTCGAGGAGCTGCAAATAAAGGACTACAGGTCTACACAGTTTAAGTATCATACCCTGCCTCCTGGAGTAATTTGCTAAAGGTATCTACATACACGACATTATCATTCCAATAAAAATTCTTGAGCTGGTTTTCATTTTTTTTTTCACTTGGTTCTGTTATGAAGACCATCAGTACAAGTACTCGAAGGGCCGAATGGCCTACTCCTGGACCTATTTTAATGTTTCTATTCATTCAAGTTCTACACGGGTAGTTTCCAAGCATCTCGAATGTTCTTTTCCTGAAAGATTTACAGGATGATTTTCCAGTTGCTGTGGCTGGTGGAACAGGTAATTTGGCAGAGATCCCTCACTGGATCACCAATGAGTTCTGCACTTCATTTTAATATTAAACTCAATACTAAGAAGGTAGCAAGGTATAGAAGGAATTGCCTGATTTTTCTGTGTTCACTTTTGTCACCGTAAAAAATGGGCTGAAAGAATGAAGTGATTCAAGGAAGACCAGCTTACTCGGAGCATATATGAAAGTGGACTCTAAAATTAGATTCATGAAATCTGAATGTTTAATATTGGGAGCTTTTTTTTTATCCCTTGGAGCAAGTTCTAATCATTGCTAAAAGATCAAAATGATGGATATGGGGATTTCCTCTTTTTGTGTTACTTGGAGAAAGGTGAGGATGAAAAGAGGGATGTGAAACAGGTTCAATTGCACCAAACGCAGACTGCCCGTATCCGCGTTGCCGTGGCTGTGGAGTTGCGTGTTTTGAGCTACCCAGGAATATCCGACATATCCCTCTGCTCAAGCAGAGCCTGCAAAGGGGCTGACTTTTTGCATGTCAGATCTGAGCTGCCAACAACCTTCATCACTTGGATGGCTTTGCCAATGGCAGTCAGGCTCATCGCAGCTCTGATGTGCCTCGGCCTAAATCCCAAGCTGCCAGGTGGGACATCTGCAACAGTCAGTTCACAGAGACGTGAAGTTGGTTACTGCTGTGAATGGGGCTGAAGCAGAGGATAGCCACCGAGACAAGCAACTTCATCACTTCCGCCATGGAAAGCCAGCAGCAGAATGAAAGGGCACAGCGTTTTTTCCTCTCTAGCCACTCTTCCCTTCCTCGGTCACCGATAGCTTCAGGACGTGGATCGGGGGGAGAGCCACCAACTCAGCCCGCATCCGGGCAGCCTTTAGCTGGTTTGACAGAGTCGGAGAGCCTCGATGTGCTGCAGCAGTAACGGCAAGTCCCTGATCTGCACCGGGCCGGAACCCCGCAAAACCTGCACTGCCTCCGAGATCTCTCCTACTGCTTGTTGCGAGCCTCCCACCCTAGCACTGGCTGAAGGGTTTGTTGGTGCGTGCTGCAGTTGGCGAGGTCGGACTTTTTATTTTTTAGTAATTGATTTATCTTTCATTTATTATTGATGATGTTGTGAAGATGTTGTGATGAAGGTGTTGTGATGTTGTGATGATGTTGTGAAGTTGTTTAGTGCTTTGCAGAATCCTCTCACTTCCCTTCTCCCAGTATCTCTGGCTACCTGCGCTGATTTCTTAATTCACCGCAAGGTTTTTCAGAGCGGACACAAGTGACCTCATACTTGTTTGGAGTAAAACTTGCTCAAATGGCCAAAACAGGTGTAAGTGGCTGATAACACCCCCTTTTGAAAAAAAAAAATGAAACTTAAAAAAAAACCTAACTAACCCACTTCCAGTGGAGCAAATTAAATGGGGAGAATTGCAAATTTTAAGTTACTCCAAAAAAATATAGTTGCTCCAAAAAAAACTGAGCAACTCCTGGGGAAAATTGGGCCCATAAGATCTAAAGGACAGATAGGGACATTGGCAGAGGGAGAGGAGTATCCTTAGCGATTAGGGATAAAATCAATTCAATGATAAGAGAGGATATAAAGAGATGTCAGCAGGCAGTGGAGACTTTATGGGTAGAATTAAGAAATAGGAAAGGATCTAAGACTATAGTGGGAGTTGTGTATAGCCTGCTGGTAGCAGCTGTGAAATGCTAAATTGTATTGTATAAATGCAGAGATTAGACAAGTGTCAATATTATGTCCTAGAACTAACAAGGGAGCATGTCATATTCGATTTAGTAATGAGTAATGAGCCAGATTTAGTTAGATATAGGTAAAAAAACAGGATGAGATCCTACAAGCTGAATTTAAGGAGCTAAGAGTTAAATTAAAAAGCAGGACATCAAAGGTAGTAATCTCAGGATTGCTACCAGAGCCACATGCTAGTCAGAGTAGGAATCACAGCATAGCTCAGATGACTACGTGACTTGTGGAGTGGTGCAGAAGGGAGGGATTCAAATTCCTGGGACATTGGAACCGGTTCAGGGAGAGGTGGGACCAGTACAAACTGGACGGTCTGCACCTGGACAGGACCGGAACCAATGTCCTAGGTGTTTGCTAGTGCTGTTGGGGAGGGGTTAAACTAATATGGCGGGGGCATGGGAACCTATGCAGGGAGACAGAGGGAAGTAAAATGGGGGAAGAATCAAAAGATAGAAAGAAGAAAAGTAAAAGTGGAGGGCAGAGAAACCCAAGGCAAAAATCAAAAAGGGCCACATTACAGCAAAAGTCTAAAGGGACAAAGTGTGTTAAAAAGACAAGCCTCTGTGCCTCAATGCAAGGAATATTCTTAATAAGGTGGATGAATTAACTGCGCAGGCAGCTATTAACAAATATGATATCATTGGAATTACAGAGACATGGCTGCAGGGTGACCAAGGCTGGAAACTCAACATCCAGGGGTATTCAACATTCAGGAAGGATAGACAGAAAGGAAAAGGAGGTGGGGTAGCATTGCTGGTTAAAGAGGAAATTAACGCAATAGTAAGGAAGGATATTAGCTTGGATAATGTGGAATCTGTATGGGTGGAGCTGCGGAATACCAAATGGCAGAAAACGCGAGTGGGAGTTGTGCACAGACCACCAAACAGTAGTAGTGAGGTTGGGGACAGCATCAAACAAGAAATTAGGAATGCATGCAATAAAAGTACAGCAGTTATCATGGCTGACTTTAATCTATACATTGATTGGGTTAACCAAACTGGTAGCAGTACGGTGGAGGAGGATTACCTGGAATGTATTAGGGATGGTTTTCTGGACCAATATGTCGAGGAACCAACTAGGGGGCTGGCCATTCTAGACTGGGTGATGTATAACGGGAAAGGAAAAATTAAAAATCTTGTTGTGCGAGACCCCTTGGGGAAGAGTGACCATTATATGGTAGAATTCTTTATTAAGATGGAGAGTGACACAGTTAATTCAGAGATTAAGGTCCTGAACTTAAGGAAAGGTAACTTCGATGGTATGAGACGTGAATTGGCTAGAATAGACTGGCGAATGATATTTAAAGGGTTGACGGTGGATAGGCAATGGCAAACATTTAAAGATCACATGGATGAACTTCAACAATTGTATATCCCTGTCTGGAGTAAAAATAAAATGGGGAAGGTGGCTCAACCATGGCTAACAAGGGAAATTAGGGATAGTGTTAAATCCAAGGAAGAGGCATATAAATTGTCCTGAGGACTGGGAGAAATTTAGAATTCAGCAGAGGAGGACAAAGGGTTTCATTAGGATGGGGAAAATGAGTATGAGAGGAAGCTTGCTGGGAACATAAAAACTGACTGCAAAAGCTTTTATAGATATGTGAAGAGAAAAAGATTAGTGAAGACAAATGTAGGTCCCTTGCAGTCAGAATCAGGTGAATTTATAATGGGGAACAAAGAAATGGCAGACCAATTGAACAAATACTTTGGTTCTGTCTTCACGAAGGAAGACACAAATAACCTTCTGGAAATATTAGGAGACCGAGGGTCTCGCCAGAAGGAGGAACTGAAGGAAATCCTTATTAGTCAGTAAATTGTGTTAGGGAAATTGATGGGATTGAAGGCCGATAAATGCCCGGGGCCTGATTGTATGCATCCCAGAGTACTTAAGGAAGTTGCCCTGGAAATAGTGAATGCATTAATGATCATTTTCCAACAGTCTATCGACTCTGGATCAGTTCCTATGGACTGGAGGGTAGCTAATGTAACACCACTTTTAAAAAAATGAGGGAGAGAGAAAATGGGTAATTATAGACCACTTAGCCTGACATCAGTAGTGGGGAAAATGTTGGAATCAATTATTAAAGATGAAATAGCAGCACATTTGGAAAGCAGTGACAGGATCGGTTCAAGTCAGCATGGATTTATAAAAGGGAAATCATGCTTGACAATTCTTCTGGAATTTTTTGAGGATGTAACTAGTAGAGTGGACAAGGGAGAACTAGTGGATGTGGTGTATTTGGACTTTCAAAAGGCTTTTGACAAGGTCTCACACAAGAGATTGGTGTGCAAAATTAAAGCACATGGCATTGGGGGTAATGTATTGACGTGGATAGAGAACTGGTTGGCAGACAGGAAGCAGAGAGTCGGGATAAACGGGTCCTTTTCAGAATGGCAGGCAGTGACTAGTGGGGTGCCGCAGGGCTCAGTGCTGGGACCCCAGCTATTTACAATATACATCAATGATTTAGATGAAGGAATTGAGTGTAATATCTCCAAGTTTGCAGATGACACTAAGCTGGGTGGCGGTGTGAGCTGTGAGGAGGATGCTAAGAGGCTGCAGGGTGACTTGGACAGGTTAGGTGAGTGGGCAAATACATGGCAGATGTAGTATAATGTGGATAAATGTGAGGTTATCCACTTTGGTGGCAAAAACATGAAGGCAGAATATTATCTGAATGGCGGAAGATTAGGAAAAGGGGAGGTGCAATGAGACCTGGGTGTCATGGTACATCAGTCATTGAAGGTTGGCATGCAGGTGCAGCAGGCTGTGAAAAAGGCAAATGGCATGTTGGCCTTCATAGCTAGGGAATTTGAGTATAGGAGCAGGGAGGTCTTACTGCAGCTGTACAGGGCCTTGGTGAGGCCTCACCTGGAATATTGTGTTCAGTTTTGGTCTCCTAATCTGAGGAAGGACGTTCTTGCTATTGAGGGAGTGCAGCGAAGGTTCACTAGACTGATTCCCGGGATGGCAGGACTGGCATATGATGAGAGACTGGATCAACTGGGTCTGTGTTCACTGGAGTTTAGAAGAATGAGAGGGGATCTCATAGGAACATATTAAATTCTGACGGGATTGGACAGGTTAGATGCAGGGAGAATGTTACCAATGTTGGGGGAGTCCAGAACCAGGGGTCACAGTCTAAGGATAATGGGTAAGCCATTTAGGACCGAGATGAGGAGAAACTTCTTCATTCAGAGAGTTGTTAACCTGTGGCATTCTCTACCACAGAGAGTTGTTGATGCCAGTTCGTTAGATATATTCAAGAGGGAGTAGGATATGGCTCTTACGGATAAAGGAATCAAGGAGTATGGAGAGAAAGCAGGAAAGGGGTACTAAGGTGAATGATCAGCCATGATCTTATTGAATGGTGGTGCAGGCTCGAAGGGCCGAATGGCCTAATCCTTCACCTATTTTCTATGTTTCTAACAGCCTAACATTGCTTGAACATTGATCTAGTACTGATCATAAGATGATCGAGTTCAACATTGTGTTTGAAAGGGAGAAATGCGAAACAGCTACTAAGATTCTAGATTTAGGTAAGGCCGACTTCAACTGGATGAGACAGAGACTGTCCACAGTAAACTTGGCAAATCTGTTCATGGGTAAAATGACAGAGCAGTGGGGGTGTTCACAAAATAATTTAATGTGATAAAGACAGTTTATACCTGAGGGACAAGAGCCCTACTTGCCAAAAAAAACCAGCCTTGGATGATAAACAGGTAAAGAACAACATAAAACTAAAAGAAAAACTACACAATAATGCAAAAAATAGCACAGATCCTGGCGACTGGGAAAGATACAAAGAACAGCAAAGGGTGACAAAACCGATAGTAAGAGCCACAAAAAGGGAGTATGAAAAGAAACTTACAAAGGATGTCAAAATAATCACAAAAACATTTTACAATTATATTCGTAAAAAGAGGGTGGTCAGGAGGAATGTTGCCCCCTTGAAAACTAATAACGATAATATTGTGAATGATAATAAGGAAATGGCAGACATGTTGAATCAGGGACAGGGACTCAACAAAATTAACATAAGCAAAATAACAGAAATGAAGAAAATAATGGCACTAAAGAGTGACAAATTCCCAGGACCAGACGGTTTCCATGCCAGGATTTTAAAGGAATTCGGTGACCATATTCCAGATGTCCGAACGATAATCTTCCAAAGTTCTCTCAATTCGGGAACCGTTCCTTTAGATTGGATAATTGCACATGTCACTCCGCTATTTAAGAAAAGTGAGAAAGGGAAACCATGGAATTATAGACTAGTTAGCCTAATATCTGTTGTTGGGAAATTACTTGAGTCTATAATTAAAGACAGGAGATCCGAGTTTGATGAAGCCTAAGTTCTGCCCAAGTACCGTCCAAAGGACCGTCCTAAGATCTTGACAATACTTTGGGTGGCGGTTTGGTGAAAAAACGTGGGTAAAACCAACTGCAGGAAAAAATGGGCCTCACACGTCGATTCTGGGCGGCAGTGGGCGGTAGGTCGCATTCTGGATGGCAACTGCCATCCTCGGCAGAGTTAGGCCAAGGATAGAGTCAGGCCCAGGGAGGGAGGGGGAATCGGCTAAAATAAAATTTTTCAAAACAATAAAAAAAAACAGAAATCCTTCAGAGGATCCCATCGACCAAAATCCCTGCAAAAGAAATAAAGAAAAGTTCACTAACCTTTTCTTGCAGGTCTTCATATTTACCAGGTAAAAGCTGCCTCCACGCGGCGGTCTCTTCCGCTGCTGGAGCGGAGGACCGCCCAGACCAAACTGGGGACTCAGCGGGCGGGAGGACTTTTGTCAGCGTTGCATGCTGGCGCACGCCAGTGGGCGCTCCCCAGTGGCCTTTTCTCCCCGCCGGCATGCGGACCTGACCAAACTCGCTCGGAGGGGAGAGCGCCCAGAAAACATCGAGACGTCCGAGAAAACTCAGCGGCAACTGGCGGTAAGCCGACCAAACTCGGGCCTTCGTTGACTGACCACGTTGAAAATTTTCAGTTGATCAAAGAGAGCTAGCATGGATTTGTGAAAGGTAGGTCATGCCTGACAAACCTGATTGAATGTTTTGAAGAGGTGACTAAAGTGGTGGATAAGGGAATGCCTACTGATGTTATTTATATAGATTTCCAGAAAGCATTTGATAGAGTCCCTCATAAGAGACTGTTAACTAAGGTAGAAGCCCATGGAATTGAAGGCAAACTATTGGTTAGGAGATTGGCTGAGTGGCAGGAGTCAGGCAGTAGGGATAATGGCAAGCTACTCTAATTGGCAGGATGTGACTAGTAGTGTCCCAATTGTGGCAAATGGATATCAATGTAGGCAAATGTGAGGTCATCCACTTTGGACCTTAAAAGGATAGAACAGGGTACTTTCTAAATGGTAAAAAGCTAAAAACAGTAGAGGTCCAAAGAGACTTTGCGGTTCAGGTACATAGATAATTAAAATGTCATGAACAGGTCCAGAAAGTAATCAAAAATGGCCTTTACAGCTAGAGGACTAGAATACAAGGGGGTAGAAGTTATGCTGCAGCTACACAAAGCCCTGGGCACCACACCTTAGGAAGGATATATTGGCCTTGGAGCGAGTGCAGCATAGGTTTACCAGAATGATACTTGCACTCGAAGGGTTAAGTTACAAGGAAAGATTACACAAACTAGGGCTGTATTCCTTGAAATTTAGAAGGTTAAGGGGTGATTGGATCAAAGTTTTCACGATATTAAAGAGAACAGATAGGGTGGATAGAGAGAAACTATTTCTGCTGGTTGGGGAGTCTAGGACTTAGGGTACTAGTCCACAAATTAGAGCCAGACCTTTCAGGAGTGAAATTAGGACACACTTCTACACACAAAGGGTGGTAGTAGTTTGGAACTCTCTCACAAATAGCAATTGATGCTTGATCAATTGTTAATTTTATATCTGAAATTGATAGATTTTTGTTAACCAAAGGTATTAAGGGATATGGGCCAAAGGCAGGTATATGGAGTTAGGTTGCAGATCAGGCATAATCTCATTGAATGGTGGAACAGGCTCGATGGGCTAAATGGCCTACTCCTGTTCCTATCTTCCTATATTGGAAGTGTAATAAACAATGAGGAAGATGGTAATAGGCAGACTGATGGAATGGGTGGACACATGGCAGATGAAGTTCAATGCAGAAAAGTGTGAGGTGATACATTTTGGTAGGAAGATTGAGGAGAGACAATACAAACTGAATGGTACAATTTTAAAGGGGGTGCAAGAACAGAGAGACCTGGGAGTGCTTGTGCACAAATTTTTGAAGATGGCAGGACAGGTTAAGAAAGCAATTAATAAAGCATATGGGATTATGGGCTTTATAGATAGAGGCATATAGTACAAAAGCCAGGAAGTTATGCTAAACCTACACACAACACTGGAGTATTGCGTCCAATTCTGGGCACCACACTTTAGGAAGGACGTGGAGATTTTGGAGAGAGTACAGAAGAGATTTACTGGAATGTAAGGGATGAAGGCTTACAGTTACATGGATAGACTGGAGAAGCTGGGGTTGTTCTCCTTAGAGCAGAGAAGGCTAAGAGGAGATTTGATAAAGTTGTTTAAAATCATGAAGGGTTTAGATAGAGTAAGTAAGGAGAAACTCTTTCCAGTGGCTGAAGGGTCGATAAAGAGAGCGCACAGATTTAAGGCGATTGGCAAAAGAACCAGAGGTGATGTCAGGAAAAACTTTTTAATGCAACCAATAGCTAGGATTTGGAACGCACTGCCTGATAGGGTGGTGATTACAGATTCAATAGTAGTCTTCAAAAGGGAATTGGATAAATACTTGATGGAGAAAAAATTTCCGAGTGAGACTAACTGGATTGCTCTTCGAAAGAACCGGCATAGACTCGATGGGCTAAAGGTCCTCCTTCTGTGCTGTGCTACTGTATGATCCTATGAATGAGAAGTGAGAAGGGACAGCTTTTATTACAAGCCCCTTCTGAGCATTCAGCGACAAGTGACAGAGCCCATGGCACTATGTGAAATAAGAGCATCGGGTTCTCCCAGTCTCATGGTCAACTTTTCTTCACAACCACCAGAAAACAGATTAGCTCATTATCATGGGTACAGTAGTGTAGTGGTTATGTTACAGGACTAGTAATCTAGAGGACTGAACTAATAATCTAGTGAGAAAGTGAGTTCAAATCCTACTATGGCAGTTTAAGAATTTGAATTTAGTTTAAAGAATATGGAAATAAAAAGCCTGATCTCAGTAAAAGTGACCACTCAAAAACCCAACTGTTTCACTAATATCCTTCATAGACCTGCTGTTATTATCTGGTCTGGTGTATATGTGACTCCATGCCAATGTTGACTCAAAACTGCCCTCAGAAGTGACCTAGTAAGCTACTGAGTTCTATCAAACAGGGCAACAAGAGATGGACAATAAATGTTGGCCTTGCCCACATCCTGAGAATTAAAAAAAACTAGTGACTCCATCAAGGAGCCCATTTCATTCATATTTGTGTGTATAATGAAAGAGTGGGTGTTTATTAATGCTAGGAAAGCAGAATCTGTTTCTTTGCTCTCATATCTTCAGTCATCCACATTTAGGGTTGTTGGAATCCAGCCATGACGGGCCAACATATCATTATAAACTGTCTGCACACCATCAGAAAATAATTTGATGGAAATGTTATTTTTCCACTTCCATCTCCATCTCCCGCTATGCCTTCATTAGTTGCCCACAAAGATTAATTGGCCCAGATTTTGCTGTAACAGGGCATCTAATGTCATCTGCCATTAGTTAGAATTGAGCACGCACGCTTTGGGTTTTCAAATTTTTTGCAACACAATTTGCTGAAATTGCAAGCTGATAGCGACGCAGTAAGAGCAATCGGGTATCTGGGACCTGAGTGAACAGGGAAAGCAACAGTGAATCTCCTCAACCAATCAGATTTAAGGATTGGGAAATAAATGGTGAAGGACTGAGAAGGAGGGTGAATTAGAGTGTGTGAATTCAATGCCAAATCAGGTATAGAAAGAGAAATAAAGGAGAGGGAACGAAGAAAGTAAAAAAAAGGGGACAGAAAGAAAAAGTAAAAATTGCATTTTAAAATTTAAAATTTTTAAAATCTCCAACAAGAGTTAATACCTGAAGGAATGAGACTCAACACTTTTAATTGTTCACTTTCTGGACCAGAGAAGTTGATTGGCAGTCATTAGCACTTATCATGTCATTAAATGGGTGCTGACGTTTGTAATTACTAGCCCTAAATATCTGTGGTGGGTTTAGCTTGTACCGACCACACAAATACAGTAACATCATGCCATTCACTGTATGTCAATGCTGAAGCAGACAGCGAGATGCTATTTTTGGAAGCTAACGGCCGAGCAGCACAACTCAGACAACAACTTCAGGATATTCGCATTTAATCTGATACTCACCTGAAATTGCTGTACTATTTATTCATAAATAACAACGAGTGCCATTAGCCTCACAGTGATTTTAACACAAATTCTGGACAAGTCAACGATAATGAGCCATGTCTGGAATAGGTTAATGGGTTTAGATGATATTTGTGGGTGGTTTGAAGGCATCTGATACAATCAATAATGATACAATCAACAATAACCTATGATGTGACGCCTGCACTCATTCTACTATATGGAGTTGGCATAGCCTAGCTCTAACAATTGGATCTATCAATGCTAAATTACTTGGTAGAGTCCCGTCAAATCAAAAGGCAGAAAATAGGAACTGAGAGACCTCTACAGGTCAACTGATTCAACTTATTTAAATGTATTTACAATTAAGTAGATAATTTACAGAAGCAGCATCAACGTACATTTATAAAGTGCCTTTAATGTAGCAAAACAACTTAAGGCACTTCACAAGAGTGTAATCAAACAAAAATCAGATTAATTAATGCATCTCCAACTTCAACTTAGATAAGCGAGAAGTTAATTGAGGTGAGCTGAAAACAAATGGACCCAGAGTGCTGTTATAATACAAATCCTGTGGCCAATTCCTATCAGTCCGAAAGTCAGCCTATCACAGAACGCGTTGCCCTTAAATTTGTCAGTCAGGATATCTGATATTAAACGCTGGCACTGAGAGAGGCACCTGTTTGACACAAGACGCCCACCCAGCAAAACCAGCTGATTCCTCGCTTCAACTGAAAACTGCAGCCCTGTGCCAATCGCTGTCCTTTGCCATACACGGTGGGTTGGGGGAATACCATTAGAAACCTCCTCAGGGAGGTCCATGGCCCCTGCCCCCATACCTTTCCATCTCAATCGATTCAAAGCAGGACAACAACAAAAATTTGCCGCTAAGAAGCTGATAACTGATGATGCATTTTGTAACATCGAGTGGTAGAATCTGAGCAAAGCGTATCACTTAGACATTAGGCAACATGACCAATATGTGTGTTCAAAACGTTCCAAAAGAACATTAAGTTACGGAAAGTTCAAAGGTTTTAGAACTCAATCTCTGTCTCAATAAAACACTAAGTGAGTCCACTTGTTCTTAGGAGCCGATCGCAGATGTTTTTACGGACAGCCGATCTATCATGTACTGTAAACAAGATATGGTCTCTTTAAAATTGATGCTTTGATTTTATAGCTCGATGAAAGGATGCCCTGCATTTTCAAAGTTTGCTGTGTAAATAAAATATACGTTGTTGTAAAATAAAGGACCTTGCCTTTTGATGTTGACCATCACAAATCTATGCAGCAGGCATAGGTACAAGATCAAGTGAAAGGTTTTGTCACGTCTCTGATGTAAGGTCGAGACGGTGTAGTTTCTAAGTAATCCACCTTGAAAAGGTGCATTGAGAGGATTAGTACATTATCAGAACCTCGGATCAGGACATATTCTGAGGAACTGATCTCTCTGCAGATGTCTGGATTGATATTTTCAATGACACCAAGAGAGTGTTATGGAAGGGTGGGGTGGGGGCTTCAGTGTGTTTTGCAAAAATATAATGTGTTGTGGATCAGACAGGATAGCCACTCGGACTGGGCTGCTATACATCAACCAGGACAAAGCAGCTGGCTTGATTGGCAACCCATCCACCACTTCAAACATCCATTCCCCCTACACCTCCGCACACTGTGGCTGCAGGTTGTCCTACCTACAGGATGCACTGCAGAAACTCACCAAGGTTTCTTCAACAGCATCTCCCAAATTCACAACCTCCACCACCAGAAGGACAAGGGCTGCAGGCTTATCGGAACACCACCACCTGCAGGTTCCAATACAAGTCATACACCGTCCTGACTTGGACATATATCACTGTTTCTTCATCGTCGCTGGTTCAAAATCCTGCAACACCCTCCCTAACAGCACTGTGGGAGCACCTTCACCATATGGACTGCAGTGGTTCAAGAAGGTGGCTCACCACCACTTTCTCAAGGGTAACTAGAGATAGGACATAAATGCCGGCCTTATCCAGAAACCACTACAACTAAGCCATTTGTTACAGTCTCTGTTTGCAATATGACTTCTTTCAGCTTTTTCTTCACTTTTCAAAGAATCATGGAAACATAGAAATTTACAGCACGGAAGGAGGCCACTTCGGCCCAGCATGTCCATGCTGGCCGACAAAGAGCTATCCAGCCTAATCCCACTGTCTAGCTCTTGGTCCATAGCCTTGTAGGTTACGGCACTTCAAGTGCACATCCAAATACTTTTTAAATGTGGTGAAGGTTGCTCCCTCTACCACCCTTTCAGGCAGTGAGCTCCAGACACTCACCATCCTCTGGGTGATAAAATGTCCACTCAAATCCCCTTTAAACCTCCTACTATTTACTTTAAATCTATGCACCCTGGTTATTGACCCTTCTGCTAAGGGAAATAGATCCTTCCTATCCACTCTATCGAGGCCCTTCATAATTTTATACACGTCAATAAGATCACCCCGCAGCCTCCTCTGTTCCAAAGAAAACAAACCCAGCCAATCCAATCTTTCCTCATAGCTACAATTCTCCAGTCCAGGCAACATCCTTGTAAATCTTCTCTGTACCCTCACTAGTGCAATCTCATATTTCCTACAATGTGGCGACTAGATCTGCATGCAGTACTCTAGCTGTGGTCTAACCAGTATGAAGGCAGAGTTGGCTAAAGTGGACGGGGAAAATAGATTAAAGTGTGAGATGGTTGATGAGCAATGGCAGACATTTAACTCGCAACAAAAATATATCCCAAAGAGAAGGAAAGACTGTAAGAGAAGGGATAACCATCCGTGGTTAACTAAGGAAATAAGGGATGGTATCAAATTGAAAATAAGGGCATACAATGTGGCCAAGGATTGGGAAACTTTTAAAAGCCAGCAAAGAACGAAGAGGGAAGATAGATTATGAAAGTAAATTGGCACGAAATATAAAAACAAATAGTAAGAGTTTCTACAGGTACATAAAAAGGAAAATAGTGGCTAAAGTAAATGTTGGTACCCTAGAGGATGAGACTGGGGAATTAATAATGGGGAACAAGGAAATGGCAGAGACGTTAAACAAATATATTGTATCGGTCTTCACGGTAGAAGACACTAAAAACATCCCAATAGCGGATAATCAAGGGGCTGTCGGGAGGGAGGAACTTAATACAATCACTATCAGTAAAGAAGTAGTACTTGGTAAAATAATGGGACGAAAGGCAGACAAGTCCCCTGGACCTGATGGCTTACATCCTAGGGTCTTAACAGAAGTTGCTGCATTGCACTAGTTATAATCTATCAAAATTCATGGGATTCTGGGGAGGTCCCAGCGGATTGGAAAACCGCAAATGTAACAGCCCTATTTAAAAAAGGAGGCAGACAGAAAGCAGGAAACTATAGACCAGTTAGCCTAACATCTGTCGTTGGGAAAATGCTGGAGTCCATTATTAAGGAAGCAGTAACAGGACATTTGAAAAAGCATAATTCAATCAAGCAGATTCAACATGGTTTTATGAAAGGGAAATCATGTTTGACAAATTTGCTGGAATTCTTTAAGGATGTAACTAGCAGGGTGGATAAGAGGGGACCAGTGGATTTGAAGAAGGCATTCGATAAGATGCCACGTAAAAGGTTACTGCCTAAGATAAAAGTTCGCAGGATTGGGGGTAGCATGGATAGAGGATTGGCTTAGTCACAGAAAACAGAAAGTCGGGATAAATGGATCATTTTCCGGTTGGCAAACAGTAACTAGTGGGCTGCCGCAGGGATTGGTGCTGGGGCCTCAACTATTTACAATCTATATTAATGACTTGGATGAAGGGACTGAGTGTAATGTAGCCAAGTTTGTTGATGAAACAAAGATGGGTGGGAGAGCAAATTGTGAGGAGGACACAAAAAATCTGCAAAGCAATTAAGACAGGCTAAGTGAGTGGGCAAAAATTTGGCAGGAAAATGTGGGAAAATGTGAGTTTATCTACTCTGGCAGAAAAAATAGAAAAGCAAATTATAATTTAAATGGAGAAAAATTGCAAAGTGCTGCAGTACAGAAGGACCTCGGTGACCTTGTGCATGAAACACGAAAGTTAATTTTCAGGTACAGCAAGTAATCATGAAGGCATTCTATCCCCCTTTACTACAAGGGGGATAGAGTATAAAAGCAGAAAAGTCCTGCTACAACTGTACAGGGTATTGGTGAGGCCACACCTGGAGTACTGCGTACAGTTTTGGTCTCCGAATTTAAGGAAGGATATACTTGCATTGGAGGCTGTTCAGAGAAGGTTCACTAGGTTGATTCTGGAGATGAGGGAGTTGACTTATGAAGATAGGTTGAGTAGTTTGGGATCATACTCATTGGAGTTCAGAAGAATGAGAGGTGATCTTATCGAAACATATAAGATAATGAGGGGGCTCGACAAGGTGGATGCAGAGAGGATATTTCCACTCATAGGGGAAACTAAAACTAGGGGACATAAGCCCCTATTTTCCACTTGCTGCATTTTTGGCGCCTGCGCATGTTAACAAACAATTTTTTTTTGTATGTTCGCGGCAGAAAAAAAAATCGGGACTTTCATCAAACAAATATTTGAAATTGGCGCAGCACTCTCCGAAGTAAGTCTGTGGGACAAAGCTTCAAGTCTGTGCTAAAAATTCTCTGGGCATGCGCGAACAAAGAAACTTCCTGGTCTGGATCAGACATATTTAAAGAGCCCGTTGTGATCGGATCGTTTTTCCTTTTGTGATCGAATCATGCTGTCTGGATCTTTCTGCAATTTTGAGCATTAAAACTTGCAAAACATGGCTGAGAGGGAAGTGGAAGTGGAATTTGAAGGAGGAGAAGGAAGTACAGTTCGATTTCTCCTGCACAAAGTGGTATCCCTGGTAGATATCATTGAGAGGAAATGGGATCTGCTGGCAACTCAGGGGAAAAGCGAATAAAAGTAAATGCTGCTATAATGGCTCAACGTTGGGATGATGTTGCTGGAGAGTACAATGTAGTAGCCATCGCCCAGAGAATCGGCGGGCAGCTGAAAAAGAAGTGGCAGGACCTAGGACAATTAGTTAAAGTAAGTATGCACTGCAATGACATTTGTGAATGTGTGTGTGGCCACCACACAAAAGGACCCTTTCTTAAAAAGTTCTATTTTCATCTTTGCAGTTTGAAGAATGCAAAGAACAGGAACTGCAGGAATCGTACTGGTGGAGGTCCACCAAGTAAGCTGCAATTGAGCCAGCTGGAACAGAGGATCTCTGATCTGATTAAAGCTCACCGGAGAAGATCCACCACCAATGTGGATGCTGGGCCCAGGTCAAAGAGACGAGGTAAGCCCTGCAATTTGCACTGTGTTTTAGCTAAATACTGCATGGGCTAGCTAGGCTTTAATGGATGTTTTCGATATGTTTTACAGCAACTGCGCATGAGGAAGAGGCAGAAGGTGATCCAGAAGGACAAGCAGAAGGACAAGCAGAAGTAGCAACCGAAGGACATCCAGAAGAGAGTCCAAAATTGTTTGCTGATTTTGAGCAGGTCGTCTGGATGAAGGCCAGCATGAAGATCCCCCCACTGATCAGATGGTCATATTGGACCTGCAGCCGGTGCAGTCCATGGATCAGGATGCGGGTCCCAGTGTGGGCCAGCAATGCACACCTGTGAGAGGGATGCCCAATAGGGTCAAGGAGCAAGGCACAGGTGGGAGACGGCGAAGGAGGGTGTCAAGGATCATTGAACTACAAGCGCAGGTAGACATGGTACAGCTCATCGGGATGAATGGGGAGAGTATGCAGCTAACCAGGTTGCTCCTGGACATCATGGATGAGGTGAGGGTAGAAATTGCGGGACTGTCAGGAGAAGTAGCAACACTGTCTGGAGGAATAGGACCACCACTGGCGGGGCAGATTAGGGAGGGAATGGTGGATGCATTTGATGCACTGTCGGATCAGCTGATGAGGAAATTGTATGACATATGTGACGGAAATTTGCAGGCAGCTGCTGCAATAAGGGAACACACCCAGGTTGTCATTCAACAACGCCACTTGGCGGCATCAACTGTTGCCACTCAAATTATCCCCAGACCAACCTCAGGGACTGTGCCGCAGGGTGTTTCACAGCTTGAAAAAGAAGACGAAGATGAACCTGGGCCTTCCAGAAAGTTGTCTACTAAATCTGCCCCTGTCCAATCCCCCACCAATGAAAAACAAAAAAATATAACCTTGGCACACCGGGAGGCCGAGGAAGTCTGCTGCGCCAACAGAAAGAGGCACTCCTTCCCATCAATCTGCCTCCCCGATATCGGTGTCGAATTATTCGTTGCATCTGCATGTGCATGCCATGTATGGCCAATGCCCTTATCACATCAGGCATGCTAAAAATTGCACCCATTGTTATTGTTATTATGTAGAAAAATACTTAAATCACTGACACCTTTCCTCTCCGTTTTGCTCCACAAGGCTGGGTGACGCCCTAGATCGGACCACACCCTGATCTGCGCATGCATTTGTTTGTTTGTTTGCACAGTGATTCTCTTGGGTCACCTGTGACAAATGGTCATTTCTAGCTTGGTGCTGTGCCTGCGCACAAAACATCCCGTTTCAGATGCTGACCAAGCTCAAGGCACGAGTCGAAGGAGTGCCAGCCAGGCTGGATCGCAAACTCGGCTGGACACAAGCACAACAACTCGACGCTGGGCTTCAAAAGCAGCCCGGGCTCTGGTGCTTGTGTCCAGCTGAGCCCGTGACCCTGCCCAGCGGCACTCCCCCGACCCGTGCCTGGAGCTCGGTCAGCAATGACTGTGTTGGGCTAGACAGTCACCCCACAGTGGACAGTTTGGGTGAAAAGGAACCCGGCAGAGTTATTTCATTTCCTTCTGAAAAACTTATACATTTGTTTATTAAATTGTCTCGCTCCAAAAACTCGGAAATTACTTTCCAAGTTATTCTCAGATTACCCTGTCAAAAACAATCCATGCATTTGTACTTTATTTGTCATCTTTTGCCTGGTCCCATTGTCCTTTTGTGCGCCGCACCGATTTCCTTAAGTTCACAGAAGGGTTTTTTCGGGGCTTTTTGGCAGTGTGCGCCGTGTTGAAAAGAATTGTGGATAGCCAAAATTGCCTAACTGCATAAAAACAGTGCCTAAGCCCACTTTCACTCGTGTCTGCGCCCAAAAATGTTAAACTGGCACACATGGTTGGCGCCGGTGTAGAAACGTTGGCGAAAGTTGGAAATGGAGGATTTCACACCAAAAAACGTTTGGACGCCAAAAACGGCACACAATCAAGGCAAACATGGGGGCATAGTTTCAGAATAAGGGCCGCCCATTCAAAACTGAGATGAGGAGACATTTCTTCTCTCAGAGGGTTGTAAATCTGTGGAATTCTCTGCCCCAGAGAGCTTGGAGCTGGGTCATTGAATATATTTAAGGCAGAGATAGACAGATTTTTGAGCGATAAGGGAGTAAAGGGTTATGGGGAGTGGGCAGGGAAGTGGAGCTGAGTCCATGATCAGATCAGCCATGATCTTATTAAATGGCGGAGCAGGCTCGAGGGGGCAAATGGCCTACTCCTGCTCCTATTTCTAATGTTCTTATGTTCTCAGTGTCCTACCATTTAATGTGTATTCCCTTGCTTTGTTAGCCCTCCCCAAATGCATTGCTTCACACTTCTCTGGATTGAATTCCATTTGCCACTGTTCTGCCCACCTGACCAGTCCATTGATATCTTCCTGCAGTCTACAGCTTTCTTCTTCATTTATCAACCACACAGCCAATTTTTGTATCATCTGCAAACTTCTTTATCATACCCGCTACATTCAAGTCTAAATCATTGATATATACCATAAAAAGGCATAGGGACCTAGTACTGAGCCCTGCGGAACCCCACTGGAAATAATTTTCAAGTCACAAAAGCAATCATCAACCATTATCCTTTGCTTTTGCCTCTGAGCCAATTTTGGATCCAACTTGCCGCTTTGCCTTGGATCCCATGGGCTTTTACCTTCGTGACCAATCTGCCATGTGGGACCTTAACAAAAGCCATGCTAAAATCCATATACACCACATAAAATGCACTACCCTTATCGACCCTCCTTGTTACCTCCTCAAAAAATACAATCAAGTTTGTCAGACATGACCTTCCCTTAACAAATCCATGCTGACGGTCCTTGCTTAATCCGTGTCTTTCTAAACGAAGATTTATCCTATCCTTCAAGATTTTCCCTTTCTCAACTTGCACACGACAGTGAAGCAGATGCTTCAGGACAAGTGCGGACTGTGTTGTGTTCAGTAATAGTTTGTGTTGTAGTAATCCCCACAATTGAATCCATGTTGCTCTTGAACAATGGATTCATGATGATGGGATTGGTGAGCGGGTGCGTGTAGAATCATGTAGAAAGGTGCACGTGATCGGGGCCCAGAAGAGGAACGAGTTCGGGGCCCAGAAGAGGCGAGGGCCCAGGGCAGCACAGCACTGCGATGTGTGTGCGCACTAGGTCCGTTGCAGCAGGGCTGGTCTCCAGTCATCCTGGTTTACCCTTGCCACTGGATAAAGGCCTAGCTCTGTCAAGTCCGTGTGGTGGTTGGTGTGCAATGGCCACCACACGTTAAAAAAATCCACGTACAGGCATCTTCCACCCTTCAAGATTTAGTTTGGGACCTTGAATATTAGGTCCTTTATTGAAACACCTGTGAACTTTTTGGCATGGAAACAAGTCATCCTCGACTCGAGGGACTGTCTATGATGATGATGATGCATGTAGAATTCATTGTTGAATTGCCCCATGAAGCTAGTATACTATCAGACATCAGTTATGAAGGAATATAAAAACCCAGTTGTGTTCTGGGATTTAACTGACTCTTGTGGAGTCTGACACTTTGCAATCTGTGCACTTGGACCTTTCCTCAAATTTTCTCACGGCCTTTGGTGGGGTGGAGCGGAGAGAAGGTTCCCACAGGGATTGGTGTTAACTGTGGCTCAATGGTAGCGCACTCGTCTTTGAGTTGCAAGGTCAAGTCTCACTCCAGAGACTTGAGCACGTAATTCAGGTTGACATTCAAATGCAGCACTCGGGGAGGTGGCTTCTTTTGGATTAGATGTTAAACCGAGGCCCTGTCTGTCCTCTCAGGTGAATGTAAAAGATCCCATTGCACTATCAAACAGGGGAGTTCTGGCCAATATTTATCCCTGAACCAATATCCGTAAAACAAATTATCTGGTTATTATCACTTTGTCACTTGTGAAACCTTGCTTTGCACAAATTGGCTACCACGTTTCTTACACTACAGTAGTGACTACACTTCAAAAGTACTTAATTTGAAAAGCCTTGTGGGATAATCTGAGGTTCTGTGCGCTGTCAGAGCAGTATTGGCCCTTTAGTCTGTTTTTTCCCTTTCTCCTGACACATCACTATTTTTTACGCATTCCTGCTTGTTAATTTTTTTAATAAACTCCAATCAATCCCGAACGGCTTTCGGAAATGTTCAGCATATGGAGGAGGGAGATGGAGTGCGTTGGGGAAGGAGTTTAATTCTCTACTTTGGAATTTGCTGGAAGTACAAATTGCGGGATACCTATTTTGCAACATAAATGTTCCTTCATTCAGGATGCCTCAGCAGCTGCTTGTGACACATCTCTGCCTCTGTTTCAGTCGATGGCTAATGTACGGTCTGTGAGGGGATATTTTATTGCTTTCTGTGCAGCAGATCTGAAGCCAGGTTTTCAAACATCAGACCACAAGCACGAACAACTTTTATGACTTGTGGTCTCAGACGTGCAAAGTAATTGGACATTTCTGACATTCTTGAGGCAATCTTTTTTTTAATCACACAAAGTTGTTCCAACGTTCAGCGGAATAATGTCAAAATGTGTATTTAGATGCAAAGGTCATGTGAATTTAAGCTCTCTTTTATGAGTTGCCCAAAATGGTTGTGAACTTCTGTTATTTTCGTGTTCAATTCACATAAGAACATAAGAAATAGGAGCAGGAGTCGGCCATTTGGCCCCTTGAACCTGCTCCACCATTCAATAAGATCTTGGCTGAGCTGATCTTGGCCTCAACTCCACTTTCCTGTCTGTTCCCCATATAACCCTCGACTACCTTATCGTTCAAAAATCTGTCTATCGCCACCTTAAATATATTCAATGACCCAGCCTCCACAGCTCTTTGGGATAGAGAATTCCAAAGATTCACGACCTTCTGAGGGAAGAAATACCTCCTCATTTCCGTTTTAAATGGACAGCCCTTTATTCTGAGACTACACTCCCTAGTTTTAGATTTACCCAAAGGGGAAACATCCTCTCTGCATTTACCCTGTCAAGCCCCCTCAGAATGTTATATGTTTCAATACGATCACCTCTCATTCTTCTAAACTCCAATGAGTATAAGCCCAACCTGCTCAACCCTTCTTCATGAGGCAACCCCTTCATCTCAGGAATCAAGCTAGTGAACCTTCTCTGAACTGCCTGCAATGCAAGTATATCCTTCCTTAAATACGGAGACCAAAACTGTATACATAACTAACTCTAGGTGTGGTCTCACCAACACCCTGTACAGTTGCAGCAGGACGTCCCTATATGTATACTCCATTCCCCTTACAATAAAGGCCAACATTTCATTTGCCTTCCTAATTACTTGCTGTGCCTGCATACTAACTTTTTGTGTTTCATGTACAAGAACCGCCAGATCCCTCTGTACCTCAGCAGTTTGTAATCTTTCCCCATTTAAATAATAATTAGCTTTTTTATTTTTCCTACCAAAGTAGATAACCTCATATTTTCCCACACTGTACTCCATCTGCCAAAATTTTTGCCCACTCACTTAGTCTATCTATGTCCCTTTACAGATTATTTGTGTTCTCCTCACAACTTGCTTTCCCACCCATCTTTGTATCATCTGCAAATTTGGCTACATTACACTCGGTCCCTTTATCCAAGTCATTAATATAGATCGTAAATAGTTGGGGCCCCAGCACTGATCCCTATGGCACCCCACTAGTAGCAGTTTGCCAACCTGAAAATGACCCATTTATCCCTACTCTCTGATTTCTCTTTGTTAGCCAATCCGCGATCCAGGCTAATATATTGCTGCCCAACTGCATGAGCTCATATCTTGTGTGCAGTTACCTTTTATGTAGCATCTTATTGAATGCCTTTTGGAAATCCAAATACACAACATCTGTTGGCGAGCGTTTCCATCGAGCAAAGGCACCTGTGGCATAATGTTAGAATTAAATATGTGTGTAATGCTAGAATTAAATATGTGTGTGCAAAATGGTGGCAGGATATGTATGAAGATGGCTGCCAGTGATTCAGCCAAGCACTAAAGGAGTGCAGCTAGCAGAATGGACCACATTCCTAGTTACTGATAACTGCCATTCCTCACACGGGAATACACAGAAAAGATGAGCTCAGCAGATGTCTCTAATCAACAGGCTTCCAGGCCCCAGACAAGATGTCCCGGTAGAATGAAAGAACAATAGTACTCCTGTAACAGGATTGAGATAAAGAAATTACACAAAGACAGCACCCAAGGACAGTAAGATAAGGGGGGGCCTGGACAATGTCACAAGACCATGAGTAAACCTTAGCAACACATGAGGCGATCACGCAGCCACCTGATGTTTAGAGACCAATTCTATTGGTCTAATTGAATCTATATGTAATCTATAATCAATATGATTGGATAATGTCCAGCCGAAATGGGCTGATGTAACTGTAGTGAACTGTTGTAAAACATATAAAAATCCATGAAATCCTTTGTTCAGCAGAGAGAGGTGCCTGAATGAACCAGTGGCTTCATCTCCCCGCCGGCGTAATAAATCGTTTTGATGTATGGAACCGACCCAGAGTGATGAGTGATTCTTGGAGGGAACATTCGCGCTATCAATGGCATAGTCGGCAGGATATTGCGGAGGCCATTGGGACACCCTTGGAGAATCCGGGTGAGTAGGGAATTGGCAGTAGATCCTGGGGGGTAAGGGACCAGGTGATGTCCAGAGGCCGACGCAATATCCAACCCGTGAGAAGAGTCGGACCAACAGACAAAACGGTGGTAGGTAGTCATTAAGGAGGCGTAGGGCACTGCGGGAATTGCTTAAAGGTGCTTTAAGCATTGTATTCGTTTGTGTAATAGCAGACTTGTGACCTGACAGTAGCTAGAGAAGGTCTACTACAAGTCGCGCTGGGTAAAAGCGGACCTCTGAGAGTAAGATTCCTAACAAGCTAATCATACCCAATATGGCCAATCTAACAAGAAAACTTGAGTGGGGGCCAGAAAGGTCCCTTACCTGCCACCTGGCAGAGAAACAAAAGAAAGAAATAGAAAAGGCCTGGGTTTTGATTCTTCGAGCCCACGTAAAATTAACAGAGAAAGTAAATCAATCATGTATTAATCTATCATCATGTATTAATTTATTTTAAAAAACCTGATAGTGACTATCTTAAGTGATGAATGGATCCAAAAATAAAGCTGGACAAACAATAAGCTTTGTTGAATGAAGAGAGACTTTTGTGAATGTCTGTCTTTGAGTGAAAGTGCTTGTGTGATTTTTGACTGCGAAGTGAATTTTTCACCTGTCTGAAAGCCTGTTTGGAAAAGCGGTGGAGCTGTCTGGTTTTTTTTATAGCTCCACCCACTTTTTCAAGCAGAGTGAAAGTTTTATTTAACCCTTTGCAGTGTTGTCCTGTATGTAGGAAGTTTTAAGAAATGGTGAACCTAGAATTGAATTACATTTTAAGTTAGAAACGCAGGTGCATATTTATTTGGATGATAAGTTACGGAGCTGGGAATTGCACAAAGGATAGGTTTGTTGAGCAAAAGATAAAAAATACATGGTCCCGGTGATTTATAAAAATATATATAATTTATTTGACACGCTCACTTACTTGTCGAAAGAAAACATGCAATCATTGATTACATTGGGTTGAAAGACATAAATTTAGTCTAGGAATGAGATAAATAATGGAGAAGGGAAGTTGTAATGCCTTTTTAAAAAAAGCCTGCATAGGTCTCTCGAAGCGGCGGGCTGGGGAAGTACGCTCCCATTTTTCTTTGTGTAAAACCTTGACGTGAAAGTTCCGAGCTCAGTAAAAAGAGTGTTAAA